>NW_024349797.1:12789388-12889069 GCF_902729225.1 Pteropus medius
CCCAGCAAGGCACTTCTGTGGCTGATTCCAAGTCTCTGCTTCAGCACAGAGAGGCAGTATGTGAGCACCTCAGGTACCGACTGCTCTTAGGACTGAGGAAGTTCGTGGGGAAAGAGGCGAATGTTCAGCCTGTGCACGTCACTTCTCTGAGCCTCGGTTTCCTCGTCTATAAAATGAGGGATCTTCTTTGCAGGGCTGTCGTCGGCATTTTTTTTTAATGCATATTGGACTTTTGGTGGCGTGCCTTCTCATTTCATAAATATTAATAATAACAGAATCCTCTCTGAGCGCTTACTAGTGCACAGGTGAACTCAGCGAACCCTCATGATGACTCCACGAGATGGGCATCACTACCACCCCCATGGGACACACAAGACTCAGGATAGTGTGGTACCTTGGCCATGGTCACACATCTAGAACACCGCAAAGCTGGCATGCAAATGCTATTAGAATCATCAACAGGAAGATCGTCATGCTCAACGCTGGAATGGCAGCTTCTCTTCACCCCCGTGTTCTCCTTTCACCCTGTCTCAGCCCCTGTTGGCCCAGCCCCCTACCTCTGGGGAGAGCAAACTGGCTCCCACCCAGGCTGGGCACCTCAAGTGTCTACGAGAGGTAGAAGGAAGACGGAAAGGGGATTGATGTGAACATGTCCTCACCTCCCACCCGGGCACACAGCCGACATAGCGGTCAGCCCTGGGCTGGCCAGTGCAGACTGGCCATCCTATGGCTGCGCCACCTCAGGGTCTCCCACCAAAAAAAAAAAACATTCACAAAAACCAGGTCAGCCATAGAAAGACAAAGAGAAAGGCACCTTCAGTGCCACGGTGACTATTACAATAGTGTTTATTTTCCTGCAGTCCTAAGTATCCAGTTATGTGCAAAGATGAGCCTTTCTTCAGAATTTTACAGCCTGGTTATACATCTAAAGTAAAGGTCAGCTGGAGAATGGACAGGACAAGTGGAGAATCGGTTCGGAGAATAAGAGAGAGAGAAACACCCAGGATGAACTAGACCCCGCACCCGGAGCTGACGGTCTTAGACAAGCTCGCTTTTGTTGCTACCATTAGTTAATTCTTCAGGTGGGGAAATGTTCTAAAACTCAATTTATCAGCACCTGGATATATACTAATGAAAAATCTATCTAAACATTGTCATGCGGGATCAAGTCATATTGGAAGGAGCTCTTTTACCTAACAATGTAGAATTTATTTATTTTTTTCTATCTTTGACTACAGGAAAGGATGAGATAAGAGAAATTTTAAACCATGAGGAAAGCATCAAGTCCACTAAGGAAGCAGGGAAATGCGTCTGCTCTGATAAGATCAATACCCTTCCAGACTAACTCATCTTTTATCTCGGTTTGGACTCAACCACTATAGACCGAATAACAAATTTACAAGTGATGTTGAAAAACCGCCCTGGTCCTGAGGAGAATGTATGATGCATGCCCTGCGATCTCTGCACTTGAAATTATTCCTATCAAAAATGAGTCTATCCAATTTCTAGGGGCGAGGGGGAATTTTTTTTACTGGGCTACAAATACAGCTACAGAAATTTTGATTCATTAAAGTGTGAGCTAAACCAAAAATCATTATTCCTTTCACTGCCACGACGTTGGGAACCAGACCTTTAATGGATGATTAATCCCATCATGAAAAAGAGATACTTCTGACACCTTGTTTTCGTTGTAGCTATTTGTTTAGACTCCTTCTTGATCCTGAGTGTTCAATATTAATCCCAAATTAATATTTCATTTCCTGTGCCCCCTTTGAGAAGGAGTCAGCACTTCCTGTCAGCACTTTGTCTAATGAGCACAGTTTGGCATGGGGCAGACAAGGAAGTAGAGATGGTCCCAGAGATTTTTAAAGAAAGCTCTAGACTACTCATAAAAATAATCAGTCGCCAGCATTCACAATGTGCCTTCTTATCTTATTCAGCCCTCATGAAAAATCTGTAATAATAAATCCTATTATTATTCCCATTTTATAAATGAGACAACAGAAACAGAAGTAACTTGCCCTTGGTTGTAGAAGTTAGTAAGTGGCAGAGCTGGGACTGGTTAAAAATCCACTCTTTTAACTCTGGCTTTCTCCTATCTCCCACAGATAGCTCTCTGTCCAGCTTGCAAAGATTTTTCTAAAACTCATCTGTTATGTCCACCTGGAAAAAAAAAAAAGACAATATAGAGAAATAGAAATTTGCACCTCTGGTCCTCATTTTTTCAAAAAATAAAAGGTTAAACCCTCATTTACTCAGAAGGGTTAACCAGTATCTGCAAACTTTTCATCTCTCCTGCTCATTTCCACCAAGAAGGAAAGAAAATATACGTTCTCCGTATTGACTCTTAACTGCAGACCCGAATGATGGCTCGTGTACTTTGGTTTTAAGTTGAATATATTGACTCAGCCTCAACACTTGATGTGAAGATGCAAAGATATGTCCCTCCAGAGCCAATAGATAGTTATTACACTTCGCAGTCTTCTCACAGGTAACTGCAGGTCTTTTGGGGGACCCCACAAGTTGAGTTAGAGACTTCTGCTCGGTGCACAGAAGCCTGAGTAGCTTCCTTATCTTCCAGCACCAATCACACTGGACCAGGAAGCTTCTATTAAGTACTGGGGACAGAATGGTGAATAAAACCAGACGTAGTCTCTGCCCTCTCGGAGCTTATTGCTAGGATGAGCAAACATTCCAGTTTTTGTGATTCTAGAGTAATTGTTAAGAGCATCCCTTTATTTCTCAAAAATGTCCTGATGTGAAAGATAAATTATATGGTCAACCTACTGATGGGAAGTGGTGGAGGCAAACCTTATGCATCTAATCACACAAATAAGTGTGAATAACACCGGGATGATGCTGCAAAGGGGAGAGAGGTAGAGCCGTGAGGCACCAGAGAGAATGTATGAGCAGGAAAACTGGCTCAGCGGGACAGGGTTCCTAGGAGAGTCAAGGGCCGATGCTGTGCAGTGGACGGAAGCCGAGGTATCTAAGGACTGAGGGAAGGGAGACCGTGAGGCTGGAGGTCACTTAGCAAAGAGAACTTGGGAAGCGAGGAGAGGGGAGACAGGCAGGGGCCAAACTATACCGGGCCTGGTGTTGGATTTTATCATAAGAGCACTGTGAGGCTGTAGCTATGTTTCAAGTGGCAGGATGACGTGATCTGATCAGTCAGTACGTGGCCATTTGGATCCCTCATATACACCCAAAGGGTAGCAGTGGTGGTGACGAACTGATTTTAAGTCATTCATTCATTCATTCATCAATTGAACATGTATGGAGTACCAACTATGACACACTACTAAGGGTTTTGATCTGGATTTCTGAACTGGTTTATCCTCAGAGGTGCCAAAATCCAAGTCCTCGGGGAAGCTTTCATGGACCCGCCATGGCACCCTGCTTGGCCCCACAGCATCGGGCCACTTTTAGACTCTGTTGGGCGATCATCATTTTTCTCATCTGTCTCCTTGCTACAACTGTGAAGTCTTTCAAGTCGACTCTGTCTTTTATCAATATATCCCTCATGCCTGGCACAGCGACTGGCCTAGAGAACATGCTTAAGTTTTAAGGAATGAATGAATGAATGAACAAATGAATGAGGCCTTCTGTATCTGTTTTGGCGACCAAGAGCCCTTCCTTTAGATCCCTCAAGAAGCAAAGCATAAAATGATTTTGTTTCTATGCAATGTAAGTCCTTTCTTTTTGTTCTGGTTGTTAAAAGTACTTCTTCTGAATCATCTTTTCATCTTCTTTATGCATGAGCAGATTCCCTTGGTGTCTCTAGATGTCATAGCTTTACATCTTTAGGTATGGAAGGACTTTAAGGAAAGCATGGCACCTGAGACATCCATTCAGCAGCCTGTGGAAATCCTCGCTGGGAGTCCTAGAGCAGAGCCAGATAAGCTTCCTCTTTCCCTGCCCTGAGCCATCCCTTCCTCCAAGTAGCCTTTGTGCAAGAAGTTTAGGCTGAAGCTCAGGCATCAGGAGACCGCTGGTGAGTGCCGGCCTGGGTTCTTTGTGGCCGAGGACACAGCTCTGACAAGCTGAAGCGACTCCCCCCGAGTTGTTGCCCTGAAGTCAGAGGCACCTCCCTTTCTCTAGCGAAGCGGTCGCACAAGAGATGGGCCCACAGCCCCCATCCGTCTCTACAGGCCTCCGCTTCATTATTATTATTGTTCTCATCCCTGGGGTTGTTGATTCCATCACTATTTAGTGAAGAAGATCGAGAGCTTTTAAGCCAGAAATTAAAGAGCTAATGGAAAATGGCATGTCACCAGAAAAATAAATTTGCAAATGAGAATTCAATGTTCCCCAAAAGACTCCCATAAAAATAAAACGAAAACCCAGAAATGAATGTTACTGTGTGCACATTTATATACAAATGTGCATGTGTTTGCTTCTTATTTAAAATGAAGCAAAAATCTCGCTTAGCAGGATTTTGATGGTGTATGGCTCATATAATTATTTTCATTACTTATAATCAAATGTATTCATTTAGATCACTAATATTTACTGAATGCCTATCTTGAAGCAGGTGCTATGTTAGGCTCTAGTGGTCAAAAGAAAATAACAAAAGTGTAAGATGCCTACTCCCTGTCCTCCTACGCACAGTATTCTTCTGTCGGTAGGATGGCCATGTAAGTTATCTTTCAAACCAGGACATTTTTGAGAAAGAAAGGGATGCTCTTAACAATTACTGCAGAACCACAAAAATTGAGATGTTTGGTCATCCTAGCGATAAGCTCCGATAGGGCAGGGACGACGTCTGTCTTTTATTCACCATTCTGTCCCCAGTCCTTGATGTTGTGTCTGGCGCGCAGCAGGCAATCAATCAATTTGTTGAATTAATAAGTGAACAAATGAGTTGGGCGGGTGAGCAAGTGAGTAAGCGAGTGAGTGAGTGATTTGGAACTTGACAGAAGAGAATGGAAAATGTCACAGCCTTCGGAAATGTTCATGGGTCATATAAATTAACCAACATCTCCTCCTCCTAGGGAGAACTGTTTGGCAGCTTGTGATTCCTGGTCCTCCCCTTATCTGCAGAACAGCTGTGGTCACCACGACAACACTAAAGGTCAACGCCCAGGACCACAGCATTGAACCCATCCCTCTTGCCCATATCTTAAATTATATCCTGCGCCACCAAAGCACTGTGGAGTCAGGCCCAAAGGGCACGGCTGATGAAGCGAGTCGGTATGCCCAGGGTCCAGCACCTTGGCACAGACGCTCTCTGTAGGTTGGAAAGGTTATAAATCCGGGAGAGAAACAAAGAGGCCGCTCGCTCTGTGTCAGAAGGCAAGCACTGACTCTCACGAAGGAGCTTTCCCGTCATGTCGTGTGAGTGGATTTTCCTTTAGTCAGGAGGAATTGCCTTGATACAATCACACACTGTCTACACTGCCTAGCCCCATTGTGCCAACAACAGTAGAGCCTGAACGAGAGAGCGTGGGCCCCGGAGTCACAGAGATCAGATTCCAGGCCTACTTCTGCCACTAGCTGGCTGTGAGAACTTAACCAAGGTGCCTAGCCTCTGTAAATGGGGGCAATGACAATGACTGCCCCTTGGGATAACGGGGAGTGAAAACTGCCTGGCCCCGAAACTGCCCAGAGTCAGTGCTGAATAAACATTGGTGAATAATATTCATCAAACCAGCTTGAAGCCCGAGGACTGAGCAAAGTATCTAGGACTCTAATCATTTATTGGCAAAGGAAAAAAATCCCTAAGAGGTCACAAAGTGAAAACTGGTGACAAAGGCCCCATTCGCCAACATAAAAAGTCACAGAAGCGGTCCAGGAGGGGAGACATAGTCAGACAAGGGGTCCCCACCCCAAGGCCCACACTTCGAGGAAATTCTGGACCCAACCCATGCCAGACAGATGAAAGCCTTAGGCTTTCTTCAGATGAAGGAGCTTCCACGAATAGAAGCGGCCTGTTTTGAGGGCAAGATGGTTCTGAGAGGTTAGGTCACTTGCCGAGGCAACCAAAGTAGGCCAGAGGAAAAGTCAGCCTTCTAGACAAATAAGGTGACCTTCCCGCTCTGGGGACAACTACACCAAGCCACCCCCAGGGATGTTCTCCAGGGGGTCCTTGAGAAAGGGATCCCTGTGGTTTGTGCTACATGTAGGCCCTGCGAATGGAGAGTCCCATGTCCTCCTGAGTGGGCACCTCATCCAATGCTAAACCCACTTCCAAGGAACAACCCTACCTTCAACATGGCTATTCCTGGAGACACTACCGCTATGCAACCACAGGAGCTACGCTGAAGATAATCAGCCTTAAAACATCTGAGGCACAACCCGAAAAACAAACGCTCGGCAGCCGTGCCAGCTGACGCATTTGGCCCTTCCCCTGTCAGTCGCTGAAGCCACTTCATGATTTTATTCATAGAGGATTACCAGAGATGAATGTGTTACTGTTTCCTCCAAGACTGGCTACGACAGAAGTTTCTAAGACAACAGTGTTGGGGACAGGGAAATAAGCAATTGTGGCACGGGTGAGCGTCAAGGACAAAGAAGTTCTTAGAGTGACTGTCAAATCAAGTTCCTGGAAACCGTGACCTTAAAAACTTTCAATTTACTTTATTCTACTGCCAAAGGAAAGCAAGTACTCTCAGTCACTTATCGTTGTCTATTCAATTCCATTCCCTGCACTTTGGAGAAGAAAGACAGAACAGGAGAAAAAAATGAAGTTTCCTAAACATCAACTATATATATGCCAGGCACTCTGCTAGGCGCTTTGTGTGGGCTATCTCAATCAACCCTCCCGATATTCCGGATGAGAGGGACTGCTGTCCAGTCCCTTTAAAAGGAGGAGCCTGAGGTTCAGTGGGTGAAGGAAGGAGGTCTACCTGACTCTCATGCCCTTGCTTCTTCCCCTCCTTGACACCCCTGTCGCTGAAAATGCAACAGTCCACATTTAGAGTGCAGTGTGCCATGTCAGACAGCCCAGGGTCCCCTAATACTTTTTCCTTATCCGTCCAGTCTTTTCCTTGGAGTAAACCCATTGAGAAAAGGCCCAGACATAGTGTAGCAGATACTCACCACTGACCCAAGCAAACGGAATAGCATAGCGGTTAGACACGTGCTCTGGAGTCCCGCATCCCAAGGCTCAAATCCCAGTTTAACCACTTATCGACCGTTCCTTAGCTTGGGCAAGTCACCTAACTTCTGAGAGTTTATTTGCTCATCCATAGAATGGGACAAAGATGACAGAACCTACCTGAAGGCTTGTTGCAAGGACTGAATGAGCTCAAGGGCTGTAGCACTTAGAACGGTGCCTAGAGGAAAGTAAACAACCAATAAGTGGTAGCTATTTCTTAACATTAGAACAGCTCTGCGGGATTTCCCTACTACAGTCATCACTGCCTCACACTGTCTCAGGGGTGAGATGCTAGAGGTGGGTGAATTGGAAGTGTCCTCTATGGGCTGAACTGCTGAGGCCCAGCTCGGGTTACTTGGTTTACCCCAGGGCACCAAACTGGAAGATCCACATGCCTCACTGAGGGATAAGTGGCAACCAGGCTCTACAGGCCCTTTTCCTCAGTCACGCCTTAGAATCAACGGTCACCCCAGTGTTCAGGTGATCTACTCCTTGGCGGCCGCCTGAGCCTTCTAGGTCCCTGAGGCTCTCTGAAATTCTGCCTCAAACCATGCAGAGAACAGTGGAGCAGCTCGTGTCTACTTAACAGATATGAGGCTGAGCGTCTCCACTGATGCTCAAATGATTATCCAGGTGCCGGGCTAAGTCCTCTAAGCAACAGAAAACTGCTGTGTGGCTTCCCTGGGCTCAAGACACAGACAGCAGCGTGGAGTAAGCAGCCCAGCTCAGCACTCGTGGGAGCAACTTCTGTGAAGAGGACTGTACATTATAATGGGAGAAGCAAATTGAGGAAATTCATCAATTAGAAAATTTAGGCTTTGAAGCCCCAAAGGACATTTCAAGCACTTTCTTCTCTTTTCTCTTAGCAGAACCTCAGCATGCACATACCTTAGGGATTTTCTGGTTTCTTTCTTTTTTTCTTTTTTTTTTTTTCTGCCTTCCCTAACAAGTAAATGGTAGCAATCGCAATAGCTAAAAGGAACTGAGCTTTTAATGTTTAATCAGAGCATCCTAACTAACAAGTAGACACCGTTATGACACTCTCCATTTTGCAGAAGGGGAATTGAGGCCTGGGGTGACTCCCCAGGTCACACAGCTCACAAAGACTATAGAGATTTAACACGGGAAGATTAACTCCGGAGTCTGGATGCTTATCACCAAGTGAGGCTGCCGACATGGCCTCTGCTTAAACAGGCAAAAATGTGGAAAACAGAGCAGGCACTCCAGAAATCTTTGCTGAATGGGGAATAAGTCATTTTCAAGTTTTTTTTTGTTGAATTCTCTTAAGTATGGCCCATTTCTATCTCTTAGCATCTCTCAGCTATGATGTTGCAATATTCTTCCAATTTCTTCCTCCAATCTCTCCTTCTCCCAACCCAATTCCCACATTGCTAAAAGAGTTGTCTTTCCAACAGAACACTGCCATCATGTCACTTGCTTAAATCCTTCAGTGACTCGTCACTTCCCATAGCATAAATCCCAAACTCCTCAGCAAGGCTCTCTGAGCACCTCCCAAATCCAGCCCGCTCCCCCCTCCTCCTCGGCCTGCTTACCACTGCTTCCCATACATCTCAGCCGAAGCCACACTGACCATTGCTGCTCCTTCAAAGGGCCACATATGTCCCTAGGATGCCCTTCACTGTGACCTATCGAATGAACCGCCACCTGTATTCCACATTTCTGTTCGAATGCATGGTGGTTAAGAGCCTGGGAAATGTGTTCAGACCACTCAGGAGTGAGTCCTGGACCCTCTGCTAACTAACCAGGTGATCTTGAGCATGTCACGTCACCTTCGGCTGCCTCAGTTTCCTCGTCTGCAAATGGGCACAAAAGACTATCGTCATAGAGTAGTTGTGGGGACTAAAGGAGATAAATAGCCACAAAAATCTCCCCTGTTTGCCTCGCTGGGGCTCCCATTTCTCCACATACTCCAAATAGGTCCATGACAACGAATTCCAATCATTGGCGTACGTGCCTCTTCCTCCAGGGTTTCTCAGTCTATTGACTGTTTAGTTCTTTGTGATGAGGGGCTATGCTGTGCTTTGCAGGATGTTCTGCAGAATCCCTGGCCTCTGCCCATTGATGTCTGTAGCACCACCCCGCCCCCCACCCACCCCGAGTTGGGACAATCAAAAACGTTTCCATTGTCAGATGCCCCTTAGAGGCAAACCTCCTCCCCATGAAGAACCAGTGCTTGAAACTACCAGCTCCTTGAATAATACTATAAACAGCAGCTGCTCGGCAGCAATAGCTGTCTTTTCCCGAGCACTCACCAGGGGCCAAGCACAGTTCAAAGCTCTACCATGAATTATAGAATTTAATCCTCTCAACACCCTAAGGGCGGGGGATTTTAGACGCATTTTATTGATAAAGAAACTGGATCACAGAGAGGTTAGTAACTTGCTCTAGGTGCGTCTTTATTCTCAGCCCTTCCATCCCCAACACCGAGCATGTTACCTGATAAAACAGGAGCTCCATAGCAACTTAAAGAATGCTTATACGAATGATCAAATGAATGAATGAAAGGATGAACGAAGAAGGAATAAATGAAAGAATAAGATGGTTTCCTCCACATCAACAAGCCATCCGGCTTCACCTCTAGGGGACAGTGAGTTGTCAGTCTCCTCTGGAGTCCCACAGTACCCCATAGAGTAGTTTAATTCATTGATAGATCCCTCCCCAGCTATGGCTCCTCTAAGCTATCCAGGCATCTCGTGGGGGGTATGCTGTTCCAGATACTCTGTTTTTCTCATTGATAACATGAATCACGACTTCCAGCTCACATTTATGAAGGGTCGCTCAGTCCAGCCAAGAGTCCCAGCACTACCAGATAAATACCATCGATCTAATTTTCTACCTGTCAGTCACTCCTTTCAGACTTTGGGGAGATACGATAATACTATTTTTTATAGCTTGAAACACAGCACATTGAAAACCCTCCCAACTACCATGTTTCTTATGAGCACTATATACAGTGCTGCTCAGGCATAACATGAGAGAATGCTGCCTGGCCCATAAGTGTGGACATTTTCATCCTGTGAAGAATTGGTGAACTGAAGGGCAAACCACAACGATTTGATTTTTGACTGACACAGATTCAACATTTAAACTTGCTTAACCTACAAAAACTGGAGACAAACACAAGTGTAAATCCTGCAATCACAGTAGATGGGGATCTTAAAGTACCCCAGGTCCCAGACTGCTATTTT
Organism: Pteropus medius; assembly: GCF_902729225.1. Classification (NCBI taxonomy): domain Eukaryota; kingdom Metazoa; phylum Chordata; class Mammalia; order Chiroptera; family Pteropodidae; genus Pteropus; species Pteropus medius. The sequence goes on from NW_024349797.1 coordinate 12,799,697, forward strand.
ACTGGGTACAGAAGAAAGAAAGAGAGAAATGCTCTCCGTTAGAGTCCAGAAACTTCAATGTTTTGACTCTGCTAAAATTCTAGAAAGTGTAAAATATAAAGCAAATGTTTAAGAGAGAGTGGAGCTTATGATAAAGCAAGACCTACTTAAGGGATTGTAGACTCACTGGGTGAGGCAGGGCAGAGTCAGACAGACCTCACTCTGAATTCCGGCTCTGCCGCAAAGTTACTCTACCCCTTTTAGCATCCATTTTCTCACCTATAAAATGGGCATAATAATAATACCAACTTAGAGGGTTGCTGGGAAGATTAAATGAGATAATGGGTGTATGGTGCCTAGTTCATAGCAGGTGCCTAATTAAGGGTAGCTTTTTTTATTGTTATAGAAATGACACACACATACACACATCTCATTTCATAGAAAAACCTCCGAGACCAAAATAGGGAATGGGTCTTAATGGCGGCACCAGAATTAGAACTGCTACACCCACCCCCCAAATCCTGTCATTCATTCCGGCCTCGGAGCTCCTTCATAAAGGAGAGAGCCAAAGAACGGATGATATAGAAATACCGAGTTAATAAACAAATGCACAGACAAGCTCATCTATCTCACAGCATCACCGATGTTATAGATCTATGGATATCTCATTCCAAAAGCATTGCTCTACTGGCCAAGAATTAGATGCAAAGCAATACATAGGCTACATATGGATGCAAAGATAATAAGACATGATCTCTTTCCTCAAGATCTCACTATCTAAGGACAGAAAATTCAAGCATGAATCTAGACTCAATTTGGACCATGCTTTAGGTTATTATATATATTGCAACTAAATAAAAAGGATCTCACCACATATCGAAACAGCATGTATAAATGTAACTGCATTCTTAGTTAAAACTACTCCGCAATAATTTCCTCCATTCTCTGTGGCGTTCCAGGCCTTAAATCTGGCACAGATTAATACAATGCTCTCATCACCACATTTGGAAACATTTTCTCATGAAACATATAAAAAAAAAAATAAGATCATCCAAGAAAGAATAGTATGAAATGTTGCCCTTGATTTTTACCATTTAAAAGTTTTATTTGTTGGCACAGGAATATAAAATACAGCATAGGGAAGATTGTCGATAATATTGTGATAACCATGTATGGTACTAGACCTAGCAAGAGATCACTTTGTAAATTATATAAATTTCTAACCACTGTGTTGTACACCTGAAACTAATATAAAATAATATCGAATGTCAACTGCAACTGAAAAATAAAAATTAATCTGAAAAAATTGTTTCATAAAAGTTTTATTTTTTAATAAAAATTGTAGGGCATAGGTATGAAACCATATTTATTCTCGGGGGAAACTGTGTATTTTTATTTACTTAAAAGTCAAGTCAGATTATTAAAACTAATTTAAAAGAATACACTTACTATGAAAGTGCCAGATTATAAGTAGCCTCAGAATTGCCCTACCCTACGTAATTTGAGATAGATAGATAGATAGATAGATAGATAGATAGATAGATAGATAGGCAGGCAGGCAGATAGATAAAAAGTCTGCCAGACTGGCGAATCCTACAGACTCCTGAGTTGTAGTCACCATTAAAATTTGATGCACATAATCTCAGAGCCAAAGGAATCATGGAAACCTTCTTTTCCATCCCTCTGCCTTGCAAATTGTAGAGCCCCAGGAGACTCTGCCTTGCTTCCATAAATGTCACCACCTTCCACCATGACCAACTCTTCATGGTTCAGGAGGGCGTGTGGGATAGGAAATCAAACTTCAGCCTCGGAGGCAGCCATCCTCCCTCATCTGCAAGGTGAAGGCCTCCAGCTGGGCTCCCAACTGTCTCTCTTTCCTCCTCGGTTGTCTCTGCCCTCCGCAGACTTCTCAAGCCTCCTGTTGCATTTCCTCCCATCACGCCGCTTAGATGACTCTGCTCTCCCACGGCCCTTCCCGGACACGGGGCGCCCTCGCCAAGGTCACCTCCACCCTCTGCTCTCACTGCCTTGCTTCTCTAGGTGGCAGCCCACGTTCTCGGCCTCCATTTTTTATGGATCTTTTTTTCCTTAATATCCAGTGTATGTAAGGGCCTTAGGACAGTGCCTGACACACAGAAAGTGTTCAAAAACAGCAGCCTTGATGATTAACTGCCATCCTTATTACTCCATCCCCATAAAGCACCAAAATGGTTATTCCCAAGTCACCATCACCAACAGCCTCCTCATCCCACATTTGGTGGCCTTTCCTCTAGTCTATCCTCACTGACTTTGGGCTACTTAACACATCCCTGCTTATTTAAAATTCTTTCTTTAGCTCGTAGGTCACCCTCTTACCCCCAGCATCTCACACAGACTTCAGAACCAGGAAATTAATCAGCATACATAGGTGGGCTTGAATCTGAAAATCCACAGCCCTTTTGCCTGCTGCCACCTCTACCCCCACATCATCACATGCCTCACTCTCTGGCTTCTTCGAGGTCTCAATTCAAACGTCACCTCCCTGGAGAGAACCTCGTCGACCATCAGGAGCATCTCAACCAAAGGCAGATGATCCCAGAGCCAGAAAGATTAAAAAATCGACACCGTCCTCTCTCCCCACAGGTTGTCTTATGGTAGACTCAGTCCCTGCTCACCTGGATCAACGTCTCCAGCTCCTGCGGGCTCACACAGATATGATCCCGCAGGAATTCCGCCTTCTCCAAGGCGATGGTGTTCTTCTGACTGCTCTCGAAGGGCTGCTCCAAAGCCCGGAAGACGAGCCCGCCTGTGACGAGGTACACCACCACGACCACGAAGATGGCGACCACAGTCTTCCACTTCATGACGGTCTGCAGGCCCCCCTGGGAGGTGCCTTCCATCCTGGCTACCACCGTGGCTCGGGAGGAGATGGAGAGGCGTGGGGCCGGGTAGCGCCCGTTAGTGGCACCCTTGGGCTGGCACACCGGGGGCACTGCTGCGGGAACGGCCACTGGGAATCGGGGTGGGAGAGAGGGGAGAAGAGATGTTTATAAACACAAACAACAAAACTGCTCAGAACCCAGCACGGATGTCTTCCTCAAGCCAGCTTTCAAATGTGAGGATTAATCATTGGTTCACCAAGCCTACATTTAGGGAATTTGATCGGTTGCCTGTTCGCGTTTGGGGGAAAAAAAAAATGAGCACCAGGATACCTAGTTTTAAAAAATAGTTATTAATTGAGTTTGAAATGCTTATATTTTTCTACAAGGGTCCAAATTTGAAAGCCATGTCTCTGTAAGTTATCAATCATCTGCCCCCTTAGCTTCCCTGTTTAAACAATGCGTAAGATACGCAACCGATCACCGTATTTGAAAACCGGATATATTGCTCAACTTGGAGAGGAGAAAAATAGGAGAGGGGTATGCAGCCACCCTGTCTAAATACTGAGGGGGAGCTGATACCAAAAGCAGAGAAGAGATTACCAACTGGCAGGCTTAAAAGTCCCTCTTTATCAGGGGCTGTGGTCACTAAACAAAGAAAAGGAGGATGAGCTCACTATACAGGAAGTGAGTCAAAAATCAGACACAGTACAGAAAGTTCGGGTTTCTGACAACCAGTAAAGGAGAAGAAAAAGAAAGGTGGCCATGACGAGAGAAGGAAACGAGTCGTGTTTTATGCCAATTAAGTTACTTTCCTGAAAGAGCAAGAATCGTAAAACAGAACCTAAACTTATTTCTCAACAGAAAATGTGATGCCTTAGCTGAAATCTCTCCTAATCTGTTAGTAATAAAATTTTTCTTCTATTTCCCTCCAATAAGAAGCCATCAGAAAGGAAATTTCCCCTGGTTTTCAGAACACATTGAATTCTCAAAGGTCCCTGGTCTCTGTATGGGCAATTTCATTACCTTGGAAATAACTATGTGAACCTGGAGGCTTTTCTGGGCTGGCAGAAAGTTCCAGGTGTGTTACACCCATAACGCCATCATGCATTTCAGAAATCTGTCTTGTGCAGCACTGAATGGCCATTTCACTCCAATTTTGTTCTCCTTTTATTTTACTAATGCTTATTAAGGCCTCTGTCATCGTGCAGACTGGCTATGGTGTAAATAAAGTATGAGGAGATGACAAACATAATTACCTAAGTGGGGCAAACAATCTCACCTGTGAGAGCTAAATTGCTCGATCTCTGCCCTGGAAAACTCAAGGTAAATAAAAGCACAGGAATGTCACTCCTTGTTCCAAACACCCAGACCTGAGGCCAGAGAGGTGGTCACCTCAAGGAATCTTGGTTTGTACATCTATCTGCCTTTCAACCTAGAGCTGCAAAATCAGCTTTTCTCTTTGTAAACCAAGCTGAACATCAGCCTTTATTGTATAGTAGTCTATCATATAAAATCATCAAACATTACATTTCCTTCTGACTTACATGAACACAAAGCCTTCTGGAATCTCTGATTGAAAGATTTAAGAATGAGAACCAGCACCCTGGGAATTATGTTCTCACTAACCCTTCCCTGAAGGCACTGCATTCAGATTCCTACTTACCCTTCATCCCTTCCGCCTCTCACCATCCCCATGGCCACCAGCCTCATCCAGGCCACCATCACATCTTGCCTGGACCAGTCCACCAGCCTCCACTTTCACCCACCTCTAAGTCTGAAGTTAAATACCACTTCTAGAATCATCTATCCCCTCTCCCCTTCTCCCTCTGTGGTCTGCAGAAAATTGGCCCCCAAAGATATCCACATCCTCATCCTTAGGACTTAAGCCTATATAACCTTATATGGCAAAAAGGGACTTTGCAGATGTGATTAAACCCAAGATCTAGAGATAATGAGATTTTTCTGGATTATTTGGGTGAGCTCAATGTAATCACAAGTGTCCTTATAAGAGGGAGGCAGAAGGGTCAGAGAAAGAGATGTAAGGACAGAAACAGAGGTCAGAGTGAGTAGCCATGAGCCAAGGCATGCAGACAGCCTCTAGAAGCCGGAAAAGGCCAGGGACAGATTCTCCCCTAGAGCCTCCAGGAGGATGCATCCCTATCTACACATTAATTTCTTCCCAGTGAGACAGATTTTAAACTCCTGACCTCGAAAACCATAATACAATACATTTGTGTTGTTTTAAGCCACTAAGTTTATGGCAATTTGTTACAGCAGCAACTCCATGTCCGCCGGCCTCGCCCACACCACCATCTAATACACCCCCATTAGATGAGGTCTCCGTTGCCCACACCCACTGCACCGTGCTGTTGATAGAGCCCGTTTGTCATTCAGACGGCAGGCACTGTGTCAATCCCCTCACCTATGTGCTCCAGCGTTCTGCACAGTGCCTGACACGCAGTGAGAGGCCAAAAATCAATGATGGCTGATCAAATGAATGAAGAATGGAAGGAAGAAATGTTGGCACTTCCAAACCACACATACAATGTGGATGAGCAGTGTTAAGTAAAAAACAGCTTGACATTCCAGCAAGACTAAACAGCGGGTCCTCCAACACAGCAGTGCTCAGTTCCCACCTCCACACCTTCTCAGACGTTCCCTCAGCCAGCAGCGCTCCTCGCCCACCCCCCCACACCCCACCATCTGCCTGGGAAATTCCCATCCTCCTCAGTCTCAGCTGAGAGTTGCCTCCTCCGCGAAGTCATCCTGGACTCCCCAGGCAGGCTCAGCCTGTCCATCTCCCCACAAGCCTATAAACTTCTGAGAGTCAGAAAGCTTCTCTTAATCACCAGATCTCTATATCTTGGCACAGTGCTGGCATAGAGGAAATAATCGTTTTCAGTTGTTGCTGCCGATAATTCCTTCAAACTATAAACAAAAGCTCCATCGGAATCACCACCATCCTCAATAACAAGCATTTATTCAGCACCAAATGGGCATGAGGAGCTGTGTGGTAGCGGGGATAACTCACGATCCCCCCCAGCTCAGGGAGTGACAGTCTACTTAGGGAACATATTCCACAGCATCAGGCAACAACCATTAGGATGAAGACTTGTTGGATGACAAATGATGGCCCTGAGCATGGAGGCCAGTTGGAGCTGGGTCTCCTTCACTGACCTGCATCACGGATGGCTCCAGGGCTTCTAGCATGCCTGAGGCTGGGCAGAACAGGGCTTGAGAAGGGTCTTTTCAGGCCAGTTCCTGGTTCCAGTTTGATATAAGACTGTCTCTGGGAACAGAGTTTGAACAGCATCCACCAATCCTTGAGTTTCCAGAGCACCAGGAGAAAAAAGCAGTTTCAGCCCCAAACTTGTCAGCATCTGGGTGACCTTGAAACTGCCACTTAGTTTCTCTGCTTCCTTATCTGCAAACTATGAATAATAATGGCCAATTTTTTGCACCCCCACAGAATTCTCAGGAACAGCAAAGGAGCTGCCCTGGTTTACTGATTGGACTATATTTCTAGATATCAAGAGTACTGGCAGGCACCTAAGAATGTTACCAATCATTTGTGCATTTGACTAAAAATGGAGTTGGTTGCTTTGGCAAAGATGGCTGCACATTTCAAAGGGATTTGGTTTGTGCCTTTTGCTTAAATTAAGTAAGTTTTCAAAGGGTGTTTTAATGAATCCATTTCTTCTCAGAAATCACAGTTGCTCTCACTCTAATACAAAGTTGCCTTGTGACCTGGGATGTGCCACTGGAGCTCTCTGTGCCCGAAACAAACAAAGAAGCAAAATTGGCCAGATGATGACGACGACAACAGGACATCCTACCACTTCCTGGGCACGTATTTTGTGCCTGTCATTCCAATCAATGCCTTGCTTACGTCACTGCACTTGGTCCTCACCACAAGCTATTATCACCCCGTGTGAGTCCAGATCCTCCCAGAAGCAGACACCAAGAGGGGACTGAACATTCATCGATCTTAGTAGGGGAAATGCATGCATAGGAGAAAATGGGAGACAGTCGGAGGCCAACACGCCCAGCAGACACACCGCGAGTCTGTCCCCGAGTGAAGGAGAGGGAGAGAAGGATGCGTGTACGCGTCCTAGACCACCTGCAGCCTAAAGAAGGCTCAACACGGACGCCGCGGAGTTCTCCAGCCAAAGTCGGCCATCTGTGTCTCCCAGGAAGAGGCCTGCCTTAGGGTCCCCACCGCACTCGGTCACCGGCTGGCGGCAGCCCATGGGAAACGTGCTCACGGTGCCAGCCCACAGTGGACTGACTGCACAGCAGCAGCTGGAGCTCTCGGCCGATTACACTCCCTCCGGTGGGAGCCCGCAAGGCGCAGCCTTGCTCATGGCCACCAAACACTCTCGCTTTGCAGATAAAGAAACTGAGACCCAGACAGGTTGAAGGACTAAACAGAGGTCAAGTGGGCAGAGAGTGGTGGAGCTAGGATCAGCATGAGGAGAGTCCGACCTCCCAGTCAGTTCTCTTTTGAAGCACAGGAATGGGAAAATAGGAACCGAAAGGAATTCCTGGTGGAATGGACCCTTTTATGCAAATCAGAAAGGCATTTGTCTCAGACGAGCATAAAAATCTTTTTCAGTCTATGAGATTGGCAACTTTAGCTTCCTAGAGGTGACATAATCTTTCGCCATGGAATGAATCAATAATGATGGGCCGCCCCCTGCTTTACTCCAGCGGAAAAACGTCCAGTAGCACAAGCACTGCCAAGAATTGAGGAGAAGAGAAAGGTTGGAAGACAGTATCCCTCCAGCTGATTTTCACTTTAACATGTTCCCACACAAACATTAGCTCATTCCATCTTTACCTAAAGGGGGATGGAGAGGAGGACACGTATGGAAATCTGCCTTCTCTTTGGTGATCAAATTCTCAGCAATTTTATATTAGCCGAGAATGCCCATGTCCTGTACACTTTATTGCAGCATCCGTTTATGAAGTCAATCAACAAACATTTGAGTTTGCCAGGCACAATGCTTGGCACTGAGGACATGTAAGTGAATAAGACACATCCCTGCCCTCAGGGTCACTGAGAGAGTTGACAAGAGAGTTGACAAGTTTATCTTCACGAAAGCTTCCATGGAGGGCAGGGATCATTATTTATCTCCCCTTGACGTGAGAGGAACTGAGGCCCAGAAAGGAGACACTGACTAGTCTATCATAAGCTAATAAGCTGTGTCATCCTTGGATCCATCTCCAGACACCTAACCCTGAATGCCTCTACTCCTCCACACCATTTAAAGCAAATATCATCCACAGGATTCAGGGTCTCTTGGAAATCTGAAATGCAGCCGCCTCAGAAGTGCCACCGTCACACAGCACCATGACTCTGCCTATTGACTCAGGCAAAGTACAACTGTGACTGCAACATGCTGGCAAGAGGCAGAGAACACCTGTCCGCTCTCCCAACCCTGATCTACCCTCCCCCACCCCCACCCCGGGTCTGGAAGCGGTCCAGGGCCACCTGCACCACCACGCAGAGCTTCCAAAGAGCCCCAGGTTACAGCTGAGCCTGGAGTCCCCAGAGGCTGCCGTGGGCGAACTTCAGGCTGGTGCAGGGCATGGATGTTGGGAAGAGGACAAGAGGGACGAATGGCCGACAATTCCAGCCCAGGGGTGGCCGAGGCCGCTGCTTTCAGCCGTGATCTGCCTTCGAGAAGCGCAGAGAGAACGCGTGTGCTCCCTCTGATTCCAGATACCCCAAAAGCCAAACCTGGTTTTTCCCATTTTCATAGGATGGCTGTGCCTTAAAGGGGATCGAGCTGGTCTTGCTAAGAGTACAGCGACATTCAGTCTACACACACTACATGAGCAAGCCATGTCCCCAAAATGCGACCGCAAACAAAGGCTCTCCCTTTGGGTTGAATCGGTGCTCTCTCTCTCTAGTCCTCTTTAAAATTTTAGGCTTTGTTTCCAGCTGGAAGAGACTAAGGTACCATGAAATATCTGGGAACCTTTAGAGACAGACAGCAAAGACAATAGGAAACAAGGCTGAGAGGGGAAGACGCGGGAGCTGAGAACGTGCTGTCACCTGGACTTGTAACTGTCCTTGCCTCCTTCTTTAGTCCAGACCCTGGTCTGCCCTCACCTGAATCATGGAGACGGCCTCCAGTTTTGCCCCGTGAAATTCCATCCTCCGCATCACAGCCAGGCGGTGCTCTCTGAGGTGCAAATCTGGTCACATCCGCTTTGTACCTCAGCTCCTCTGAAGGCACTATGGAGATTCAGAACGAAGTGCTGGCTCTGTGGCATGCATCAAGACTCCCTTCCAGAGCCTGGCACCTGCCTGTCTCCCCAGCCTCGCCCACCGCCACACCCACACACGCAACCTTCGTCCCTGCCAAACCCAGCAGCACCCAGGTCCCTTCTCGCTGAGCCCAGAGGAATGGGTCTTGCTTCCCAGATTCCTTTCTCCTCCCCACTCTTTCTCTGGCCAACTCCTCCTCATACTTCAAACATCACCTCATATGTCACCACCTCCAAGTAGTCTTCCCTGACTGCCCACCCTCCGGTAGGATCAGATGGCCTTCCTCTATGTTCTCTCCCTGTCTCAGTGTGGAGCTTAGCACAGTGCTTACAACTCAAAGGCTCCTAGTTACAATTTACTCCATTCCTGAATTTATTCATTCACCATCCATAAATTTGCCTAGTGTCAGCATTTAGATCAAGTTCACATACCTGCCCAAAAGATAACTTAACTGCAGAGTTCATTGACTCTGGTAGATATGAACAGCCTTGGTACTATCGTGTACCACAGACAGACATCCTGAGTCAAGCTGTTAAAAATTCTCAGGAAGTCAATAGTCCAAAGAAAGCTCTTCATGGTTCTTTCAATTTCTAGGGAGGACTAGAAAAAAAGAGAAGCAATTCACTTCACTGTGCTCTGCACAATCAGTTCTGAGCTTTCTTGTTCTCTTCACAAAGTGAGAGAAAGTTCCCTCTTATTCATGGATACAAAATATTTGTTAGGTTTATAATAAATCTATGGAGTGGTATGAATCACCCTTGGTGAGTCACCTCTCTGATACTGGACAAGCAGAATTTTCCTCCAGTCTGCCTTCCTGGAGACCCTCTGACGAGGCCAAAACAGCACAAATCTGGATTTGAGGACCCCAAAGGCTGAAGCCCCGCCCACTTTAGTGTACGCCCAGCCTGGGGAGAGTAGAAAGGTGGGTGGACACATTTGTGGCTCAAAGGACCAGTGACTTCCTTCTTGGGACTAATAAGCAAATGGTTTCTCCTGATCTTCCCCAAATCTCTTGTTGCATTTATAAACTAAGAGCATGGCACAGGTCAGAGGCCTTCACCACCAGGAGGGGCCCAGAGAATGAGGCTCTTAGGATTGGGGCCTCAACTGAGGCCATAGTAAAAGAGATGGACAGAAGGAGGCCGGAGACGAGAATCGTTAAGGGAGTAAAACCTACAGGTCCCAGTGATTGATAGAAAATGAGAAATGTGGAGAGGGAGGAGTCTGAAATGACACCCAGGCATCTGGCTTATAAGAGCACGGTGTTCTCCAAGACAGAAAAGGCAGCGGGCTTAGGTTTGCAGCTCCTGTAGCATGTCCAGGTGGAGTTATCCAACAGATATGAAGCATAAGGGACTGGAACTCACAGGGTAAGCCTAGCTGGAACCTAGGTTTGGGAGCGATGAGAATAGATGAGTCCGCAGGACTGGATGAAATAGTCCGGAGGGAGATGCGGAATGAGAAGACAGTAAAAGATGGTGGTAAAGAGAGCAGCATTCAAGGGACGGCACAGGGGAGAAACACACGCAAGAGAACAGGACGCGGCAGCCTGGGCATCGGAGCGGTAGAGCTTATTCCGCTTCTCCGTTTGCAGCATCATTCACAAGGCCTGGCCTGTGAGCGGTCTCGGTGTGTGTCTGTTGAATTGATTACTGTCAGGTAGCATTATTTTGCTGCTCGTTAGTGGTCATCTCATAGACCATTTTCTCTCCCTGGCTGTCGGAAAACTTTCTCAACAGAACCCCTGTTCCATAATTTCTGGGGATTATAGGTTTCTCCAGGTACCAGGTGGGGGATGCCTTTGTTGCTGCAGTAAAATGAACCCTCACCCATCCACGTGAACACAAAGAGCCCAGGACCAGAGCTGTTCCCTACATGTGCCGAGCTGGTCAGAACAGCCCTGGCGTTTCCCACGCTTTGGCACCCAGCACTGTCGACCTCACGATTCTCCTAACAGGCCTCAGACTTATTTGTCTTGACTCCATGGTCAAGGCCTAAAGATGCACAGCCACAGCTGGATTCTTTTGCTTTGTCCCAAAATGCTTCACGGATAACATAGTTTGTCCCCTGACCTAAGTTTTTTCCTCCATAATTTAAATGAACCAGAGCACTTTTAAAAGGAAAGATTCCCACCCCACGCCCACTCTCTTTGGGATTAAAAATAATATAAGCAGCTGCAGTTCCCAAAATCTCTCCTGTACCCTGGAGCCAAGTGCCTTAAATCCTTTTGTCAGACGGGCCCATTCTTTCAAGAGAGGTTCGCCTTTCCCAGGTGTCTTGTTGAACGGAAGCGGTTACTGCCCCTCACTGGGCTCCCCACAGGGCGCGCCCCCAACCAGGCTGGCACAGCTCATCCTTCTAGATTCCCAATCTCGCCCCAGCTTAAACCTCCTCGGTTACTCCTATGGCTCGTCACATGGCCCAACGTCCCATGTGCTCAGGGCCCAGCCCGCTTTGCCAGCCCTGTCACGCCCTCCACATGCATCCTTCAATCCCCACAAACTCCCTTTGTGTCAACGGTAACAAATACATAGTTAACAAGTAATTGCACCAATCTAACCAATTCTTTCTACGGATCCACAGGAGGAAGCAAAACTGAAAAATATTAACCCATTAGGGAGAGAGATCCCATGACCTAAGCCCGTAACCCATGCTAGTTCCCTAACCATAGGAAATCTGTTTATTGCATCCCACCCAATAATGGTGACAGAAGTAGCTAGAGGTTCTTTGATAAATTCCATATTTCTCAGAGCATAAGATACATGGAAGTGATAAGTGCACTAATGTTTTACAATAATGAAAAAGGAAGAGGCTTTTAGAAACTCAGTGTGTCATTCATTCGCTTATTCAGCCGGTGCCTGCCAACCATGTGCCAGGATCAGTACCAAACTCCACACCCAGTGTCCAGGCTGTCAAGCCACCATCCACCAGGAGACTGGGGGGACCAATCCCTTTGAGAAGTGCAAGGCCAGTGAAGCCACTAGATGTAAGCCTCCCTGTAGCCTCGATCTCTCTCCATTTAGCATTGACCCCACATCTACTCTCTGCTTCCTCTTCTTTGATCCAATCTTCCCTTCCTCTCCCATCCCACACCTTTGCAAAGACACCTCAGGAGCCCCAGCTGCAGAACCAAAGACCTCCCCTGCTTCCTCAGGATCTTCAGAGAGCCTTCCTGCACCTTCTTCCCTGATACCTGGACTTCCCCTGAGGACAGTGACCTCTGAGTCTGGCATTCAGGTAGAGGTTGCTCAATCTTTCTCACCCACAGTGTCAGGGCCACACTGTCCCGAAAAATCAATAGTCCATACTCTGAGTCAGAGCCCCGATCCTTTGAGACTCGAGTCCTCTGGCTCCTCTACTTCCTTTTGGCTGGTGGTGGTGGACCCGACTTCTCTCCTGGGTTCCCGGAAGCCTTCCACCCAGGTCCCACTTTCCTCCTGAGTGCTTTCAGTGCCCCACAGATGACCTATCCAATACGTGCAACTCCCGGCGCCTTGACCACATCACCATCTCCATCATCTTCATTCAAACGGTGACTTGGATCGGGTTCCCCAGAAGCAGATCCCAAGACAAACACTGGTTTGCAAGCGATTTATTTAGGAAGAGCTTCCAGGAGAAGCCCATAAGGGAAGAAGGAAGCAGGAAAGTAAAGGGCAAGAAAAGAAGAAAGAGTGTGATTCCAGGTGAAGCCCACCTCTGCCGGAGCTCTCAGGGAGTTCTGCAGCATAAATTACACCACCGAGCTTCTCCCACCCTGAGGCAAGGGGGCGAGGCTTTCATTCTTTTACCCAGTCAGTCACTGGCTACAGACAGCCCCTGGGGAATATAAATGCCCTGGAGCAGCCTGGAAAGAGGTGCTAGGAGACCAAGGAAAGCCCTCTGGGAATAGCCGTACGTAGATGCTACAAGAGAAAAGCACGTGGACTCCGGGGGTGGGTGCACGAGGCCAGGAACACTACCTGCGAGACCTGGTGAGGCACCAACAATGTCCACTACCTCCCGTGGCCACAACGTCACGAGAAATGTCCCCAACTCAGACATACTCCACTAAGGAATCCCACTTCCGACTTGAGCATCCTATTTTTCCGGCTCTCTCCCTCAATGACTCCCACATCACATCCTGCCTCTGCTTTCGCCTTCTATCTTGCCTGCGCTCCCCGTTCCTTTCTTCCTTCCCCAGCCAGCTTAGAGTCTATGCTCAACACTTTGGTCTTCAACTAACAACAGACTCAACTCTCTTTCCTTTTGTCTTTTCCTGGAGCTACGAGGAAATAGCTCTTCTCTGTTATTCCTTCTCTCTGTTCTGACTCTACATCCAGGCTGCTGAACACTGCTAGGGAACTCGAACGGCTTCCGGGATTGCTGTTTCCTCTAAATCCATAGTCTCCTTCCTCAGCTGCCCTCAAGGCCACACAGCAAACCCTGGTTCCCTGCTTAGAGTCGGCAGTCAGGACAACTGTCGTGAAGATACTAAGGTGGATCTTACTATAAACAAACCTGATATTGTATTAGGAAATCCCTCTGCAAGATAGATGCTTCCTTTACGAAAGGTTTTTCTGCAGAAAGTGTTCAAACAGCAAGTTCTGTGTGCATGTATACTACGCTGTGGTTTCTATTTATTTTTAAGAAAAAAAAGGTTGAAGTGGAATGAGCTGTACCTCTCTTCGCCCTGCTCCCAGGGTCGCTGAGATGGCGTCTCAACGCCCCGGCACACTCCGCTTTGCAAGCAGTCTCAGCCGCCTCCATTGCTCGGTGCTCCTGGCTTGATTCATAGTCACTAAAACCTCCTAGGAAAAACTTAGAAGGGGAAACAAATTTTTTCAGATGGTTCTTCCTTCACCGTGCCTACTAAGTTGCAAAAGTGAATGAGATCTGTCTCAGAGGGAAACGATTTTCACAAAATCCCCTGCAAAACAGCTTTGCCTTTCAATATCACCCTCCGGATGAGTTCCTCCTCAGTGTCTCCTCGAATGCAGCGTCGGGGCTGCTGACATCAGCAACATCTCTGTGATTTACTGCAAATGCGGCTCGCAGAGGCCAGCGGGGAGTGTGAGTGAGAGGCGGAGACGAACCTAAAAGGGAAAAGGATACCCACACGATGCCTCACGAGGCTGGGGAGACGGTGGCGCAAAAAACCTACAAGCTCATTTCTCTGAAGACTGAGGAGTGTTTTGAAATATTATCAATTGCTCTAATGAGCAAAGTCTTCGAGGAGTCAACAGACTTACTAAAAAATAGGGGGAGTGGATCTAAAAAGGCAGGGAAAGGAGGCTTCAATAAACTAGCTCCATGTGTTCCCAGCAACACCTAGGACTGGGGATGAAAGGGGGCGTGAGGAAGGCAAGAGTCAGTGCTGGTGGGGGGAATCCTAGGGTGAAACAGCCCCCAGCGGGCTTTTCCACACCAGAGAGCCACTGCATGTAGGCTAGACCTTCCAGCTAAACCAACACCTCGCTCCACCCCCAAAATATCTGCCGTCCTTTCTCACTAGTCAATCCTCCTGCTAAAAGGTAAATTCCTCTAGATGCCCCTTGAACATGGACCTGAGTCTTCCATAGTCTCAATCCCAGTGCACGGCATACAATAAAAACTCAATTAATGTTCATGGAATAGATTTGACAGAAGTTTGTCAAGTGCCTATTGTGCTTCAGGCACCAGGGGGACACAAGGTGATGGAGCAAAACCTTGCTATCTAGGAAGTCAGGAGGTAAAAGGATGGCTGATTCGGGGTAAGGGGGTGGTGGCGGGGGGTACCTTCACCTCCACACTGATGTAATTCAGAAAAGACTCAGCACTCAAGGATCTAGAAAATGCCTCCAAAATCTCAAAGAGCAAACAGATCTTCGTATGGATCACATGGAAATATGCCAAGCTGCTTTGCTAGTCCTTAAGCTGCACCCCAGGAAATAGGTCATAAAGCAAGAGAGTACAGAAGTTTGCCTCAGCATCATTTTTAAGGGTCAAATCCCTCTCCCACACTACCACCCTCAGATTCAGATCTGCTCCCAGGCAAACCCTCTATGTAATGGGTTAGTCACAATTAAGCAACCACCATAGACATATTTCCTTTCAAGGAACTGCCCAGTTATCAGAACCATGGGACATTATTTGAAAACCTAACGTGGTCCAAATACAAATTAGATATTGCATACTGGTACATAGTAGGGCTGAATAAGTCAGTGTAGAATGCATGTAATGCATTCAGCTAGCCAAATAAATGAATGTTAACTGTGGACGCAAGTTTCTTATGAATAACAAAGCTCGGGGGAGGGGGGACTCACAAGAGGAAAAACTCATTTTCATCCATAGTTAAATCTAACCTTTGAGTTCTCAGGTTTTAACCAAGGAATAGAATCTTCATAGAAAATCCATAGATATTTTAATTCTTCATACAATTCAGATTCAACCTGTACTTAATTGCTTTGAAATTGCCTCTGAAGAGGTCGGTCGGAAATACAGTCTTGTGGTTATGCCTCTTCCATCCACCTCACAGAGAGGAGGAAAAAGGTAAGCATAGAAATTGGTATGATCAATTTAAATAGCAAATGACGCACACTTGCTGTCTTGAAATCTGCGGGCATTTCCAAGAGCTCCCTGTCATTTAAAGATTTGTAATGGCCCATCAGAAGCCAGCTGCATTTAAGCTGTTGTAACTGGGATGTGCCGAATTCAGCAAAGCCATTTGCTCCACAGCCACAGGGCTAAAATAGGTCTGTCGTGGAATGAGTACTTGATTCCTTAAGCACAGTCGAAAGTGCCACACCACGTAATTCATTGAGAAATTCCCATGTAAGGTCCATTCCTGGCAGTTCTCTAAATAGTATCACAGGTTCTGGGTAGTTTCTTTTCATTCAAGTGTCATTGCAGCTAATTTTCCCCATAGCACATAATGCAGTTTCTATCAAACTAGCATTCGATGAGTGCCTACTATGTGCTCGGCACTCTGTGAGGTGCTCTAAGGGAATGTAACAGAAACGTTAATTCTCCCCAGAAATAACATCACTCAGGTTTGGCTTTCCTTATTGGCCTTGGTGGCTCAACCCAGAAGCAGAGCATATGGTCACGTCCACATGACAGTCTAGTTAGGATAGGGTTGCAAGATTTGTGAGTGTGCTAAAATTCATATAACATAAAATTCATCATTTTAACCATTCTAAAGTGTACAATTCAATGTAGGCTGCCAGACTCAGAGAGAAAAAAAGAAAAAAAGAAACAGGACACCCAATCAAATTTGAATTTCAGATGAAAAACAATTTTTTAGGATAAGTGTGTCCCGTGCAATATTTGGGACATATTTAAATTTTTTTTTCTGAAATTCAAAATTAACTGGGTGTCCTATATTTTATCTGACAACTCTAAGCTAGGGAGACAGGAAAAATGCAATCATCAACCACCACCCAACACAACCAGCCCAAAATGTAGGTAAGTACTACACTGGGTGACACCAATCATAAACTGTATAAAAACAACGGGGCTTCCGCCTCTGGCACCAGCCCAACTGCTCTTCGCAGGACCTACACCTTGCCAAGTCCAGTGGACGCCGTGATGGCCACACTGGACTTGGCCTCTTGGCAGCACTGCACACAGAAGGTCTCGCTCCTTCTTACGATGCTCCCACTTTTGGCCTCTATGACTCCAAATTCAAGATTTTCCTCCGCTCTCTCTGGATAGGCCTTTTTAAACCTACTCTGTAGATTCCTCTCCCTAAATATTGGACTTATCTTCTCTCCCTGAGTGAGCTCTTCCAGGGCCATTGTTTTAAATACCACCCACTTGCTGATGACTCCCAGATCTTTATGCCCAGGGAAGCAGCAGGCAGAGCCCACTGGGAGACAACTTGGAGTTCTTGCAAAAGCCGAAGGGGCTGCCAGCTTGCTCTGTCCCCCAAGGCTCTGAGGTGGGTGCTAAACCAGGCCATCACTGCCGGCGTTCAGAACAACCTGCTACTGCATAGTGACAGAGCCCTGGTGGCTACGCAGGTTACAGGGGTGGGGATGCTCAAGTCGCCATGGCCATCACCAGTAACATCTGGGCCATCCATGACCAGATGGGAACCAGGTGTTTAATAAAGACCATGCCGAACTCATCCTGATCGGCTGCATGGAGGGTCATGCAGCCATCACCCAGTGATCAACCTTCCACTGCGTATGTATGCCGAGGACACTGTGGGCTTTGGAATGCTCAAGGCCAAGGCCCAGTTTCAGTGCGGTGCCTGGAGAAGCCCCTCACCCAAGTAGGGGCATCGCAATGGGTGTTGATGGAAGTTGAGTCAGAAAAGAGAGATGACCATTTGGAGAAGCAGGGTCCCCTGGGAAAACTTTCCTAGACTGTGGGGGAAGAGTGGGATTTTGATTTTTCTGAGAATAAATCTCAACTCTTGAGAAAAAAAAGCCCTCTGCCCTCCTGTTTACCAACAGTTCAGTTTCACTGGGGTGTCTCGACTGTGTCTCAGACTGGCCAAGTCCAAACACTACTGGATTGTTGGCCCAGCCACAAAAGGAGGCTCCTCGGCCAGGATGGTGCTAACACACACGTGGTGGGCTCAAGCCGATGGCCAGACCGGAGAGCATCCTCACCATCCTGTCTCCGTGCTCCTCTCACCTCCCCCATACTCTGTCTTTACCCCAAAAACCTAGACACCCCCGCCCTCCCTCCCCAGGCCCCCGCCATCGGAGCAGGCCACCCTGCCTCTCCAAGACAGCAGCCAGGATCTCCCCCACTGCTCTCCACATTCCCGCACTCATTCCCATCCGTTCTCCACACAGAGGTCAGAAAAATATCTTCAAAACGTAAATCGTTTCACTTCCTTCTCTGCTCAAACCTTCAATACCTCCTACTATTAAACGTAGAATACAATTCAAACCCCTACTATGGCCTCCAAGATGATAACAAAGTCCATGCCCACTTCTCAGATTTCGCCTCCCAACCCTCCATTCACTGTCCGTTATCCAGCCTTCGTTCAGTTACAGGGGGTCTTCTCTCTGCCTGAAGACCCTTCCCCCATTCTTCCCACGGCTGCCTCCCACCCATCCTTTGGGTCTCAGCTTAACTCTTTCTACCCCAGACCACTTTAAATACCCTGTCCCCATTATTCCTACCTAAGGTACCATGATGGGAGTTTCTACCTTAGCAGGTACCATGATGAGAGTTATATTATTCACTGGTTTGCTAGTCATCTCCCCCAGTCTCTTCCCCACTGAACTATCAACTCCCTGAGGGTGGACCTCACCCGTGTGGTTCAGTATTACACACCCAGTGCCTAGCGCACCACCTGGCACATGGAAGGCATTCAATAACTACTTTGAATAAATGGATGAAAACAAAGAAACAGGTTTATTGTATAATAATTATATTATTATTTGAAAAAACGAATATATATATATTTTTTTACCTAAAAGGGTCTTGGATATGAGCTAATCATCTAACCCCCTCGACTAGAGGATATAAGTAACTTGCCCAGGGCAAGTGCTGGGACCAGGATACCAGCCCAGTGTCCATCTAACTCTAAAGTTCATGCTCCATCAGGACATCATACCTCCTTCACATCTGTTACAAAAGATTATCTGAAAGAGCAGCTCAAGCCAAGATTCTGAATCAATTTTAAAATTTTGAACTCCTCAGTTTGGTGTTAATAAATCATTCCATCATCCCAAATCTGAATCCTTGGCATTCAGGACTGTAGTCTGGGGGAGTAGAGAGCAGGTAGACATCCCACACCGCAAAGCCCAAAAGCTGAGGCTTAAAAGACACCTGCTTTGGGGGCATGTCCTAGACCAAATCAGCAAGCAGCCCTATGTAGCCACAAACGTAGAGGCGAACTGCATCTATCTTCAGATCCTCCATTTGAACACAATTGCACACCATCTGAAAACAACCCCTTTCTTATTCCTAGGCACTCACCAGATTCCAGGAGAAATGCCTTGGAAGTGATAGTATGTAATGCCTTATCCTGACTACCTTGAAGTCTGGCATCAAGCCCTCCCATGCTTAAGAAGCAACAGGGGGTGGAATCCATGACCTCCCAATAAGACCACTGCGTTGCATTGCACAACTTCAGAAGACACCATCCATAGTTGTGCAATGCACAACCCGCGCAGCCATACATGGCAGACCTACCTCTTAAGGCCTGCTTCAGCTCTCCCAAGCTTGTTATTTCCCCACAATTGAACACGAGCTAGAACTGTCCTTGTGCCAGAAAACTCACATTTCCTTTTACCACAAGTAAATGATCGCTGGGTACATCTCTCAAACTCTGTTATCTGCTAAAGAAGAGCGATTATCACACTTTAAGGGGTTTTTTAAATCACTTTTGATCAAGGAAACTTGATGTGAAGAACTGAAAACAATGATCACAATATGATCACTCTTCCTAGAACATATTTACATACAAAATCAGTTAGGGAAACCCAATAGACATAAGACCTAAATCAAATTGAACTTTAAAAAATGGAATAAGATCTTTCTCCCTTTGCTGTGACTTTTAGCTTTATGGATTTGTGCTCGCATAGGCACTTTAAAGGATATTTCCCCCAGTAGATAGCAAAGAAGATTTTGCCAACAGAAAAGACTTAAGCTAGTGTCTGAGGCCTTGAGCCTGAAGCTGGGATATTGACAGTGATTCTGCCTACAGACCAAATCTTTAAACTAAAAATATCCAAGAGCAGCATGGAATAGACCAGAGGTCTAACAGAATAAAACCCTTTTAAAAGAACAAAACTCTTCCTTCAGAGAAAAGAGTTGTGTTCTAAAAGTTTGAGTTTTAAGCGAAAATTCAATTGACTTGAATAAAATCCAATCAAACTGAAAAAACTCAAAGTAAAAATTACAAATATAAGTATAGCTATAGACCGACAGACTCAGACATATAGACATAGATATAGATATAAAATTCCATTCGAAGAAAGGACTCAGGAAGGAAAACACAACATATATAAGACCTAAATCAAACTCAACTTTCCTTCAATGGAAGGGTTTTGTACTACGAGTTTCAATTTTAAGTGGAAATTCAGTTGAACGGAATAAAATCCAAACGTGAAGTAGAAATTATACAGATACAGATGTAGAATTCTATTTGAAGAAAAGATTTTGTTCTAAAAGTCTGAACACCTCTGATCCGTTCCACACTGCTCTTGGATATTGGATATTGTATTATCACAATTATAATAGTAAAATTATAAATATAATATTACAATATATTCTATTAAGGAATCCATGACCTCTTTACATGATAAATACAAAATGTATTAATACATTATATTATTATGTATCTTATATTGAATTACATTATATACCATATAAATATAATATATGGTAAGATGTAAATATATTAGATGTAATATAATAAATATAATGAATATACCTAACCTATCTCAAAGGCTATGAGATATGGCTGGACTTTAGAGTAGCGGCCCATTGTCATACGAACTTTGCCTTCCCCTCAATCCCCACATTGGGTCCTAAGATCCCTTTTGGGACCTAGAAGATTTGTGGAACATAGCTGGAAACCACTAGTTTGGAGGAAAGAAAATCCACACCAAAGAGAAAATCCAGAACTTTCAGTCTAGTCCCAGCTTTGCACTAACCAGCCCTGTCGACTTCAGCATATACTGTGGGAGCAGAAGACCTGGGAATAAATGCCAGCCTGTGTCACTTAACCTACCTACTACTCTCTCCTTCATCTATAAAATGGATACGATAATCGGCCTCACTGGATTGCACTGCTAATTAATTGATATCATATTCATAGGGTAATTAGTATATTAAATACTTATACTAAGCTTTAATAATTGTTAGTTGTAATGATTAATTAACAGATGAAGTCTATAGACTGAGAAATGTGTTTTGGAATGTTAAATGCCATCCTAAATGAATAAGTTTCCATTAAACTCATTTTGTGCCTTGTTTTGACTAGTTTTATTGTAGTTATCATTAGGGATTGTCAATGGTCTTCTTCCTCTCCAGAGGCTAATTAATTTCAATTCAACTGTATTGGTCTTCACCTTCAAGCTTGTTGACTTCTTGTGGTATCTCAATTTGCCCCCACAGCAATTAGCACAGGTCTTGCACAAAGTCAGTATTCCATCAGTGTTTCTTAAATGAATGAGCACTAACCAGTTCTAGCGAGTCAATCTTTGAACTCTAATACAACTTAGGTCAAGAGCAGTCAACTTCTTTAATGAAAAAAAAAAAAGAGAGCGAGTGAGACCTTGACTTCAGAGCATGTTCAAAATTTACAAGTGTACTGGATCCTTCAAGCCAATTAGCCTCATAAATGGCCTCCCGGTTAAGCCTCACAGCAGACTTTATTTTTCTAAAATGGTCCACAACCTCTCCATCCCACATGCTCTTCTCACTATGTGACTTTGCTATTCCTCCCATGAAAAGGTAGAATCTATGCTCCTTCTCATTGAATCTGGACAGGGAGTGACTAAGGCAGGAGTGACACTATGTGACCTCCAAAACTGTCATAAAAGACTGCACCACTTCTTCCTGGTTCTCCTGGAACACCCACTCTTGGAACCCAGCTGTTACACTGTGAGAAAGCCCAAATTAGGCCATGAGATCCCATGGAGTGGTCATATGTAGGCGTTGCGGCCAACAGCCAAGCTAAGATCCCAGCTGAGAGCCAGAGTTAACTGCCAACCATGTGAGCAAAGATGCCTCTAGCTGATTCCAGCACACCCCCTACGCCCCAGCCCATCCACATCTGCAGCCTTCAAATTTTCCCAGGTATGGCCCCAGACGTGGTAGAGACAAGCCATCCCTGCTGAGTCCTGCCTGAATTCCTGAACCACAGAATCAATGTGCTCAGTAAAATGCTTGTTTTACACCAGTAAGTTGGATGATTTTTTCCCCAATTGCTTTGTTACCAGTACAGCAATAGGAGCAGAAATGGGTTTTAATCTATATCATAGTAGAAGAGCTCTTAAAATTGAATCATGGCAAAAACCCAGGACAGAAGCCAAGGATCCTATATATATTGACTAACAAACAAGTTGAATCAAGATTCTAAAATAACACTCTTATTATAACATACCTTACTCTTCCATCAGTTGAGATGACCATACAGCACGAATATAATGGTAACATTGAAATCACTACCATTTATTGAGTGCTTATTAAGTATCAAGCACTATTCCAAGTACTTTATGTGTATTAACTCATTTAAACATCGAAATAACTCTACATGGTAGGTACTAGGATAACCCCATTTTACAGATGAGCAAACAAAGCACAGAAGGACTAAATTAACTCACCCAACAACACACCACTAGTAAAAGGTGGGGCTGAGGTCTGAATCCAGCAATCTGGCTCCAGAACAGGTAATCTTATGTGATGCATTACGAGTGCTTCTCGAGCTTTATGCCCTATGAAAAATAATACATGGGAAGCAGAGAGCACAGTGCCTGACACAGAGTCAACGCTCAGTGAATAGCGCTTCCTTTCTTTCTCAATATTGACATTACGACTTAGAGCTCCAGTTTCTAAAGCAAAAGCAAAGCCCCTCTGAGAGGAAAACGATGCCCTTCTCACACCAAATGTGCGCGTTTTGTTTCACTCCCTGTTCTTCTGACTAACGACTTCCACATTTTTATCCTTAGCCCTGACCTTTCTCCAGAACTTGTAGATCTCACTGTCTACTCTGTATCTCCACTTAGATGTCCATTTCATGTCCCAAATTTAACCAGGACATGATTTAAAGAGAAACCCTGTTATCATTCATATACACAACCCGAAATCTGCCTCTTCTCAGACTTCCCATCTCAGCGGCATTGCTGTTCATCCAAAGGTTCGGCCAAAAAGTCCCTTTGAAACATACGCTGATGTCTGTCACTCCCCAACACCCAACACAAGTGGCGCAACATCCTGACCAGCCAGTCTTCCACCCCTGACCCTGCTCCAGCCCTTTCACCACACGGCAGCAGGGGCGACTTCTTTCTAAAATATCAATGTGGCCTCACT
The DNA here is from genome assembly GCF_902729225.1 of Pteropus medius. NCBI lineage: Eukaryota > Metazoa > Chordata > Mammalia > Chiroptera > Pteropodidae > Pteropus > Pteropus medius. The sequence goes on from NW_024349797.1 coordinate 12,822,776, forward strand.
GCTCCCTTGCTTAAATTCAGCCAGGTGGTTCCCGCCACACCCCAAAGAGCATCCAAACTCCTTCCCTCGGTTCTCCCCATTTCAGCTAACTTCATCTCCTACCTCAACTCCCCCCACCCACACTGGTCTTCTAGTTTTTTCCAAGTTAGCTCCCACCACTAGGACTTCACCTTAGCTGTGCCCTCTCTGGCGGGAACATTCTTGCCCAGATCCTTGCAGGGCTGGTCTTTCTCAATGCCCAGAACTGTACTCAATGTTACCTCCTCCGAGAGGCCTTCCTGCCTCACCACCCCTTTGCAAAAAGGCTAATGTCTCCTCCATCATGGGCTAGCCTGTTGCCTGATTTTATTTTCTTCACAGCTGAAATTGTATCATGAGCTGAGGTTGTTTTCTGTATTTGCTTGTTTACTGTGTGTCTCCCCCAGGGGAATCTAAACTTCCCATGTGGGGGGTGAGGATTTGGTCTGGTTAGTTCACTATTATGTCCTAGCCCCGAGATTAGTGTCTGCTGCATCATACATGCTCAATAGAGAGCTGTTGGATAAAATGAATACATTCCTTTACTGGACTATAAATCCCTGGTAGTCAGGGACTAGTAATTATTCATCTTTGCATTTCAAGTTCTGAGCTGATGTGTACCCCACAGTAAGTAGTAAAAGAAAGAAAAAGAGAAGGGAGTAGGGAGGGAGTGAGAGAGGAAGAGAGAAGGAGGAAAGACAGCTATTGAATTTTTCTGATTTATGACTTTATACATGTATAAAGTCCAAAAATAAAATCCTACAGTAAGTATATGCATTTAATCGGTCACCATTATTGCAAAACAATTACTACCTTAAAAAATCAGAATGTATGGGCACCCTAACTATGTCTGCCATAATTTAAGAAGTATTTTTCTATTAGTCAATCGGGGAATGTGTCTAAAATGTAATGCCTCCTAGGCTCAGAGGTCTAACCAAAGCGGGGGACAGAGCGTTGTCACAGGAGGAAATGAGAAGGTGGAGATGCAGACCCTTCCCCCAACAGCCCACCCACAGCAGGAAGGAGCCCAGGAAGCTTTCACATGTGGTACCATCTTGGCTCAGAGCAGGGGCTCGGCGGCACTTTCTACCCCCATCAGCCCCATCCCAGAGTCTGCGCAGACTCTCATTACCTGCTTCCTCCTCTCCTGTCTGACCATCGTCTTACATGCCCCAGGTGATCTTACATGCCCCAGGTGAGCTGACACCAGTCATCGCAGCACCAAGCAGCTGGGTTAATGTCATTGTAACACCTGCCAACTGGGAGGCCAACCGTCCCCTCACCTTCACCCTTCATGTAAAATTTCCATTTCCAGTGAAGGAAATTCTGGCAAAAATCAAGAATAATGTGGCCTTTAGTATTCAAACGCTTCCCTTCAGACTCACCTGGATGTACCTACTTTTTGCCCTTTCAAAATCACCAGGTAGTTTCTATATTAATCACTAAAGAGAAATTTCACTGGACTTTTCCTTTCCTATTCACTCACTGCCCCAGGTTGGAGCAGGAACCCATGAGCATGATGACACACGATCTTGGGAAAAGACCAGTTCGGTGGAGTGGTTAACGCAAGTTATTAGGTTCTCTTGAAGACAAGGCCACATTTCCTGATAGTCAGCACCATGAATTTGTAGCTTTGGACCATGGTAGGGGCTGGAGAGATGTAGCATTTGCCTCCCCTGGCAGCTCTGCCTGCTGGCCCTGAATCGCAGCTGCTATGTCATCTGCTCTACTGAAGCTGGTCAGGCTTTATTTCAATACGCTATTAGGAAGGGAACTAGAGGTATGTATACCCCCATCCAGCCTTCCAGGGCAGCATAGAACCCAATGATAAACTAGAACCAGACAGACCCGGGCTCTTGTCATTAATCATATGGCTTTGGACAAAGTACTCAGGCTCGCTAAGCCTCAATGTTCTTACCCTTAAAATGGCAATAATACTGTCCTTAATGCGATGATGTGATTTCACCAAGATAATTCACTTACAGTGCCTACCACAGCACCTGGCATTTAGTAAATACTCAATAAATGTCAACTACTATGATTATCACTGATATCAGCATCATTTATCTCTTTTCATATAAACATTGCATCTTATTCATTTTTTATGCCCAGCGCTAAGTAGAGGGTCTGGCCAATTGTAGATACTTGAAAGGAAATTTTTAAATAATTGGTGTGGTAGGCAGAATTTAGGTGCCCTAAATATGTCCATGTCCTAATTCCTAGAACATCTGAATATATTGCCTTACACGATAAAGGGACTTTGCAGATGTGATTAAGTTAAGGATGTTGATATGGGGAGATTATCCTGGATTATCTGAATGGGCCCAGTGTAACCACAAGGGTCCTTATAAGAGTCAGACAGGAGGGCCAGAGGCAGAGAAGGGGATATGAAAATGAAAGCAAAGACCAGAATGATGCAGCCAAGGGATGTGGGCAGCTCCTAGCAGCGGGAAAAAGCAAGGAAAAGATTCTCCCCTAGAGCCTCCAGAAGCAGTGCAAGCCTGCTGACACCTGGGTTTTGGCTCCATAAAAGCCATTTGGGAAATCTCACCTGCAGAATGATATGGTAATGAATCTCCACTGTTTTAAACCATCCCTTCGTGGTAGCTTGTTCTAGCAGCAATAGGAACGCAGTATAATCGGTGACAGGTACCAGGTGCTTGCTGTGTGCCCAGCACTGTGTATGTTTCACGCACATTCTCATTAAGTCTCACAAGAGTCCAGGACAGAGGTTCCACTCTTGCCCCAATTTTACAGATGGAGAAACTGAAGCCCAGGGAAGTTAGATAACTTGCCCTACATCCGGAATGGCAGAAAGAATGGGCCTGACCTCCAAAGCGCTCTACCACAAAGAAAATCTGCACGGAAAAAGCTTAATGGAAAATTCTTGCTGACTTTCCCACAAGGAACAAAGCCCTAAGCTAAAGACCACAAGAAAATGACAAAATCCTTTCTGCAGGTTGTACAGTTGCTATTTCCAGAGGGAGAGGCAGATCTTTTCATTCACAAAAAATGACACCCACCGAGCAAGTTTGTGCAGAAGCAGAGTGTTCACCAGAAGCTTCGAGGTCAGGGTCAGGAGACCAGGGAGGCAGGGGTCCCCGGCTGAGCTGTGCACTGAGAAGGCGTCCACTCTCGTGGCCTGATGGGCTGTCGTCTGCAGCCCAAACAGGCAGCACGGGGACGGTCTTCATTCCCACACAACTTGCACAGACGGTTGTTCGGTTGTTCTCATTAAAAAGACATGAACAGGCCAAACTCTGCAGAACAGTAAAGAGTGGGAAACTCTCCCTGTCGTGGACACTGCACTGGCTTATTCAGGCACAGGGGCTTTCACACTGTGCACAGGTGCTAGCTTTGAATACCTGGCCGTGTCCCCCGCTGCCCACCGCATGGCACCGTGTCTGTCTGCTTTATGCAGTGGACTTCCCTGAGAGGTTTTATTTTAAAAAGGGGTTTCTCTGCCATAACACAGTGTTAAGGGGGGCTTCTTCAGTTTTCTCAGAGTGGACACGGAGGCCCCAGAGCTGAAGACTGAGCATTTATCAGTGCAGAGATTGCTAAGATGAGGTCAAACTGGTCCAGAATCCACCTGCCACCTCCAATCCACCTCTAATCCACATAAGAAAATTCATTGGAGAAAAGGTGTTTCTTAGAAGAAAAAAATATAGCATTGGCAAGCACTGCGGCAAAGGGTTAGCAAGAGAACTACTCAGAGAGTTTAGGGTGATTGCCAGAGGAGGGGCCAGGTGGCATTTTTGACGGCGTCACAGGACTGCCTCGCACTGTTCTGGATAAGAGTAGGAGAGACTTGTTAGAACTCGGGCTGCTACATTAATTGAAAACGCCAGAATGTGTGTGAATGGTGCCCCCTGGAGGTGTGCGATGTGAAGGCCCTGGGAAAATCGACATGGATTCCCAGAGTTTGGCCTGAAACGGGCGCATGAGGATGGAGCGCAGAGGGAGGGGCCGGCTCTTCCTGAGTTCGGCAGCACAGAGATACGTAACGGTTTCTCACAGGTCAAGTGGAATTGGAGATGGGCTGGGGGTAGCTCGGTTAGAGCCTTCATTCAAAGACCTTCCTCAAAAGCCTATCTACTTGAGTAACGAAAGCCCAGGGTGTGCTAAGGGCGCATGTGGGGTGGGGGTAGGGTATAAAGACCAGCGGGGGGGTTGGGGGGTAGGGGGGCGTCACGCATGTCTGCAGCAGGAACACCTGGCGGTCTCCACAGGGACCATCAAGAACTCACAAAAGCTCTTGGACGCCAGTGAGGTGGCGGGTATTCCACGGCTAGAGAAACCAACGAAGGGCATCGGCCAACTAATACGTCTTTGCCTTCTCTTCACCCCTCTGCCTGCCACCTGACTCTGGAGGGACCAGAAGCCACAAAGCAAGCAGGGAAGGAATCAGGACAAGGTGAGAAAGAGAACAAACAAGGCTTCCCTTCCCGCTGCAGCATCTCAGGCTGGCCTGACCTACGGGGAAAGGAAAGCTTCTAATTGGATTAGAGGTTGTTTGGGTTTGGCTTGAACTGGACTTTTGAAGACCTGAAAATCATTATTTTTATGTCTATTTTTATTTTATTCTATTTTAAAAGTATCTTAGAAACACTGTGGGATATTTCTGGGTTATCATCCACGGCAGGCCTAACAGAATAAGTGTGAAGGTAGCAACCAGAGAATTAAAGCCATTTTCTGCCTGCATTCCCGACAAGTCCGGCCCACCTGCGAAACCGATTATATAGCTCTTTAAAAAATTAAAACTGCTGCAGGCATCCCCTTCTTTTCACAGATTCATGTGTTCATACATTTCTATTTCCAGCCCTAACTTCTAAATTCCAGACCCCTATCTCCAATTATCTAGTTGAAATTCCCGCTCAGACATCTGACGGGCTTCGCAAATCCCACAGAGCCGGAATAACACAGTTGACTAACGAATTTTAATAACAACATAAAATTAAAACCTGCCAGTCTTCCTGTCTCTAAACATGGTACCACTGTTTTCCCAAGCTGCTCCATCCACAAACCCAGGAGTCATCTTTAATTCATCTTTTTCTTACCACCCTTGGCATGTATTCAATCAGCAAATCCTGTAGGTTCCAGCTCTAAAATACAAATCAAATCTGTCCACCCCTCTCTATCTCACCTGCCACTCTCTTTATCCAAACCACCATGATTCCCTGCCAAGAATTCAATAACCTCTAAACTAGTACCCCTGCTCCCATTCTCATCTGCCCTGTCTCCCCACCCCATCCACTCTCTCAGCATCCATGACCAGTGGGTCATGTCGACAGTACCCTGATTTTGTTTAGGCTCACTCTCAGCCCTTGTACTGACCTCCACTTTGAGGCTCCAGGAGTGAAGCACATGACCCAGACTAAGCCAATCAACACATTCGATCCCCACCTCCCACCGTGATTGGTGAAAGGATGAGTATCTGAACCCCGACAGGCCAATTGGGACCAAGAAAATTTAACTGAAAGACTTGTTTGAATTTTAGAGAATTTAACTTTATTTTCCCTGAAGGATGTGACTCTAGAAGGATGGAGACTTAGAGCCATTGGCAGCCATCTTAGAACCATCAAGGAAGAATCTGCCTAAGCAAAGAACAATACAAAGAAGCCAAATCAAAAAACAAGGAATTATGATAACTATGTATGGTGCCAGGTGGATGCCAGACTTATTGGGGGGATCGCTTTGTAAGTTATACAAATGTCTAACCACTGTGCTGTACACCTGAGACTAGTATTAAACGTCAACTGTAATTGAAAAATATTTAAATTCAAAAAGAAAAATTTTAAAAAAAGAAAGAAAGAAATACCCAGTCCTGGATGCACATATCTTGAGCCCTAGATTGAGTTCTGCTTAGACTATTCAGCTACGAGATCAATAATCCCCTTTTGGAATGGATCCCATGTGAGCCGAATTCTCTGTCATCTGTAACAGAATCATCCTAATGGATAAGCTGGTTGATCCAGTGACTGTGTTTATGCCCATAAGGCTCAGGTCTCAGTCAATTCAACATAAAATGGCCTCATACTGCGACATGGGCAAAGGCCTACAAGAGGTTCTGACTGGTCTTAGAAAACCAATTTCAGCAGTAGTATTGCCATTAAGATCAGTTCCTGACTGAAAAATTATCAGTTTTCTCTTTCTCCATCTCAACTTAACATGCAACTTCAAAGACACTGTCCCAAACATCCCTTCTCAGTGTATTAATAATGTTGCTTTCAACCTTTAGAAAACATTTAAATACAGTCACCTATAACCCTTGAATAGGTTATAAATTTCTCACTGTGCATCCATTAACATTCTGATTCCGAATACTCCAATTTTCTTCAATGTATTTCTTATATGTTTCCTCATCTGCTTGTTCCTATACTGGAAACCGTAAAAGACAAGGAATGAGCCTTTTTGTGAAACGTCCCACACAGTACAGTGAGTAGTTAGGTACTTTAACTGCTTACTGATGACAAAGACAGTGGTGACAAGGGTTGTGTTGCATGCATCATTACAAAGATGACTGTTCTGACCGTTCAGAAGAGATAGTTCCTTTAAATTAATAAAATCTACTTTGTTCTGTCACTCTTGTGAGAAGAAATTAGAAATAGGCTTAAGTGGACAACTTAGAATTCTTTCTAGTTTTGAATAGCTACCTTTGGCATTTGAAAGCTTGGACTCAACATTTGTAAAAGTCTTCTTGGCTATTCAATAACTTTAAGCAAAACAGCATAGTATTTTAAATAATGAACCAAAACATTTTACGTTTCCTTGAGATTTACATGGGATCAAAATCTAAAAATAATCCATTGATGGCAGAACATCCTTATGACTATTAGAAACATAATTAAAATTATTCATCAACTTCCAGTTATGGACTGTGAGCTCATCTCTATAGCAAGCTCCTCTTGAGATCACAAGCTTTATTAAAATACCCATCATTGAGTTCTGGAATCTTAACGACAATAACACTTCCGCTCATTGGGAGTCTGACTGGAGTAAAGTACAAATTTTTGAACCTCCGCACTTAACTCACTAGGCTGCCTGTAATTCTCTGGGCCTGTAGGCATCCGACCCCTCCCAGTCTGGTCAAGTCCATGCACTTGGACTATGCAGCACACGGGAAGTTACATGAGATCTGTGGAATTCTGCTCAGTGGCCCTAATTCTGGAGTCTGATGCTATTCTATGTAATAGAATACATAGAATTCTATTACATAGAATTGTAATAGAATGCTCTGACCTCTCATGACTGAACATCAAGTCACTGCATGTTCTGAGACTTTGGGTGTCATGCAGCATGTCAGAAGTGGAGTGGACTTTGATGCTCCATAAACCAAAGCCTGAATCCTGGTTCTGGCACTTACTAACTATATGATGCTGAGCAAGTCACTACCCTCTCTGAGCCCCCGTTTCACACACGAAACAAGGATAATAATGATGCTCAATGAAGACCTATCTTGCAAGATTGTTATTTTAAAAATAGTACATTTGACTCAAACCCACAATAAGATAGCACCTCACACTGTCAGGATGACTATTATCAAAAAAACAAGAGATAACAAATGCTGGAAAGGATGTAGAGAAAAGGGAACCCTTGTGCACTGTTGCTGGGAATGTAAATTAGTACAGCTGCTATGGCAAACAGTAGGCAGGTTTCTCAAGAAAGTAAAAATAGAATGCCATATGATCCAGCAACCCCACTTCTAGGTATATATCCAAAGGAAATGAAATCACTATCCTGAAGAGATATCTGTACCCCATGTTCACTGCAGCATTAGTCACAATAGCCAATATATGGAAACAACTTAAGTGTCTGTCAACAGATGGATGAAGAAAATGTGATATATATTAATCAGCCTTAGAAGGAAATCCTGCCATTTACAACAACATGGATGTACCTGGAGGGCGTTATGCTTAGCAAAATAAGTCTGACACGGAAAGACAAATACTGCATGGTATCACTTATACGTGGAATCGAGAAAAAAAAAAAAGTTGAACACATAAAAAGAGAGTAGAAAGGTGGTTGCCAGGAGCTGGGGGGTGGAGAAAATAGTGAGAGGCTGGTAAAAGGGTACAAACTTTCAGCTACGAAATGAATAAGGCCTGAGGATCTCATGCATAACATGGTGACTGTAGTTGATAACACTGTCGTATAAGTGAAATTTGCTAAGTGAGTACAGCTTAAGGGTTCTCACAAAAAAAAAGGTAACCGTGAGGTGATAGATGCATTAATTAACTTGATGGTGAGAATTCTTTCACAATGTGTTCGTTTATCAAATCATCACAGTATATGTTTTAAATGTATTACAATTTATTTGTCAATTTTACCTCAATAAAGCTAAAACTAACAGCGTATTTGAAATGAACATTAGTAGCACACTCAATAAATGAATGTTGCTGCTAATGTAACCATCATCATCAATCATCATCATCACCTTCAGTTTTGCACTTTATCAGGGTACACACGGACCCTCGTCTTCTATCTCCCATGCTGCAGCCCTAAGTACCCTATCTCATCCCCCTTGCTCTGTTCTGATGAATGGCAGATTCGCACTGCACTGAATTTACATAGCAAACCAAAAACAGAGAGAAGATGCAGAGACATGAGGCATCAGAGAATTTCTCTCCACCCTGCTGTCACTGCCTGTGCAGCTTGAACCACTGGCTCTCCATCCATTCTCTCCTAATCTGGACACCTGGACATCTGAGTTCGATATCTCTGGACCAACTTCAGTGCCTAAAACCAGAAGCTTAACATTAATACTGAACTCCAAATGGAGTCATATATTGGTCAAAGAATGGTACCAGTGGTCAAGAATGGTGTAAATATCTCCTATCGAATCTAACATATCATTACAAAATGCATCATTTTTATGTACTTCTGAAAAATTAATATTGCCAATTAAACAATTACATATCATTGACAGTAAGGCACATCCCGATTTCAGAAATGATTTCAGAAATATATATTGAATAATGCATTTTAGAATTAATGTAGTACAATAGAACATTTTTCTTGGAGAATCACTAAAAAGTACAAAATATGGCTCTAATCTTTATCTTCAAGAATCCTGCACAGAGCCAGCAGACGGCCAATAAGTATTTGTTAAATGAATAAATATATGCATGAATAAATGCATTTCCTAACAGCCACATTATAATGAATTAATGCACTTCCTAATAGCCGCATTACGAGGTTTCAGCATTTAAAAAGAAAATTTGATGCAATAGGAAAATCGTGTTAAAAGTTAAATACATTATTTCACCAAACCTTCCACTTAAATTCATTTAAAAAATAAACTACACTCTGGATGTTTTGTTGCCTCTTCAGGAAAATAGAGACCTAGATACAGAAATAGGTTCCAAATGTTTAGTGTCTACCAAATAGCCAGTTTGGAGGTAGATGCTATTAAGTGGGCAGCATCTGGGACCATAACACATAAGGTACCTATTCAGACACATCTGGCAGCATCCTCAGGGCATTATCATATTTGATAACTGGGAATACAGATCTATTTAACAGTGCCTTCTCCTTTCTTTTGTATCACTAATCTGGCTATGGTCTGCCTGAAACGCAACCCATCCCTGCATGGTGATGGGGATAAAGGCAAATAAGTCGCGGTCCCAAAGAAGGGTCCACTGGAAGAATTCAGCCTCTGCTTCCTGCCCAGAGCAGCTACCAAGAGCTGCTTTGCCCTATTCATTGCGATTAAAATTGGTGTGTTTCATCCCAGGTACTAAAGAGATAGGCATTACATAAAACAGATAGGTAAAAGAACAAGAACTATAGAAACAAAGACTAAATGATGGATTTCAGAGATCCATAAATTTAGAAGGTTCTCTGGGAAATTTCTAGTGACAGGTGCCACCAGCATCAGAGGGCCACCCTTCTCTTTGCTCTGCACTGGAATGTCAAATTCCAGACCCCACTCTCAGGAAGCCTCTATCTGCTGTTTGCTTAAATCTGTTTACATTGCACTGTTCTCTGTGTAGAGGCAGAATTGCATTCACAGCCACTGGATGCCAGATCCTTTTGAGGTAGAAAACAAGGAGTTGGAGGAGAAGAATCCTGTCATGTAAGTGTCTCTAAATACAGGGAAGTTGCAGGGGAAATGACAACTTTATGGATAAGAACAAGTCACTCACGTGACTTTTCACAAAATACTGTGGGCCAGTTTCCCAGGATATGTCACCCTTGTACAGATTAAGAGCAATAATGTTCATTTTCAGTGTGACCTAAATGCCTCTCAAGCATGAAAGTACACAGAAATGATACAGCTATTTACCCTTGTGTATACTTAAACAAAATAAAAATAGAGCGTAGGCTGCGTCTGTCCTTTCGCAGAGAAGAATTATCTGTAGGACGCCTCCTCCCCTTCACCTGAGTGTGTTAGAACTGCAATCGTAATCCTCATTCCCCTACAAACAACCAACGTTCCCCAATATTCCATACCTCATGGGTGACACCACTCTCTTCTTTGTAATTTAAGGGAAAGGACTGACTTAGCATCTCCACACTGACCCTCTATTTAGACCTTTCCTCTTCACGCCCCAGTGGTCCCTCCAGCCCAGACCTCTGTCAGGAGCCCCTTATTTCTCACACAAATGAATGAAGTTTCTTCCGAATAGTCTCAGATTGCAGTTATTTCTCTTTCTGATTCCTATGTGTTTAATTGTTCCATAAAGTGCAACTTGTCACATAGCTTTTAATGGCCTCTGATCGCCTTCAGAAATAAATCCATGCTCGGCCCAGTGTCTAAGGCACCCACAAGACCCCAAATTTCTTAACCACCTTCCACTCTTCGCATTTCCACATCAGGAGACTTGTTCTTCTCCCAGACAGGTTTCTCAGTGACGTACCTCTTTGGTCTTGTTGGTGCTCTTCCCTCTCCCAGAGCCCCTCCATCGCCACCCTTTACATCATCTCTTCCTTTGAAGTCCATCTGAAATGCCATGTCTTCCAGTAAGCCTTTCCTGGTCCCCAGAGTGGGCTATGAACACTCCCTCCCATAAGCACTAAGTATGTACTCATTGCATCTCTCACGAGGACCTTGCCCCACTCTGCCCTCCACTTCGTCCTTTGGTTTCTGGTTTATCCTTCCCTAAAACACTGAATTCCCCCTGCTATTCACAAAAGCATCATGCAGTGCTTGACAAATGCTTGCTGAAGAGAACTGGATTTGAAGAGAGCTTTCCCAGCCCTGGTACCATCGTGATAGTTCACACAGCTGCCCAGTTGACAGAACTGATGTCAAATGGCATAATTAAAAGCTGTTCCACACAGCTGGGATTGGGCTCATCTAGCCTATATCTCACCTTCTTATCAATATGCCATTCTCTTCCTGCTTCAGCCCAAATCCATTAAGAGCAAAGACTGCATGTGATTCATATTTTCTCCTCCTCCTGCACAGTGCTTTGTACATAGTAAGTATCTAATAAATACAGGCTGAACCCCATTTATCCAATTCCATCACAACTAGAGAGTTGAAATAGTGCCCTGAGTGTTCCCAAAAGTGTAGCACAAGAACCACTGGTGGTATGTAAGATGAAGTGATGCACACATGAAACCTGTTTTAATGGCCATGGGTTTATTTTAATGTGCACTGGGAAAAATATAACTAGTACAAAGTACCTATGACCTCATAGGTACTACTGCTTGGGGTAAGGCTAAATTTATTTAATGTTTTAAATGGGGGGTCAATTTAAATAAAAATGTTCACTAAATAGTGGTAGACATTCCTGTAAAGCTAAATTTAAACTTTTTTAAGTGAAATCAACTTATAGAAACATATTAAGTAAATAGTGGTATAAATGATTTAAATATGGCCCCCAAAAATGAAAATGTGAGGTTGGCATAGGAAAGACTGAAGTTCAGAAACCTTGCCCTAATTAGTATTTCTGATTTGAATCTGGTTTTGTTCCCAAATGTCCCACACTTGCTGCAAGATTTATCCCTTACGAAACCTTCACGTCACATCAGGGCTCCGAAACCTCAAGTAGCTCTCCACCACCAGCCATATCTCACTGCCTCCACTGACAGTTCTCAGTTCTAATCCTCTTTTCCAACCTCCCCCCACCCCTCAACTTATTCCTCTAGAGGGGACTCTGCCCTTTCTGTCCCTTGGGCAAATTTTTCAAATGTGCACGATCTTCTCTGTGCTTAGAACACTCTCCACTCTGCCAATCCATGTGCATTCCTTCCCCTGAGTAATGCAAGTTCAAAACCATCTGCCTCTTCTATTTCTTATTTCAATCCATCTTGTACCACACATTCTTCATCCATTACATTAATGGGTCTTACTTGTGACATTGCATTCATGCGCATGTATGTTTCATCACCCCAATTAGACTGTGAACTCGGCAAGGGCAAAGACTAAGTCGCTGATGTTGTATGAAGTCTCGACCGGCCTACAAGAGCACTGAGCAAATATCACAAGCACTAAGCATCTGTCTCATAATGGAATAAACCAAAAACTAACACATCCAGATAACGCATAACACTGGGTGCTCTACCATTTTGTCAAACATAAATTTGGTTTAGACCATGCTGATCCACAGCAGTATTCAGGTGGGGCTCTTACTGCACTGATCCCAGAAACTAAGTTTTAAGTTTCTCTGCCCAGTAAAACTGGGTTTATCATTAGAACTCATCCTCAGGGTATTTTAAGGAGGAAATCACTCAATCTGTGTTCATCTCCAACACTTTTACAGAACCCAATTATCCCTTCAAAAGATTTCTATGGAGTCCAAAAGTCAGAGGTTTTCGCTCTGAAAATTAATTTTAGTTGTCATGCTTTTAAAATAAATAAGAAATCACCTATCTTATAGTTCTCTTTCTCAATCTGTTAAAAGTCACTTCAGAATTTCAATCATCATTTAAGGAAGTTCAATCCAGTAGTTATAAATGCAGGGTTTGGTTTCACTCAGACAGAGGTTAGACTCTCAGCTTTACCATCTGCCAGCTCCAGGACCCTGGGGAAATCCATTCACATAACAAGCATTAATTTCAAGCTACCATGTTCCAGGCACTGTGCCTGAGTTCCGCAAGCTTCAAAGTTCTCCCTGTAAAATGCGAGAACATTCCCTGACAACAGAGATATTGTCAGGATTAAATAAGATAACGTATGCAAAATGCCTGGCCTTCTGCAAGGTTCATAGTAACAATAAACGTTAGTTGTCACTATCGTTACCTATTATCATCATCATCATTACCTTCAGTCTGTGGAGCATTTAAAGCTGCTAATTAAAGTCCCCTTCTAAAAACTTTCTCCTCTCTTGACTTCATAGAAATGTCATTTTAGTGTTTTTACTTTATTAATTTTTTAGTTCCGCTTTATTAAATTAATAAATAGAAAAGAAAATTTTCTGTGAGTGATGGGCATCATGGAGAGAATTATAACAGTGTGCTGTGACAGAGGGTGACCTGCATGAGTGGGTGTTTAGAAAAGCATCTCCGAGGAAGTGACATTTGGGCTGAGATTCCAGGGGTGAGGAGAAGCCGGTCACATGGTCAGCATTCCAGGAAGAGAAAACGGATCCCTCAGTGGCCCTGGGATAAGGAAGGGCTTGGTGTTTTCAAGGAACAGAAATAAGTCTCGAGAGGGCTAGACTGTATATGGGGTTTGGAGAGGAAGTAAGCGACAGCCATCACCCAGGGCTTTGCAGGCCAGTGTCAGAAGTTCGGAGTTAGTGCAAATATGGATAGAAAGGGACACTATTCAAGAATTTTAAGCTGTGGAAATAACAGGATCTGATTCGCATTTTTTTAAAGGTCATTTTGTTTGTTTTTTGGGGAATGGATTATAGGGAGAAGTAGAAAAAGGGACCAACAAAACCAATAAAAAGCCTATGTCAGCCATCCAGCAGAGAGAATGCATGGGACCAGAGTGGTAGGAGCAGAAAGAGACAACAAACAGATTCTAATTGGGATGTGTTTTAGAGGTCACAGTTGACCTAACCTGCTGACAAGTGGATGTGAAATGGCAGGGGGTCTGAAGGAAAAACTCATGCATCCTGCCTAGACTTTTGTTTCAGCAACTGTATGGATGGTGGCATTGTTTATTGTGGTGGAAAAATTGTGAGGAGGAGCAGGTTTGGGATGGGAAGTCCACAGTCCCGCTTCAGTCTTCGGAGTTTGAGAAGGCCATTAGATGTCTGAGTGGGAATATCAAAGAGGCAGGTGGATGTGCAAATCTGGAGAAATATTCAGAGCTGTGAGACCACCTAGGAAGAACCACAGACAGAGACTAGGGGCATCTCAAGTTCAAGTGCATGGGCATTCAGCCTTTTAGGGGAAAAGCACTGGAGAAGGAGCCATCAGGAAAGTGAGGAGCAACCACAAAAAGTGAAGGAAAACCCAGAGGACATAATGTCACAAAGCAAATGACAGAAGCGAAGCGCTTCCAGAAGGAGGGAGTGTTCAAATGTCAAAATGGCTGTGAGGTGTCAAGGAAGATGTGACAGTGACTGGTTTGGGGCTAGATGTAAGAAGCGTGCTGTGGGGCTCCTATGAGAAAAATATCCTTCAGGATCAAAAGAGAGATGTAAGGGAAAAGGCCACTTCACTTCTCCCCCTGTGTTGAGACGACATTATGCCTGCTGGAGCTTCTGCAGCTCTTAATTCCATTGGGATAGCCTTTGCCAACCTGACAAGGGAGGCAGGGCAGGAAGCTGGACAAACCTGGGTCCTTGACAGCATTATAAAACAGCTGAGCCAACCCTGGAATCCTCTTGTCCAATGAGAACATAACTCTCTTAACAGGAAACGTTCTTATTGTTTAAAAGCCTTTTTTAATGGGACATTCTGCAATATTCAGCTGAAAGCACCCTAACTGATACTAAAGATAAAAGAACAGAAAGAAGATGCAATGGCCACTGGTGACTTCGGTAAGAGCAGCCCCCAGGAAGTGGTGGTGGGTTAGAAGGAAGGCGAGATGAGGATGTAGAGACCATGACTCCAGACAATTTTTTCCAGCAATTTTGCTGTGAAGGGTGTAAAGGAAATACGCAGTGGCTGCAGGGGACGTGGGGTCAAGGGGATGATGGTAGATCCTGAAGCATGTGGGAATATTCGAGTAGAGAGGGAGAGAATGATGGCTCAGGAGAAGAAAGAAGGACCAAAAGAGCATAAGTGGAGGTGTTGACCTTAGATGGGAACAGACACATTTCATCCTCAGAGGAATAAAAGCAGGATGATGAGTTACAGACGCAGGTAGACTGGCCAACTTGGTGGAGGGAAACGAGGTTGTTCTGAACAATTGCTTCCAGTGATGTACGAACTGCTAAGCATGTGAAATGTCTCTCAAGACCTATCTAAGGCTCCCCCTCCGCTATGAAGTCCGCCCTCCTTCACACTCCCGTAGAATTGTTTCTTTCTCTTCTGGTATATGCATCCTGGCTTGTGTCACAATTTTAATGCCCTGTGCCACCAGCCTGAAAACTCTTTAATGGCAGAGAGCATCTAATTATCATCTCAGAATCCATCACTGAGGCTGGCACGTACGTTTAACAAGCATGCTGAATTGAAATGGAGCCCTAATGTTCTGGGGGTGAAAAAAAAGAGTCAGCCCTGATTATTCATAGATTCCATATTTGCAAATTCTCTTGCTTGCTGAAATGTAGCTGTAACCCCAAAATCAATACTCATGGCACTTCCGCAGTCATTTGCAAGCACGTGCAGAGCAGCAGAAAGTTTGAGTCTTTCAACACGCACATTCCCAGGCGAGGTTGAACATGGCAGCGTGCCACCTTCTTGTGTTGGTTCTCATACTGGAGGCAACTGTCCTCTCCGTGGGATATTTAGAGTCACGTCCTTGGCATTCTTTTGGTTTTTGTTGGTCATTTTAATGTTTAAAATCGCACTCAATCCCCCTACCCACTGTCTTTCCAAGTCTCTCTTCATCCCTCTCAGTCTCTGCCTCTGAGAGGAGACCACGCTCTGTCTGTGGAGCGTTACCCCTTTTCTAATAAACTTTCCTTTTGACTCTTAAAAAAATAAATTGCACTCAAGCATCGTGCTGAAGTGCCGTCCAGTGTTCCTAAGAGCAAGTCTAATGCCGTATGGAGAATACATGTGCTCGGTAAGTTCCATTAGGCATGAGCTGAAGTGCTGTCGGCATGAGTTCAACGTTGATGATTCAAGAATATACATTAAATAGGGTGTCTTTAAACAGAAATACAAAAAAAGATTATGTATCGATCAGTTGATGAAAATGTAGTGACTAGAGGCTTGCAGAAGCCTAACCCTGTATTTCCCCTAGAAACAATGGTTCGGTATTTATTGACTTCATAATGGCAGCCACTTTATAGAGCATAACCACTGCGAATAACAAGAATCCACTACACTTCATTTTGCCATATTTGCAGAGGGAGGATTATGGAAACAAATGGTTGGATGGGGCCAAGTCTCATCGAGACTTAACCCCTCTTTCCATGATTTGTGGATTAATCACCAGCACCAGGATTTGTGCTGAAGATGTATTGGGGAGAATGCTGCTATTAGGCTGCAGACTATCTCCTCTGAGAGCCATTAGCCCGCCTGGAAAGCATCTGGGGGTACCGTACCCTGTCCTCTCACTCAAAGCTAGCTGGCTGGGGAACCAGGCGGAGAAGCAAGGGAAGGATAAAGCTTTAACATATGTCTTAATTTGGGTTCCCCCAGAAGCTGATCCTACGATAAGGACTTGAGCACAGTAGCTGTTTGGGAGGTGAAAAAAGCACCAGGAGGGGAGTGGAAAAGAAAGACAGCGATTGAAGGCAGCCAAGAAAAACAATAAATGATCAGAGAATGGAATTTCTTCCTCTGGGGAAACTGGGATGACCCCATGCAAAACATATTCCTGAGTTATCCCACCCAAGGCTGAGGGAACTGGGGTAGTTACACACCAACCCCCTTGGGTCATTGGTTGAGGGCTTTTTTGGGGGGTGCACTAATTCTCTTGCTTTTTTTGCCTTCCACGGGAGCAGCAAGGTAGGCCCAGTCAAGAAAAAGGCCCAAAAGGCAAAAATTGGCAGTTGGAAGCCAGCCAGTTTGCACTGGAGTGGTAAGAGCAAAGGGTAAGGATGGGTACGCCTGCGACTTCACACAGGGCTGGCGCTGAAAGTGTCCCATAAATGAGACCAGGAATGAGGCCACTCCCATGCGAAATCTATAAAACAAGCACATAGCTGCTTCCTAAGTCCTGGGGTCCTCACGTGCTTTCAGCTAATTAGCTAATTCAAAGACCATTTCCCACCAGTTTTAAATCAAAGTAAGGTTTAATGGTGTTTCTAGAGCAACCTGGAGGTACCTAAAGTTATTTTCTTTCTTCTTTGGTATACGATGGAAAGCTCATTTGCATTTTTAATCATCAAATGGGGCCTCTTCTCTAGAATAGCATGTGCGAGAACAGCAAGACAAAAGCAGTTTTTGGACAACATAGGGAATACTAGCACTTTATAGGATGTACTGTCTCACCATCTCGGACTAGGTAGGTCCCTGATGAACGTACCACGAAGACACACGCCCCTGCCCAAGAGCCAGCTGGTGCTAGGCCTTTCTCTCCCACAAATACCTATGCCCACTACCCCCAGCGCTGCCACAGCAGCTCAGGAATCTATACTCTATCTCGCATTTCAGGAAAAGTCCTAGGGTTGGGAGAAGGAGACCATCTTACACTTTGTGGTATTGAATTACAATGTACTATTGAAGATAAAGCAAGAAAGATGACATTTCCTGCATCACGTTGTGTGACTGGATTGCTGGGCCTTAAACCCAAAAAGTATATTATTCCCTTCATTTTCATTTCTATAACTGCCCCAGTTCATGCCATGACCCTTGAGAAACGGACAAAAGAACTAGACTGGCCAACACAAGGCACAGAAGCCACCACGTGACGTGGGTATACAGTCATGAAACCATATCCTCCTCCATGAGGTGGGTGGAGCATATCAGAGTCCCGTGAGAAGGGACTCCTGCAACCATAGCAACGAGGAGAGATGAGCCTGAGGCCCAGGGCATCCACACCTAGTGGAACGCACTCCTCTACCCCAATCAGAGGCCAGAGAGTAGATGAAAAGAAAATGGCCTTGGAGCCAAACCCCAACCTTTCAAGTGGGATGGCCATGAGCGGTCACACACACTCTCTCAGCTCTGGTTTCATCATCTGCAAAATGGAAAACATAACTGCCTGCTTTTGTTCAAAAATGGATATGCTAAGTGAAAGAAGCCAATCACAAAAAGCCACATGTTATGTATATGATTCCATTCCTATGAAATGTCCATAATTGACATATCCATGGAGACAGAAAGTGGTTGCCTGGGACCGGGAGAGAACAGGGAGAAATGGGAAGTGACTGCTAATCGGTCTGGGATTCCTTTTGGAGTGATACAATTTTTCTAAAATCAGAGAGTGGTCATAGTTTTACTATATTCACAACTCCGTGAATATAGTAAAAACCACTGCATTGTATATTTTAGATAAGTAAATTTTATGTCATGTGGATTATATCTTAATAAAGCTGTTACTTAAAAAATTAAAAAACAGATCTGAAACCCTCACTACATGCAGATTGTTTGGATGGCATGAGCATCTAAGTCATTTAGCTAAACACTAGGATATTAACTGGAAGAACAAGCAAAGTGATTAAGGCTGCTGCGAAGAATAAATTAGACCGTATGTGTTAAACGCTGAGTACTGTGACCGATGCAGACCCTGTTGCAGTAAATGGGTGTTACCAGTAACATCGTCATCGTCATTTATTAGGCACCTCCTGCGTGCCAGGAACTGTGCTCTATTCTTTGTTCACATTGTCTCATTTAAGTCTCGCAACCCCTACAGGATGGGGACTGAGATCGTTTCTGGTTCCCAGGCAGAGAAACAGGCATAGAAAGGTAAGACAGCACCTAAGACCAGCAGCTTGGTGGGGAAGGGAGCGGGGCAGAACTGGGGGACAAAGCTGAGCTCCTGCATACTTTCTCATCACACACCCCTCAACTCCACAGCAGCATGGCCGCTATTAACCAATATCAGCACCACCAGGCAGGATCACTAGGACCAGCTTAAAATTGAGCAGAAACCTCTGGCAGCTGCTGGCAGGATGGCTCCTACAGGTCTCTCCCAGCCACTCAGCTGAGAATCTTACCAGTAAAAGTGTGTCCTCACCCCAAACATGCCTCAAACTCCAGGTAATACTCTCACAGCTCCCTGGATTCATAGCGGACACGTCAGCCAGTCCAACTAGCTACTGCCTCCTTAATTCCCCAGGACCCAGGCTGGCATCCTGGAATCACTGCAGACCTCAGTCTACTCCAGCATCCCGCATGTAACAAAGAGACTGCCAGCCTCGAAACCAACAGAAGCCCCAATTTCCCCCTATTCAGAAGATGTGTAAATTTAGACACTTTGGAAATCACACATAGCAGAATGTTCCCATCTGCTAGAGAGAGAAAATTTAAGTACCTAACATTTCGGCCTCTTGCAATTCCTCCGAGATTAATTTACATGTTATCATCATGGGGGAGACTCAAACCTTCGTCCCATCCCAGTGATATGCACACAAGCCACTTGGTCCTAATTAATAAAGTTTCTTAATAAAATTTCAATACAAACGAGGCAGTTCTGAGGCCTTCTTTGAAATCACTGAATTTTCTAACAGAATGTTGCTGCTTTTAGTGGGATAAACTTATTTCCTACTAAATTCTCAAACTAAACATTTTTTTCCAGAGCAATATGGCATCAGAATGGCCTTGCTTTCATCTTTATTATAACATTTTTTTTCAACCCTTTACTTGTGCCTAGAAGAGATTTCTTGAATGCAGAGGAAGCTGACTTTGTGTCTGTAAGAAAGGCTGAGCCCTGGCCAAGCAATAAGTTTCAGGAGGGCAGAGACTTTGTGCTGCTCACCGCTATGTCCTCAGGCCTGCGGCAGTGCCAGGAACAGAGAGGGCACTCAGTAAATACCCACCGAGTAAGTGAATGGGTGTCATCTCCAAGAGGCCGAATATATGCTCACATTCATACTTGTTATAGACCTTTGGAGAATTTAGTTTAAAATCTCAGAACCAATATGCTCTAGCCAGTGGTCCCCAACCTTTTGGCACCAGGGACCGGTGCTTCTATGAGAATCTAATGCCTGATGACCTGAGGTGGAGCTGAGGCGGTGATGCTAGTGCTGGGGAGCGGTTGCAAATACAGATGAAGCTTCACTCACTGGCCCACTGCTCACCTTCTGCTGTGAGGCCTGGTTCCTAACAGGCCACGGACCAGAACCAGTCCATGGCCTGGGGGTTGGGGACCTCTGGTCTAGTCTCTAGTCAAGCTATAGTTCTTTGCTAATTCTTCCCAAAGAAAGGGAGAAAGAAAAACAGGCCCTAGCACCTGCTTGCATTACCATGAGAGCAAATGTCGAGCAATGGAAGTCAGCAGATAAGGGCTCAAAGATGTGCTTTGTCCACTCTGCTGCCTGGGCATGGGCAAGTCACTTTACCTCTCTAGACTTCGGCGTTATCCTTTGAGAAGCCTCAGAGGGTTTAGGTATCTAAAAGTCCCTTCCAATTTCTGAAGTGAGATTAATGCGAACTGGACAACATTTACACAAATGAAGGTCTGCCTTCTGTGCACTTCGCTTCTATCACCCACCGTACCTCTGCCCTCTGCTTGCCGCCATGGTACCTCCGTCCCATCCGCCCCCGATGTACGACCCTGTCGGCAGCCAAGGCCCTCGGTCTGCTCCCTACACGGCACCTCTCCGAAGCCTATTTTCCATGCTTTTGACTTTTCCCTTCCCAACTTTATGCCAACCCATCCATACATATCAGACCTGAGTTCCATTCCCTTTGGCCCAGCTCTCTCATAGAAATCTGATTAACTTGGCTATACCAAAGGATAATTGATAGCTCATATGTTATCCAGTGGAAATATGTTTGCATTTTAACTAGAGGCGTTCCGGAGATGTTGTTTTAATCCATATCTCTATCGGCACATTGACCATGGCATATCATAATACTTGTTTATATACCAGTCTTGAAGTCCAGACTGTGACTTTTCTGGATATAAAGTCCTGAGTCTTTTTCATCTTTCTGAGTCTGGTGCCTAGCCCCATTTCTGTGGACACACGCTCAATAAATATTTATGGATAACCACATGGATGAATGCAAGGTTGATGAATAGAGTTTTCTGGCAGATTTGAGGCAATCTGATAGTCATGGGAAGGGTGAGAGCGGTCAGTTATAGACAGGGACTTATAGGGCTCCTCCAATCCCACGCCCCATGGCTGTGGGCTCTGCCTGTCTTTAGACTAAGTCTGAATACAGAGATTATTGCCTGATGAGCAGGCATTCATGCTCGTGTAGAAGCTGTGTTCTCACCCTGCCAGAGGAAGGGACCAGCACTTCATCGTCTCTCATTAATTCAGGCTTTTGGGACGCTTTCTGAGCTGAGGACACAAGGACTCAACTTGCAGGCGGCCCCATTATAGTCAAAGGAGAAATACCCCAGGGTCAAAATGCCTTTCAAAACTCCAGGAGCAAAGTGACGGTGGGTATGGAAGGGATGCTGGCAATTTTTATTAGGGCCGTTATGCTGGGCTGATAGCTGAATGCTTCCAAAAGGCATTTGAAGTACAATAAAATATGGGTGAACAATAGTATTTAGTTTATTGATTCACTGACTCCAGATATGCAAATTACCATGGAATCAAGGGCCATGTAACAAAGCCAGGGAAAAGGTAATTTTGATTAACCGAAATTAAAAATGTGGTCGGCCGTTGCTTTAAGATACACATCCCATTTGCCACCAGAAGTTTGGAACTGGTTATCATAAAACAAAGATGTCAACAAAAGCTCTTTTTCCACCTAACTGTTTTTCAAAAATGTTGATGATTCCTACGAAAGGACAGAATCCTTCAGGTGAGTTTCATCCCCAGCATCACACCTGAAACATAGTAGGTATCCTCCATCAACATTTGCTGAATCACTCATTTGCTGTAGGAGTGATTTAGATATTCTTGAAAATACAAATTTGATTGTGTCATTTTTCTACTTCAAACCATTCAGTGTCTTCCCACTATTCTCCGTGAGAAAAAAACAGGCCTCCTTCACCACGCCTACTACACCCCGCCTCATCTGCCCGCCACCCTCCTCCCTGCCTTCATGTCACCACGACATGACTCGTCTCAGCCAGTACCGAACTCCGGGTCTCCTGGCCAGAGACAAGTGCTCTCCTTATCGTGCCTTACCGGCTGTCTCTGTATTTTTTTGTTTGTTTTTTTTGTTTGTTTGTTTTTATAACACATCGAAAAAATCATGATCTAAACCAAACCCTAAGGGTAGCAGTATTATTTGAAAGGATGAGTGCCATAAGCCACCATCATCATGCACAGGTAGGATTAAATCCAGACTTATGAGCAATTTTTCAGAGTAAAAATTGAAACGCTGAGGACAGTACATGCATGTGGCTTAGCCGGGGTCATAATGAACTGGGTGTGGGTCCAGGAATTCAAAATGGGGCCTCAGGAAACGAAGAGTCAGTCAGAAGTTAAACCACCAGTGTGGAAACCACGCGGAAAGGCGGATGCTGTGTGGCAGGGATGGGACAGGCTCAGGGAGTGGGGACAGTTTCTGTATGAAGGAATAGAGGGGAAAACAACAGAACCAGATCTGGGTACAATGGCATATCCACATCCTGGGAACTGTGCGGCCCATGGTTACTATGGTTACAGATGCCATGAGAGTTGGCTTTGGAATGCGACCAAGGCCTCAGGCAGCCTCATTCAACCCATTCTCCCCTATCCTAGGGCCTCTCTTTGCCATTTTGTGCAAGAAAGTGACATATTCAACAAAGTCCATGTATTCATTCTCCTCTGCCCAGGACACAGAAGCTCTAAAACTTTCCTCAGAATATAAAATCACCTCAAAAATAAGCGAGGCGTGGAATGTTGGGAAACGTGGGAACCTCCGAGGCATCAAAAGAATCCTGCTTCCTGGAAATCATTTTCTCTTCCAGAATGTGCAGAGAAAGCAACAAGGTAGTCAGAAAAACGTTTACTAGAAATACGACAGGGAGCGCTAACAGTCCCCTACCTGTGGCTTTTGTCTGTGTGTGTCGTCACTCCCCAGGCACTGTCCCTGCCATCTTGCCTACATTCTGACCTGTGCTTCAGTCACACCATGCAGACAGGAGGTCTGCTGCAGACACACAGCAGACACACACCAGACACTCATTCCCTAACATTATCTGCTGCTCAGCCCAAAGGATGCCCTGTTCTTCTGGCTTTATCCAAGAAGGCTGGGTTTTCAGTCACTGAATCTAAAAAGGAAGGGAGTCGTCAAAGAAGGGGACTCTATAAAAGTAGTGAGTCTGCGAGGTGTCACACTCAACTTCTCTTTTAACAGTGAGAAAAAATAGGGTGCATGATATGGTCAGTTTTGGGTGAGTGTTATACAGATCTGCACATAGCATGGTGCCCATAAAGAGACAGGTGCAATAGATGCTTTCTGTATTCGAATAATCTGCTTGGACTGGTAGGTATCTGTTATAAAACTGTATTTTCATATTCTTCATAGTCACTGTCATTTGTTATAAAACTGTATTTTCATATTCTTCATAGTCACTGTCTTTCTAAATTACCATTTCGAGCAGCAAGTGAGAGGAGGGGTAAGTGGAGTTCAGTGACCCATGGTTCTGTGGGTAAGTGGGAAATTCAGAGTTTAAAAAAATCGACCAGGTTCTGCACTGCAGGATTGCCAGGGGACATGAGCGAGATAGACGAGCGAGCTCCAGCGTTAACGGACACCCAGGTTCAAGTCACAGAGCTGCAAGGTAACTTTGGACAAGTTGCTTAAGCTCTGTAGGCCTCGGGCTCCTCATTCAGAAAGCAGTGATAATAATTTCACCTGTTTCTTTGGATTATAAAGAGAATTATATGAGAGAATGACTACAAAGCACTTAGCACAGTGCCTGGCACTTAGTACATATTCAATAAGTAACAGGGGGAAATGCTTATGGTGATTTTAAAACATCTTCAAATTCTCTGACAGTCCTCCCTTTCAGAGTAAGCTGATTCTCCCCTGCCGACCCCAAGTGGGAACTAAATTTAGTGACTCTCGTCTAGTGAAAAGAACGTGGTAGTAAATCCACTTGCAACAACATGGATGGGCCTTGAGGACACCATGCCAGTGAAATAAGTCAGACCGAGAAAGACAATTACTGTGTGATCTCACTTACCTGCTGAGTCTAAAACGACCAAAGTCACAGAAACAGAGAAGAGATTGGTGGTTACAGAGGCAGGAAGTAGGAAGCAGGCAAAATGGACAAAGGTAGCCAGAGGTTACTTGTAGTTATAAGAGAAATGAGTTCCAGGGATGTAATGACTATAGTTGATAATACTGTATTGTGTATTTGAAAGTTGCTAAGAGAATCAACCTTAAAATTTCTCATCACAAGAAAAAAAAATTGTAATGACGTGAGGTTATGGATGTTAATTAGACTTATTATGCTAATAATTTCACAATAGATACAAACATATATCAAATCATACATCTAAAACTAATATGATGTTTATGTTAATTGTATCTCGATAAGCTTAGGGAAAAATGAAGGTGGCAGTGCTAACAATAGGTGATTTCTGAGGTTAGGTCTTAAAAGGCATTATCAGTTCCACCTTCTCTCTTAAATGGCTTGCTCTGGGGGAAGGACACTTGTGAGAACACTCAGGCAGCCCATGGAAAGGTCCTCATTGGCAGAAAACATGGCTTCCTCCCAACAACAAGCAGCAATTTGCAAGTCACGTGAGCGAGCCACATCAGAAGCAGATTTCCCAGTTGCATTCAAGCCATCGGATGATAGCAGCTCCTGATGACATTTGACTACAACCACCAAATGACTCCTACCCAGACCACCCAGCCAGCTGTTTCCAAATTCCTAATTCACGGAAACTATGAGATAATAAATATTTATCTCTGGTTTAAGCCACTAAAGGTTGGGGTTATTTGTTACACAGCAATATCTAACTAATAACCAGCTAAGGAGCATGAAGATTCTCCAGGAAAGAATAAGTACTCATCATTCTGCAAAGTGACTTGACCATGAAACTACTTTTTTTTTCCACAGAGCATCTGATGAGACTAGTCTGTGTCCCATGAAACACACTTTAGGAAATGTTGGTCTAGAACTTAATAGTTTATAAAGACTGTTCACATTTGTTATCTCACTGGATCATCTCGGCAACTATGAAGTAGGTGTTACTGTGATCATTATTTTATCCAGAAAAGTTAAGCAACTTGCCCAAGTTCACAAAGCTACTAAAATTGGTAGAACAATAACTCAGATTCAAGGTTTGTGATTCCAGTCCATGTTTTTTCTCTTGTTTGACCAGAACAGCTTAGGTTTTTTAAACCTGAGAAAGAAATACTGGAAACCTAAGAGAGTCCCAGGAAGGGGGTGTCTCCTATAGGCCACCCTCCCACATGATTTAAAGTGTGAGCTGGATGCTTCTTAAGCAGCTGGAGCTGGAGCCTTCCCTGAATTCACAGAACAGCAGCCCCTGACACCTTGATAATAACATAATGCAGGCACCACTCACAGAGCCCTTAAGATGCTTCAAGATGTTCCTGAGAGCTTTGCATATATCACTTCATTTAATCCACGTAACAAACCAAGGAAGTACAGGCTGTCATCTCCACCTTACAGATGAGAGACCAAGCCAAAGAGAAATAAATCTGCTTGCCCAAATCAGCCACCAAAAAGTGATGTAGCTTGAATTGGGACCCAGGTGGTCTAAGACTATCAGGGCATGAAGTAACCTTAGTGATCAATATCTCAACTCTCTCCTTTTCTATAAGAGTGGCAGAGCCAGCACCAGAAATCATATCCTTCCACTCTAAGCTGGGTGGCATCTTGCCCAGAGACTTAGTTAAATGAATATAACATGCATTTACTCCTACGAGATTATTTTAAGGATGTATATGCTGAACCAAATCTAACATAACTACTTCCCATATGGCCTCCAATTCCAACATGAAAAATTAATGCCTTTGGCCTAAAGCAACATTCTCACCCAGTATAATCCATGAGGTGACCCCACTGGTTTATGGATTAAATGGGTAACAATAGATTCTCCCAGATCTGCAGAGAAAAAAATAAGTTAATGGATAGAATCTTTTCTTCCCTAAGCTTTTCCTCCTATCTATTTTTCTTAAACATTTAACACCTGCTTTCTTGTCTCACATGACAAAAGTAGCAAATGTTCAGTTGTCAAATATCACACCTGATATTGAGCATCTCTATTCAGACTATCAGGCTCATATCACATTAAATTTGGTGGGTTACATTATCTTTATCCTGCTAAAATAGTTAATGTGTTATTTTGGGGATCCACAGCCCTGCTTAAACATGAGAAATTCATTTTCCTGGTAGTAAAATTGTCAGCTCGTACGTCAGAGTTACAAATATTCTCATTTTAGCCCATCTGCAAAGGTCACTGTGACTGCCAGATTCTTCATCACTTGAGCAAATCTACGTTGTCTCTTTAAGCATCTCTTTTTAAACTGCAAATGTTACCACTACCCTACATTAGGTAGTTGAATTAAAAAAAATTAAGATTTTTTTGATTGAGATAGCAACTGATATCAGAATTCTGTAGGAATGGGGGGTGGGTAGGAGGGCAGAATGAATAAAGGAAAGGAAAAAAGAAGAAAGAAGGAAGGAGGGGTAAAGTTTCTGTGATCATGTGGTTTCTGTATGGAAGTGGATAATTCTCCAAATTCTATATTTTCCCACCATTCTATTCTGCTTTAAAGTTCCTTCCATGGAAAATGGAACCAACGTTATTGGTAGTACCCCCTGAAAGCCTACCCACTTGACCCTTCACCCAACCTCTTATGCCCACCCCTCTCCATATCCCTAGCTCTGGGAATGGAGAAGCAAGAGGATGCAATTTCTATTTTGACCACCCCGCCCTTGCCAATGGTTCAGGCCTTCACTCCCCACCCCAACCTTAAATGGAGGATTAGAGAGTCAGTTTTCATTTTCAATTCATAGTACTCAGTCTCAGATACTTATAAGGGAAAAAAATGTTCAGTCTCTGCCTGCAAACCACAATTAAATGTTCTAGAAAGTATATATGAGGTTTTTGTTTCTCCATTCTGGATAACAGTTAGAGCTTGACACAGATAAACAGTTAAGTCTCCACTGAGAGTACTACTAGGACCAGAGCCCAAAAGCGGATGGTCCCTTTGACCTCCACAAAGAAAAAATAATGTTCCAAAGATTGCCTGAGCCAAGATGTGGTTCAGACTTCTTTGCCAACGGTGTCCAGGGGAGCTTCATCATCCTTTTGTCAATCTCAATAATCGATGGATAGAACTAAGACTGGGCAGGTTGACCTTGAACATCTTTCTTCTTTCCACCATAAGACATCTGCCAGGTGGCTGTAACCAACATGGTGCTGGTGCCACATTTAGGTAAATTCCACTACCAAGTCATGCAAAGCTGAGCCTCTAACCAACTCTAACCCTGTCTGGATCATCCAGTCCATTTCCTTTAGAACAGAATCTGAGTGTGGCAAAAGATGGTCATTTTTATGTACCTTGCTGCTTCAGCCAAAGGAGCTATCCAAACTGAAACTTCCTCATTGGCTAACAGCAAAATCATTTCAATCTGTTTTATAATTAAACACTCTCTCCAATTCCCTATGGACCAAAAGTAAAAAGAATCCACTATCTCAAAAAACAGTTTTCTTGCCAACAGTGGGCCCCTAGATCTATGTCTATATTAGATACACTTTGTACCTCATCTCGGCTGTGATTGAAGTTTCCTAATTTTGGGGCAAGATATAAATTGCATTTTTTAAATGCATGTGATTTAAGATGATGCTCTGCTATGGACTGAATCATGAACCCCCCCATCCTGCCCAACAACAAAAAAAAACTCATATGTTGAAACCCTAAACCCCAAGGTGACTGTGTCAGAAATAGGGCCTTTCGGGGGTAATTAAGGTTAAATGAGGTCATAAGGGTAGGGTTCTAGTCAATGGGACCGATGCCCTTGAAGAAGAGGAAGAGACATCAGAGCACTTTCCGCCATGTGAGGGCATCGCAAGAAGGTGGCCGTCTGCACCCAAGAAGGGTCCGCCCCAGACATCAACCCTACTAGCCCTTGATCTTGGACTTCCAGTCTCCAGAACTGTGAGAAAAGGAATTTCTGTTGTTTGCCACCCAGCCTATGGTATTTTGTTATGACAGTCCCAGCAGACTAAGACAGAGCTAAAGCGAACCTGTTTTGAAAACAAGGCAGAACAAACAAAGTCATTCTTCCCAGTCTTAATTCTTCCCAGAAATCATTGAGATTGGCCAAAGGATGATAACACTCCCTCAGACACTGCTGGAAAAGAAGTCTGAACCAAATCTTGGCTCAGACCATCTTTGGAACATCTTTCCTCTTTACTTTCTAGGATAATTGTGGTGATTTGGGCACATTAATAATCTCATTTGAAAAGCTGATCTTCTGAAAGTTGGATATTAAATCAAAATCGATTATTTTCTTTCCAGAAAATCTAAACTATACAAATGAGTTTGGAAACACGTTAATAAAGAAAGCAGTCAAGTGACCTCGCAAGTTGAGCATGGCTCACATTCACAAGAGACTGAAATCTCTTTTTAGCCAGCAGAGAAACGAGATCCGAGAGTCTTCACCAGAATTCCCAGGATGAAGTCTGTGTCACCAATGCAAGTACCACCTGTAGGAAACAGCAATTGACTAAGGACTCACGGATCACCCAAGATCTTTTTCCTCTAAATCTCTCAGAGAAACCTCTGAATACACTTTTGGATAAGAAAGAATGAGAGAATGTGGGAGGGTCAAAGAGTCTGGAAAGGAGAAAAGCTTTAGAGAAATC
Source organism: Pteropus medius (assembly GCF_902729225.1). Taxonomy (NCBI): domain Eukaryota; kingdom Metazoa; phylum Chordata; class Mammalia; order Chiroptera; family Pteropodidae; genus Pteropus; species Pteropus medius. The sequence goes on from NW_024349797.1 coordinate 12,851,668, forward strand.
GCTCTGCATGTAAGTATCAAAAGGCCTGGGTTGGCCCCAGTTCTGCCTGTTTGCAGCCTTGGGCCCCCATTTACTCTTTCTACTCCCACCAGTAAATCTAAAACTTCAGTACTGACAAAAATAGGGCTGTTGAAAGAACAAATGAGATAATTTGTAAAATGTGTTCTATAAACCGAAAGGTAATACACACGTACGATACAGACCTCTCTGGAATTTTACATTAAAGTAAGCACTAAAAATGCAGTTTAAAAAAAAAAAATCCAACTCCAGCTCTGGAGCTTTGCTTCTTTCTTAAGTGGATTTAAATATCTAAAAAGAGCTATAGACCAATGGCCAATATGAACCAAAATATTAATTAGACCAGCTATATCTTTGTCAGTTTACCCACCCACCCCCACCTCACTCCAACCAACCTTTTCACCCCTGGTGAACAGGAGAACAGAAGGAAAACAGTCTGATGGAGGCTTCAGAGAACAGGGAGCCTACAAGGACGTGGAGACATCGGTGTCCTTTCTGATACCCCATTATTTGGGATACTCTTCCCTTCTCCTTATTTGTTCTTTGCCATTTGTAGCTTAGAGGAGTCCTGGAATTTCCATGACGCATGAAGCCTTAGAGAACCTCTCCAATCCATCCCACCATCCATCCCTTCATTCAGCAAAAGGTTATTGAGTGTCTACTCTGTGGCAGGCACTTCCCTGGGCACTGGGGTCATGACAGTCAACAAGACAAGAGCTCACATGCTAGCAAGGAAGGCTGCCATCGAATGTGACACATGAGTAAGAAGGTTTCAGGTCGTGGCAAGTGCCAGGAAGACAGTTGAGCAGGTGCCATAATAGAGAGTGATAGGGCTGGGGAATGAGAGGAGAGGTCTTCAGATGGGACAGGGAAGCCCTTTGCTATGAGCTGACACTTGAGCTGAGATTCAAAGGATGGAAAGGAGTCAGCCAATGCAAACTTGCGCTATAAGCTCTGGAAAGTACAAGTGCAAAGACCCTGAGACAGGAACAAGTGTGCTCTATTTGAGGAACAAAAGGAAGCCGAGTAGCCCAAAGGTCAGATCAAGGGGTAAGTTGAAGAGGTAAGGTCAAAGAGGCCATGTCAATGGCCCCCTTGCATGTGGGAGAAAACTGGAGCCTGGAGAGGCTAAATGAGCAGCCCAAAGTCACACAGCTAATTATTGCTACAGTGCATTCTAGATACTGATTCTTTTTGCCCCAAAATCCAGAGTTTTTTACACTTGCCTCAAATCGTGGGAATACTGTTTGCTAATTTATTGGTTTTTAAAAGCCCTTAACATACATAAAAGCAGCAAGCTGATCTCAATGATCAGCAGAAAATCATCAACAAGTGATCCCAGTAATTTAAAATACTTATAAATCCTGCTATGAAAGCAAAAGACTTAGTGCCAATCTACTTTTGTGTAGGTACTGCACAAACAGTAACTATTTGTTAAAGGTTTAGCTTTACAAATATGGAGAAAGGCCAGAGCTCACCAGAGAATAATCATTTTACCTTTAGGTCTTATTTTCATACGTAAACCTCTCGACAGTGCTTTGCATAATTCTCCCAAGTGCAATCAAAACCAATCTGTTCTCAATCCACCTTCATTTTGCGCTATTAAATTGTCAGGTAACGGGGCTGTAAGCAAAACATCATAATTACAACTTCCTTCCACAATCTGTGAGCGCCTCCCCCTAAAAGTATGAAAACACTCAAATCCCACAGTCCATTGAACGTGAACTATCCCTTCACTTTCCTCATATAACGCTAGGATCCCCTTTATCTCTGCCCTGCTAAACACACTTGGTCTGTGCAAACACTAATCCCCAAGGAACAGACCCAAGGTCTGTCCAGTAGTCAGTGACTAGCCCGCCAGAGGAAGGAGTAGAGACGCTAGCCAGCTAGAGGGGTTGCTGGAGAAAGGAACTGTGGAAAAGGCTGATTCACTACCTCCGTCCTCTTCCACCTCCTCTTCCTCTCTACCCTCCTCCCAGCCCCTGACTGGGCTTCTCCAGTCCCTGAGCTCTAGGAACCTCACAGGGCAAGAGCCAGAGGTCCCAATAACTTAAGAGATAGACTTGAAGGGTGTTTAAGGTCCTATATTCTAGTCCAACCCTTCCATCTACCACCTGTGTGACCTTGGACAAGGTACTCAACCCCTCTGTTCCTCAATTCGTCAACTGTCAAATTAGGACAGTATCTTCCTCCTAAGATTAAATAAAGATGATTAAATAAATTAATCTTCCAATTAAATAATAATTAATTAATTAATAAGTCATTTATTTAATGTATGTAAAGCACTATAGAGTGCCTGGCACATAGTTCTACACAGGTGTGAGATTTGCTACCCTCATTCCTACTTTCTTTCTGCCTTCACTCTGGCTAAGGAAGACTACTGTCACCCCCACCTTCAGGAACAATTATGCGTGAAGTCAGAGCACCTTACTGAAAGGCAGCATAGTGGTACCCTATAGCAATCAAGTGCCAAATGGGGACAGTAACACTTAAACCATCAGATAAGTATTATGAGATAAGTATTATGAGAACGACTATATAAAATAATCTACATAAAACACCTGGTATGCAATGATTGCTCATTAAGTGTTATTATTTTTATTAGTCTTTTTATTTTTAGCACCAACAGTTGTAACTATAGTTGCTACTTGCATGCTTCTTCACTGTGTCAGGCTGTAACGTGTGTTTATCACTGTGACATAAATATGCAAAATGATGATCATATAGGAATGTATTTTAAAAGCCAAGGCAAGTGTCACAAAGTTAACCCCATAGCCCTCCCTATCGGAGTCCCTTGAAAATCCCCACCTGATTCTTTAGACAACTGCCCACTTGACACACTTCCTGAGTGACACAGAGACATCTCCCACTTGGCAAACCCTAGACTAAACTCACGCGCCTTCAAGACTGGTCCCACCTTGGCTGCTGTCCCAACCATTCCAATTCCTCCACCTCTACAAGTTCTTCACAAAAAACCTGTAGATTTCACTTCCTTCGTCACTCCCTACGCCATCTACTTCTCCATTCCCAGTCCGTGCCACCAGGGTATCTGGTTGCTTACTTCCACAAGAGCCACACAGCACTTGTTTTAAAACTTAGTTCAGAACATGTCATTCCTCAGCCTGAAAGCCTTCAGCGGCTTAAGACGAAGACTACACTCCTCCCACACCCCACAATTCCACCCTACCTGCAACAACACGAGGTTTTGGGTGTGATCCTATAGATCCCTCAATGACACCTCGAAACACATGCTCCCTTGCTCTCTGCTCCAGCCATAGAAATTTCCTTTCAGTACCTCAAATACACATGCTCCTTCTGCCTCGGGGCCTTTGTACATGCCATTCCCTCTTCTGCAATAGTTCTCCTCATTAGCTAATTACTCCCTACATATCCTCCAGGTTTCACTACAAGTGTCTGACTATGTTTCCTGACCTCCCACATAACCTGATCATTCTCAATCTCTTCCAACACTTTCTTAAAACCCCGATGCTCTCCTTCATGGGACATACATAAACTTGTAATTATCCACTCCTCTGTGCGATGACTGATTTAGGTCTGTCTCCCTCACTATAAACTCCAAGAAGGCAGAGCTTTTGTCTGTGCTATTCTGACTGTATCTCCAGTACCTGGGACAGCAGTTGGTATGTAGTAGGTATTCAATAAATATGCTTTGCCAGGATTGGGGAGGGGGAGAAGCTAAGGCATATTTTCATAATTCCAGAAATCTAGAGACAAAAGAGAAGATGCAGGTTGTATTTAAGGTGTAACGGCCTCAGTGTTGAAAGTAGGCAATATTTCTTCACTCTCTCTTCAATAGCCAGTCAATTCATAAGACATTTACTTAACAAATGAAAAGGTTTCCTCTTTTCCAGTCTGAAGAAAAGAAAAAAATACACTTGTAAAGAACACTAAATAAACATACACACAAAAGCATGCAAGTAGCATCTACAGTTACAACCACTGGTGCTAAAAATCAAAAGATTCCAATCAAAGGAACAAATTTCAACCCCAAAACACACAGAGGCTCGCCCTAGCTGGACTCAGTTTTCAGATGAGAAAAGAAATGCTAAATGGCATTTTTGTTAACACTGGACACTACCTTTCAACTTATTCTTCTCCCATGCTGATCTCAGGGGGAACCTTGACATCTGTCTGCTAATTACAGACACGGTGGCACACACAAATCTGTCTTAGTTGCTCCCTTTTGCACAGAGGGAACATTGTCCAACATTTTTAAGAGACTGTAAACGACACTACTGCTCAGGCAGGTTCACTAAGTGGCTCCTCCCTAGCCCTTGCCAGCCCCACCCTTCTCCCAACCCACTCCCCACACCCCCTTCTGCTCCCTGGGAGCCAAACTAGCTGCCTGGTTTGGTAATAAGATCGAGCCAAGACTCAGAAGGCCCCGTGGGCTCCATTATTCCGCATACCCTGCAAGAAGGGCCACCTCCAGAGACTGTTGCTGCAGATCTGAACCCCACTTGCTGCCAGGAAACCTTTCCCATTGCGGACGCCCTGGGCAGGCAGCGCAGCCCCAGGTCCAGGGGGAGGCACCCCACCCATCTGCCAGAGAGACAAAGATCACCAGAAACAAAGGACACACACGTAACACACACACACACACGCACACACACGCACACACACACAAAGTCAAAAGCAAATATCCGACACTTGGTGCAATTTCAAGCCAAAGAGCCGGCTTGTTGTATCTTTAGATTTTGAAACAATCCGTTAGAGACAATGACTATATGATCATGACAAGCACTCTCTGGGTTTGGAACCCACGCTGCCTCCGCCCTCTTCCCACCGCGCTGCAGTTCCGAGGCGCATTTTCCTGCCTCAGGACACACGCTGCCAGGAGCAAGAGTGCTTCCACTCACGGAAGCGTGCACACGCCGGGGATGGAGGCAGGGTGAGGGCGGCCAAAAGTAGGAAATACCAACCTTTAGGATCCCAGTTCACCTGTTTTCTTGGAGTCTCGATTGGAAATTTCATTGCTCCGTTGCCCAGATGGGGAGGAAATGAAAAGAATCGAAATAATAATAAAGTCCTCAAGCTTTACACGCCTCAGTACAGCGGTCCAATAAAACAATTTCCAAGGATTGGGGAGAGCCTTGGACTGGTTCGTGGAGAAACCCCAGAGAAGGAGAAGTGGAAAATACTGGCTTAGGAGAGAACTGGAAACGGCTTGGGTGTTTGCACCGGTTGAGGGGTGGCTGGCAGCAGTCCCCCCACCCCCTGTCCGGGTAAAAGGAAAAGTAAGATTGACGATGAGTGGGTGGAGAGGGAGGCCCAGGAAGATGAAAGAGCCCAGCTGCTTCCCAACTGCGGTGCCGGCAGGTTGGGGGGCTGAGCAGCCCGAGGGCCGGAGCGAGGGAGAAGCCCACTGCAGTGGCACTCCAGCCCCCCGAAGGCGTGTGCGCACACACACTCCCGCACACACACACACACACACACACTCTCGTCCGGGCGCGCGCTCTGGCGGGCACGTCAGCCTGGCTCCGCGGCGCAGAGCGCACACGCCCCACCCTGGCTGTGGCTCCTCGCCCGCAGGCGACGCCCCCCACTCTCCACCCCACGAAAGCCATTGGACGTAGAGGTGGCGCGGCACTCGGGGAGCGCGCGGCGAGGACGACCCTCCCCGCTTTGCGCCGCAGAAGCCGCGCGGCGGCGGGAGAGCGCGCAGTGGGTGGAGGCGTCCGGCCGGGGTTGGCGCTCTCGGCCCCTGGAGCCCGGCCCCAGGCAGCGGCCGGCTGCGGACTTGCCCACGGAGCAGCGGGGATCAACCGGCAAGGCGTCCGGGAAGCCACGGCGCAGCGGGGCGGGGAGCGGGCGGCGGGCGGCAGGCGCGCGGCTACTTACTGGCGCGGCCGGCGGGCGGGCGCACGGCCGTGGAAGCGGCCGCGGCGCGCTTGGTGGAGTTGCAGCCGGAGACACGCTTGGCTGCCTGGAAGGCTCTGCAGGAGGCGAAGGAAGAGCCCTGGCGGCCTCGCAGCAGACCCTTGCCTTGGGAGCGACCTCTTGTCACCACTCCCACCTTGGGTGCACCCCCCTTCTTTTCTCACTTCATTTTTTCACCCCAGTCCCCTCCTGCCCCTGTGCTCCGAACCCACGTCCCCAGCGCATTCCGAAGAGGCCGGTGCCAGCCATGAGCCTTTTGTTCTGGGACCGCTCCACATCGGCAGCGCTCTCCCCGCCCCGGGAAGCTCATTCCCCAGGCTCAGCCCGGTCCCTTCCCCAGCTACCTGCAGCCCAGCTGGGGCCGCTGTTAGGAGGCCGGGGATGAGGCTGGAGAGAGGCGCGGCGGCCCCAGAGGAAAGCGGGGTTGCCAAGACCTGGCAGCTGCGGGAAGTGGCGGCCCCAGGAGTCCGAGGGCCCAGCAGGTACCGGAGCATAGGGCCTCCAGGCATGCTCCCAGAAAGAGGCTAAACCTGGCACTCCTCCCTACCCCCACTCTCACTGCCCCCGCCTGAAGCTGCACAGGGCTTGCGGTGGGACCTCAGTCTCCAGAAGAACCTGGTGGGCCGAGATGGTCTTGGATTAGCCAATGGAAGTACCAATATAAACAATGTTTACGAATTGTTTTGGATGCCTAGCAACGAAGCCTTGTACATAGTAGATGCTCAAGAAATACTTGCTAAATGAAGGCATGAATTGCATGAAGCAACGTTGGATAGGAAGTAGTTGAAGTTACTATCCATTCCATATACATAATCTTGAACTTCTTCTATGTACCATCACCACACTAGGTGCTGGTCATATGGCAAAGAACAAGATAGGCAGGGACCTTGACTGCATGGAGCTTACAATCTGGTGCCATGAGGTCCAATTAGATTGTTATTGCCTTTACTTATGAAAGAGAAAGTAACTGCCCTGCTCATTCCTGAGCCTGCCTGCTGTGGCCCTAAACCCCGACACTAGGAGTTGCTCTCTGAACTGCATGCCACCCTAGGACACCCTGAGGCTTCTGAGGAGCCCTATGTCGGCAGCATCTTTCTCATCATCTACCCCCCACTGTCATGTCCAGCTTTCTGAGTCCACGGAGGTCCACTGTCATCTGTGGGAAAGGTTGGTAAGTGCTTTGTCACTGGTCCTACAGGCTTCCAGGACTGCAGACCCCATTCAGGCAAAAGTGGTACCAATCTGACGGCACCACCCTGAGCCTTTGTTCAGGCTCAGGTCCCCCAGGCTCTTCAGAGCCACCTTCTCCGGGGCCACTGTTTCCACATTTTGCCCCCCCACCACCACCACCACCACTAGGAGGCTGAGAAGATGGATGGGACATGGAAACGAGACCAACAAGGAATTTTTGCTTCTCCAGCTACATCGACAGGGACACCAGTATGTAAATTCTGCTCCAAGACCCTAAGGGGGCTTCCAAGCTCCTGAGGAAGCCTCCAGAGCCTCACTCTGCCCCCTCCTCCTTAGCTGCTTGCTGGCAGGCGGGCCCCAGCCCAATCGCGGCAATGCCATGTTTTTACCTGCATCCAAGTCAGAGAGATGTCCACAGAGAAAGATTCTCTCTCTCTCCTGAATCCTCTGAAGATGGGGAGGTAAGACTGACATTTATCAAAATGCCCCCCTAACCTTCTCATACTTCTCTTCATCCATCTTCCCTACATCTTCCCTTTGAGAAAGCTCTAAGTGGTCCCATTTTATAGGTAAGAAGACCAAAGCTCAGAGAAGTAACTTGCCCAAGGTCACAACAAAGAAATTCAAAACCAACTGAGCTCATCTGGTCCCTGGACCCATGAAACTGACCCTGAGGCTGTCACGTGGGTTCTTTTGGGTAATGACGGTCTAAATACTATCTTATCTAAGACTCCAGCCCCTTTTTTGTAAAATGAATTGGACTAACCTGGTGCCCTGGGGTCTACATTAGGGAATTAGTTCCTGCCCCGGGCAAATTTCCATGGCACAAAATACAGCCTCAGGGTACATCATTCAGCCAATCAACAAACATTTATTGAGCATCCTTTGTGTACAAGACAGTTTGCAGTTTTTCTTAGAAATTATATTGGGACCTGGAAAACCTTCCCCAGAAAAGCATCAACAGGATGATTATTTGAAGGCTGGGAGGTTTAGGATGGACCTATTGGGGTGAGGGAGCAGGATCAAGGGTCTGGAGTCTTCCTGCGAGTTAATAACTTGCACTAGTCATTGGCGCCTAGGATCTTCTCTCTGCTAAATCAATAGACGCCGCCCCGCCCCACCAACCGCTGGGGCTTTCACCTACACTTTAATTCTCCATTCTCAGAATGTAAACAAAGACAAGTTGGGGCAGGGGGGCATCCACCAAAAATTAAGTAATTAATCCCAGCACCCCCACTCCTAACTGGCCTAATCAAGTCCAACTGCTAAACTGCATAGAATTTGGAATGGACTGTTGGCGAAGGGGGGGGAGGCAGAGAAAGTAAAGGGGAGAGCCCCCCGTCCCAAGAAAAACAACTTAGCAGATTAACCCTTTGCACTACTTCAGTCCCCTTCCATCAGCTTCAGTTCTACGCCGTCGACGTTACAAACTAGATTCCACTCACCCCAAGGAGGCAGGAAGTGGTCTGTGTAGAGAAAAAACATCCAGAAATGGTGCAGCTCCCAGCGGTCCCCTCTGGTTCTGTGCCGCCGCAACTTCCATGGCTATTGCTGCGGGCAGGTTAAGTCTGGTAGAAAGAGACAGTCTCGGGTTCCTGCGGCAGGAAAACAAAGCACAGTGGCGCAAAGTCTCCCTGCACTGGCCAAGCCCCGCCAGCAGTCCCAGCGACCGCGGCGGCGTCCCCCGCGCTTCCAGTGGGAAAGAGCGCGGATCTTTGCCGGGGAGATGTAGCTGCGCATCGCCCGGGGTCTCTGCAGCTCAGAACCTGCAATCTTTGCAGCGCCACCGTAATGAAAGACCAGTGGCCCTGGGACTAGGAGGACTGGGGAAGCCCGAAGACTCCAGTCATCTCCCACGAGGAACTTTTCCGCGAGTTGGCTCTCTTACCCTCTCCCGACGCCGCACCCTGGGCAGATGTAAGAGCGGAGTGGGGTGTGCTGCCTGCCATGTGGGGGGGGTCCCAGAGCGGCTGGCAATGCACCACTCAACCAGAGAAGAGTTCAACACGGATTCCGGGGTGCAGCAGAAGAGTGTCCGGACAGCGAATCGCAGGGAGTGATGGAGCAGTTTGGGGGCTCCTGCTTAGTGCTGATTCCGCAAACGGAAGGAGGGGAACAGATCTCATTACGATCTAATTTAAATCACGAAGATCAGGACGATCTTGTTCATCTGCCTTGGATTGTTTCTCTTTGGTTTCATCATTCCTCCTTGAGGTCCAGAAGAAATCCCAATCTTCCAAGATCTCCCCCTTCCCCAAGGCACCTCCAAGTCCTCTCTCTTCTCATTTGGTGAGGCTATCCCTATACACACCCCGTGTGTACACACTCAGTGATGAAACCGATAGGGTCACTGCATTAAAGTTAACTTAAACATCTCCTACCAGTATTGTTTTCTTTCCCAGTGAAGTTCCCACTTTGTTCGCAGCATTTAATCACTCCTGTATTTGTTTTCGTGTCCCAGTCAATATCTACAAAAACACACCCTAAAATATATTTTACTCTAATCTTGGGCCCTGCTTTTGGCTTGGAAAAGCTGGAGGCACACACGCAGCTATAGGACAGAGGGTGTCATATATCAAACTGCTCAATAGCAAACTCTGCGTGCACAATTCCTGCAGATTTATTTTGATGACTCAAGCTTCTGCTCGGGGACTAATGAAAATAATATACTATGAACTACAAAAAAGTTGTAATTACAGTATCAGGCTGATGGACACGTTTCATAACCTGGAACTGTATCCTCTCCTTTTGTAAGTTTCTCTGTTTTGAATTTTAGCCCTTAAGAAAATATTATTTGAGTTCCCATAAGGCATCGTGCCAAATATTTTACCAAAAATGTACAGAGCTATAATCCTACTTCTTATTAAACAAGTTTTAAAGTAGTTCCCTCTGAGTTATCCCCAAAATATCATCCCAGATAACTTTTTTAAGAAATGGAGCTGAAATTTTAGGAGGTTTCCCCTCAACTTTTTTACTTTGAAATTTTTCAAAGGCACAGAAAAGTTACAGTCATTTGGGAAAAACCAGGTCCAATCAAAGATTGCACTTGTCGTTACATATTTTTAGTGTACTTTATTCTAGAAAACTCCACCTTTTTTAAATGACATCGATTTTTTTTTTTTTAAGAGTCTAAATTCATTTGCTGTCTGGTAATGTTTAATGTCATGATGTAGCTAAAGATCATTTGAGTCAAAGGGGAAAAAAACAATTTCCTGACCACAGCAGGTCATTAAAATAACTCAGTGCCTTCTATAATTGCAGTGTCCAGCCAATATCCACAAAATAGAAGGCGGTTGTATTCCCTCTAACTCAACCTACTCCCTTAGACTTGGTACTAGCCTTAGTCTAAGAAGTTATCTCTGTTTCTTATCTCCCAAAAAGCCATGTTTCAAGGATGGATGAGATTTTTCACACATACCCATCAAGTTGACAGGCACATATGGTATTTTACTGAATTTATAAACAAAAATTAAGCAAGGTTACACACCATAATGAGCGAGCTCTGATTTTCATGTCATTCTAGGAAGGTTTTAATTTGAACCAAAATTTTAAGGCCTATAGAAGGCATGCATGCTTTTAACAACCAATTGATTTATAGACAATCCTTATTCCCAGAGTCTTCCAGCTTGGTAAAGAGTTGAAAATCCTTTAAAGAGACCTATTGTCCTGCCATGGTGACAAATGCTTTTATTCCCAGGCAACCAATGAAAGGTTGGAATAGTCTGACCAATGGAAAAAGCTTTTTTCAATTGGGAGGACAGGACATAGCCTCAGCATCCAATGGGAACGTTTAAAATATTTTCATTTCATTTTTGCTGCTTTTAAAGGAAATATTCGTTTGGTTGAAAATGATTGGACAAAATATAATATTAGAATTTTCCTCTTCTACACTAAGTCATCTAAATGTCTGCTGAATCAAACAACCGGATTTGGAAGAGGTCATTTCAAGATACGCCCTGGTTAAGCTTTCCACCTCTGAATATGACCATCCAAGATTCCTAAATTTATCTAGTGAAAGAGATTCAAAATTGTATTGGTAGGCTTTCTCAAACTTTAAGGAACTTTTTTAGGTCAAATATTTTCTTACTTCCAGTCTACATCTTTCTTCCTTAATTTTCCAATACCTAAGTGAAAGTAAAGAGCAACAAGACCTTTACAATAACTTTAATCTCTTGGAGATCAAATTGTCCAACATTCTCTTCTTCATGTAAGTAACTCTTTTTACCCCTTTACCAATATGTACAAGGATTTGGCCAACTAATACTTTTCTTAAAAGCATCTTTCTCCCTACAAGTTTCAGAAAAGAAAATCAAAATCTCTCTAAGCCTTACTGTGTTTCTCCATCTATAAAATAGGGATGAGTAATAAGTGCAAAGCACAAAATGCGGCCAACTTCCCACATTTTGGCCGGCCATCTTCTTCAGTAGGAAGTACAACCAAGCAAGTGAATTGTGCCAAGCTTCATTTAGTTTCTTCATCTATGAAGTGGGACACTAAATATCTGGCTAGTTTCACCCACAGAGATGCTTAAGGAGAAAACAGATGTGAAAGTGCTTTGTAAACTGTGCAGGGATTTATAGATTTAAGGGATCATTCTTATGCTCGCTAACTCTGTAAGATTTTTCTTACTCTGTGCCAGGTACAGACCAAGCACTTTTTAAGATTGCCCCATGCATTTCTCATAAGAATCCTAGAATAACATCATGTCTGCCATGTACTAGGCACTTAAATATTTGTTGAGGAGCAAACTGGAGCTTGCAGAAGCTAGTGACTTCTCCAAGTAAACATGGCTAATTAGGGATGGACGGATCAAAGCAGACCCCTAGTCATCTGTAAGTTAAATTACCATTTCTTATGCAGAGCTAATTACATAAAGTTATTTTGATCTCTGAAGCAGAGTTAATTCCACTCTCCCCACCTTCTGGAGTCCTTTATATTCTTCCCCCTATCAATGTGCTCTCTGAAAGAACTGATAATGCCTACAGAATGTTTTTCCCACCTCAGAAGTATTTGCATTTTAGCAGCAGGCAAACCTTTACGTCAAAGAACAGAATATGAATCTTAGACCATAAGGCATCATCAAACAAATACAAGAAGTATTGGGGGAGAGGTGAGCAGGGAGGGAGGTGGGAGCCTTTATCATGTCCCTGAAGTTACACCAAATCGCACCAACTATGTGTGATTTAGTCATCTAAGCAGTCTTGTTGGAATTATGTTGACTTTTTCAGGTCTTAGCCACTTTACAACGACATCATGTTGCTGGGTCTACTCTACTCTTTTAGTGGTCCATTAATAATGCTGATTATTATTAATGGACCACTAAAGAAAATCTTTTTCTATAATCAGCATTATTAATGGACCACTAAAGAAAATCTCTTTCTAGTTTATGTAATACTCCTATATTTAGATTCTGATACTATGCTGTTTAAAATAGCCATCTAATGTTACTGACACACATTGAAATATTGATCCACTCAGACCTGCAAAATAATTAATGATCTGCCCCCACTCTTTTCATCAGAAATCAAAGTTAAGCTGAAAATGGCAATTTGTAGAAGTCTCATTGTATCTTTTATGGAAAATAATTCTTTTTCGTTTCCTTCCAAATGTGTAGCACTATTTTTCAAGAAGAGTCTCCAATGAGCCATATCCCTGGGTTCCTAAAAGTTGTAAGTGACCATAACCTTCGGTTAGAAAGAACCCAACATTTTTAGAAAACCACCATCAATTATTGCCCCACTAGCCATTACGCCATAGTAAAATCTTGGCTCAACAGAACTCACCAAATTAAATCTGTCCTCAACAACATCTTGGAAGGGTCAAATACTACATTTACTAGTATATAAATAGTCACTGCAAGCCTAGATGGCCACTGCTATCCTTTATGATAATTAACCCATATAAGCAGGGTCCCTGCTATGTGATGTGGCAATTAGAGAAAGGCGCTACCTCCACTGGAAAGAGCACCACGGTACTGCTTGACTTTGCAGACAGACAGTGCCTTTGTTCAAGCCAGGAGACACTCCTTGGAACTGAAGGGAGAGGTAGGGGGGACATACTGATGATACCTGAAAGCACAACTTGGAGTGGATCTTAGTCACCACTCACCCCTTCGCCTTGGTGCCTGTATGTAGTACACAAACTTCACAACTGCTTGCTCTTGCCCTTTAAATAAGATCTATAGACGAATACAGTGAATGAGAGTATATGATGGGCTCCAATTAGTCAAGGTCAATTGTCAGAAAAAAATATTTAAGTATTTTATGTCATACACAAATTCGAGTTAATTTTAGACTAGTTTTGACAGAGAAAATATATTATTACGTTTGTCATTTCTGGACATTTTCAGCTTCTCTTATATTCCTTTGGGGAGGGAGGCATTACTAGAAAATTAAACTATCATAGCTCTGCAAGATCATAATCCTGTTCTTTCATGAAATCCATAACATTAAGCTTAAACTCAATAGTATAAGGATGCCTCCTTTGCTTTTGAGCTATGAATGGTGGATAATAAATTATATTCTAAAATATTAGGGAGGAAAACCCACACTCTACCTCTGACCAGCTGGATAATTGTTATTTTATTAGGAAAGCTTCTGGGAGGATGTGAAGTTCCTACACTTTTCGGTGAGTTTTCCTTTCTCTTATCCATAGGAAATAGCATCATCTACTATTTTCTATTTTTGATGCTAAGACTTTTATTTGTAATACAGGTACATTGGATATAGAGTATTTTTTACAGCAAATAAAAATTTTAAAGCTGAATCAGAGAGCTCGTCTATTCTATTTTATATTCAAAAGGTGATAACCAGGGTTAGTGCATTTATCCATTCTTCATTCTTCTGTCCTTTCTCCATGAAAAGCTACAGATCCTTACAATGTTTATAATATTTTCAGTGATTCCTGGTCCATCAAACAGAAATTCTGTTGGTTTAGAAATTCTGAGCTTACTCCAGTGAGAAAGCTGAATCACTGAAGGTAATCATCAGTAGAAGAGACTTTAGAGATCACGTAGCGAGAACTTACAAACTTTTCAGGTGACAAGAAGCAGATTCGATGGTCCTAGAGCTTCCTCTGGACTCCTGGTTCAGTGGCTGTAATGCTGGGGATTTTTTTTTTTTTTTAACAAGAGCCCCAGGTGATTCCTTCATATAAAGCTGGGATGCCCTTAGTTTTACAGACATGGTGGTAAGGTCCTGAGCGATAAGGTGACTTTGTTGAGGGCAAAGAGCTGGTCTGTGGCAAAAGTGGGACTGGAACAGAAATATTCTGACTGGCCTCAAGTCTTCGGAAAATAGACTACCATATCTGAGAAACATTTTCAACCATGGTGTAAGCTGTGAGTTGTGAAAAAAAAGCAAAATTACATAACCAGAAATTTTAGTTAGCTGAACCTCTTTGTTCCAGATGCATTCTGGTTAATTAAGCATTTATGACTGCCTTGTCCTTTATTGGCTGAGTACATTCCTCCAATCCTTTTTCTGTTTGGCCTTACAAGCTTGATCATGGTTTATGGGGTTCCTTTTGGCAACTTGGGGCCCATCGTTACCTCTGTCCTCTTCATGCCTTTGGTCAGTACTTTTCCTCTCCTTAAAACTTTTATCAAACCACACGTCTCCCTTGTTGATTCATATTGCACAATACTTCCCATATCATTCACTTTATCATCCTTTCAATTTATTGCTCTGTTTCTCTAATCCTCTGTGTCTAACTTTAATTCATTCTCGTTCATATGAATGTTGAGTGTTTGCATACGAGACAGCTGTCATAAAGTGGAAAGAGCACCATGATAGAGATGGGAACTGCTAATTTCTAGTCCAAGCTCTGCCACTAATAAGCTATATGCCCTTGAGCAAGTCACTTAGCCTTTCTGAGCTTCCGTCGTTCAATGAAAAGGTTAAACTCTGAGATTCAGACTTTTTATAAGTCTACCCCATCTCTTTCAGGAAGGAAGGCAGGAACCATCTTTTCTAATTTATTTTTCTCCTGACATGGAGCCTGTTTCACAAAACTACATAGAGTGTTCACTCAATAAATGCTGACACTTCCTTCACTGGTCTAGTTTGACTTTGCTCCTCCAGTCACAGATGATACATGAGCTACATATCTGATCACAGCTGACCTTTGTTTTTGATAAAGACTAAAATAGTACAAACTGTGTGCCTTTCCGGTGTCATCATCCCTTCCCATGAAATGGAATGTCCTGTTCCTTGGTCCTCTATATTTGCCATTAAAACAAAAAATTATTTCCTCAAATCTCTTTTATCTTACAGGTTCTTTTTCATTTCAAGTATTGCACTGCTAATTTTTGAGTTCGTCATATTATTTATTTATATTCCTGTTAACCTGGTCCACTCACCTCTTTCTTTAGAATTTCCGTTTACAATTAGGTCTCTATTCAGCTATGACTTGGGTCATGTTGGTTCATGTTTTTGAGTTTGCTTAGAAGATACTTGGTCTCACAATGACAACCATAAGCACATTTATTTGTTTGGGTTATTTTTTTAAGCAGCCCTTAAAAACTACGGTACCCTATCACATATAAAATTGCTCTGTTCAGTCAACTGACCCACATTCATATGGACTAATTTGAGATAAACAAAAAAGAAAGAGAACATATGGAGTATGGAATGATAGAAAGTCACTCAAAGTTCAAAATAATATACAAGATTGCAGGATAAAAATAGGCAAGATTTCAGGACCCTGGACAGTTAAAAAAAAAAAAAACCAAAAAACAAAAAACTCTTGCTGTAATCTCTGGTATGACCATGTAAGCAAGCTCGTTATACATTTGAAAACCTATTAGGTCATATCCGACATGGTACCTAAAATAGCCTGCTGGTATTTGTTCAGATAAAGAAACAAATGACCCTGTTCAAAAGTAATATGGAGAATGGATGCCAATATCAGATACTGGTTCACAACACTTTTCTCTGAATTTCTTTCTAAAATTACTATAATAGGAAAAATTATTACTAAATATTCTGATACATAATGTTACTCAAACTTCAATTTGAAAGCTAAAGATGATCAAAACCCTAGACAGCAGCAAGTTCAAATCGGTGGGTCACATTCTGGAGCTTAAATTCTAGATCTAGAATTTCTTGTTTGTTTTCCCACATTTATTTCCTGAAAATGCCAGCAACAAGCTTTAAAACTGATGATGGACAATTTTCTATGACTTAGATCTTACAAGAAGAAAACAAAAACTTCTCTAATGAGAGATACAAAGCCTAGGCTGTGTCCTTAGATATACGAGAGTGAACAGCTTCAAGACATTGAGAAAATTCTGTGCAAGGACATCGTGCTGAGTTAGCTGTAATGGTGTGCTGAGTGGTTTACACAACTCTTCCTTAGCTTATTTGCTATTTCTTTTTAAAATGTAAGTTAACTGTTTTAATTGCACAATCATGAAGAACTACAAGAGAGTGGTATCAGAAACCAGAAAGTCCAGCTTCACTACTGTCCATGAAATGCAAATTGAAACAACTATGGGATGCTATTTTTCATCTTTCAGGTTGGCAAAGGTTTAAGCGATTCCCAGGGATGTAGGAAAATTAGCACATTTCTGCACTGCCGGTGGGAATGCAAATTAGCACAAGTCTTTGATGGGGTGATTTGGAAATATGGATCAAAAATAAAAATAATGATGACACTATACACGCAATAATATGAAAACAGATTTTCAATTCACCGTTGAGTAGAAAAAGCAGGTTACCAATTTGTATAATCATAGATTTATAATATTTAAACATACATTCTGAAAGGATGTAAACCAAAATGTCATTATCCTAGAGGATAGGATGGTTGGGAGGAGGGGGAGAGTATTTCCATTTTGTTTATATGTCTTTGAATGTATCTGTAGTCAAGATGAATTACTATTTCCATTTTATAAACAACAATTTATCCAATTATCAATAGAATTCTAGTGGTAATGACTGCCTGGTTTCTCCTTTTGGAGAAGCTACATTTGGTGGAATTGCTTTTGGCATGTTTAAGATGCTAAAGTGAAGCCAATGGGGCTGGACAGTTGTGGGCCAGCAAGGAAGTATCCCCAAATAAGAATAGTCAAAGAGTTGAGAAATGAATTACTCCCAGTTTTGAAATCATAGTATAATAGATTTTATTGGAGAAACAATGGAACATCATCTTAGAAACAGAGCAAGAAAAAAGCAATGATTAGATTTGTGAAATTTTTGTTTTCTTTTGTTTTTAATTATTCTGGTTTTTTGCGTAGAATGGTATGGAATGAGGCCAGATTAGAAGCCAGGAAGATCAGTAAGAAGACCACTGTGGAATACGGTAGGTGAGAATAAGGCATTGAAATGTATATGGAAAGAAGTAGAAAGATTTGATTTAAATTTTGCAAGTAAAAACGACAGAAATTGCCCATGGGCTAAGGTAAGAAAGAAAAAATTAGGATATCTCACATATTTGAGATTAGGGATAACTCTGAGTTATTCCTTAATATCAAATTTATAAAGGCTAAACTAGTCCTTTAAGATAGCAGTTTTAAAGTCTTTTTACTGTAGTATATCAGCGTAGTAGGTTAAATGTGGCCCCCAAAATATATGTCCATGTCCTAATCATAGAAACTTATGAATGCTACCTTATTCGGAATAAGGATCTTGAGATGAGATTGTCCAGGATTAAGTGGGTGGACCCTAAATCCAAAGATAAGTGTCCTTATAACTGAAGCAAGAGAGATTATAGACAGAAGAGAAGACAATGTGACCACAGAGACAAAGACGGGAGTGATGTAGCTACAAGTCAATGCCAACAGCTACCAGAATCAGGAAGAGGCCAAAATGGATTCTCCCCAGATCCCCTGGAGGGAGCACAGACCTGCTGGATTTCAGACTTCTAGACTCCAGTACTTCAAGAGAATAGATTTTGGTTGGTTTAATCCACCTAGTGTGTGATAATTTGTTATGGCAGCCACAAAAACCATAAACCATACATGCACAGGTTAACTATCACAAAGTGTTTATTACTCTTTCCCATTTAAAAAAAATTAATTGTGGAAATTTTCAAATATACACAAAAACAGAGAGAGTAACATAATGAGCCTTCATATTCCCAAAACTCAGTCTCAACACTCGTCAACATATGGCCAATCTAGTTTCATCTATACTTCCACTCACCCCTGTCATTGGATTACTTTGAAGCAAATCCTAAACACCATATTATTTCATCTAAAGATACTTCAGAGTATATCTCTAAAATGACTCCTTTTTTTTTAACATAACCAAAATACAATAGATCACCTAAAATTTAGTAAAATGTTCTGAATAATATCAGATATCCAGTCAGTACTCAAATTTCCCCGGTTGTGTCAAATATGGTTTCTTTGTTTCAGTTGGTTTCTTTGAAACAGGAGCCAAACAAGAGCTGCATTCTGTATTTGGCCCATATGTCTCTTAAATCTCAATCTATGAGATTCCTCTCCTTCATTTCATTTTCCTTCTAATTTATTCTTTAAAGAAACCAGGTCATTGTCACGATAGAATTCCCTGGATTTCAATCCATCCCTGAGTGTCTTCAATATGTTCCTATCTCCTTCGTTTCTTATAAACTGGAAACTGGATCTCAAGCATCTTCAGCTTCAGTAGTTTTAGAAAGAATACTTCATAGGTGGGGTTTGTACTCTGCATTGCATTCCATTAGTGCCTGAGTCTCTTTTGTCTGATGCTAAGATTGATCAATGGTTTTAGGTGTTCTCAACCTAATCTACTCATTATAAAGTTTCCCATTAGTTTTTCCCCTAATTGTTTTACATGCTTTTATGATCATTGCCTAGAGTTGATATTTGAGGTTGTAAATTGATAATATTCTAATTTTTTTTTTGCATTTATTAACTAGAACTACTATATTAAGAAAAACTTTACCTCATAAACAACTGAATTCCCTTGAGGTATAGTTCTTACAGGAAAGACACAATAGGTACCCAATTCTTTCTCTTTATGTACCAATTTTCAAAATAAGGAGTTGGTTCCCTAACATCCTCCAAATGACAAATAAATGAGTTTTTTGTTGTTGTTTTCTGCCATTAGGAAATCATTTTATTTCTCATTTTGAGGGTTCTGGCCAGAGGCCACAAGTGTACTATTTTCTTGACATTGTCACCTGGGAGCCACTGTCTATAAGTGAATCCTAGACCCACTCACTCATTTCTGTACATGCATCATTGGTTAAACAGAGGACCAGGGTTGCCAGGGAATTTGCCAAAGTAACTCACCTGGTTAGTAGCAGGATCCAGGTGAGATTCCAAGTCCATGCTTTTTCTACTGTAAGATAAATAAGATTGGTAAATATTGTGCTGCCAGATGCATAATAACCACAATAATCACAAGAGTAAGTATAATCATTTGGCAAATAAGGGAGTAGAATTTGAACATCTTGTGGTTGTATTAAGACTTATTGTGATTTGGTCAAGAAGGTCAGTAAATGGCAATTTGTGCACCAAAAAAGGGATTCGAGTCAATTGTGAAATTAAAGGACTTGAGTTTGGTTAAGAGGAAAACATTTTTCTATTTTGATACTGAAAAGAGTTTGTTTTCTTCCATTTAAAAGTAAAATAGAACCTGAAATAGCAAAACTAGAAAGACCATTTCTACAGTTTGTTCTACCCAGCTTTATTTGTATTTATTTTCATTTTTTTAAATGTTTCAATATTAAATACAATACAATATGTAAGTCTGAAGTTTGAGACTCACAGCTCTTTATTACATGGATTTCAAGAAAACATAGTTCAAATTATGTGCCCCTCCCACCTAAAATATAACTGATGATGGTCAGGTATAATGTAATACTCTTGGGCTAGAAGGGAAGGGTGACAGATTTATAAAGGAAGTGATTTTAATAATTATTTATTGGGTATCTAGTCTATCATCTAATAACTGAGACTGGAGTCTTTTATATACAAAACGTATTTGAAGTTAATATGTGTCCTTGAATTATTCCTTTATATTTTAGTATATATGATGTGTACGGTACTAGAGTTAAAAGAACCAGAAAATTTTAACCTGGAGAAGACTAATTGCTGTTTTTCCATCTATTGTATCAACAGGTAAATATGAAATGAAGTTGATGTGTTTTTTTGTGGCTTCATACAAACATCAGTGTGTGTGAAAGACAATGACATGCATTTTGGGCTCAGTAATGTCACACAGGATAGAGAGCTGGGACCACTTTCTCTTCATTCTCCTCATAATAATTGCAGCATCCACAGAGGAAAGAGAAATACACATACACCTTCTTATTCCCAACTCAATATTTTTTTATTTACAGAAAACTCTGATTTCTGAAAAATAATATCTATATAAAACCTCTCTTCTCTCCTTCCCCTCACCCCAGCAGTCGTCGATCATTTAGCAGTCGTGTTTCTCTAATGTCCAGTCTGCAGCTCCCTCTTTCTTCTCTAAGTTTTCTCTCCTGCAGTTTCTTCCCTTGCCTGGTTCAGAATTCCTGGGAAAGGGTACACAGGAGGCATCAGTGTCACAGGATTAGGGGGTAAATCCTGAAATAAAGCACTAGTTCCCCAATCTTGAACCATTCCGTATTTAGATTTGGGGGCTCCACTCTCAAGGGGTCAAGGGGTAGAACCCCCAAATCTGCATTTGTAACAAGTTTCCCAAGGAATTCTGATAGAATGAGTCTAAGGACAGATGTCTACATCTCAGCTTCACTTCTTTGGGGCTGGCTCTGTTTTCAACAGAATCTCCTCTCAAGTGTGTGACCTCAGCAGTCCCACACCACATCCTCCCAAAGTCAAGTCCAGCAAGGTCTCCTCACATGTCATTGGTTTTGACCAGTCACATAACCATCCTTGAACCAAAGACTGTGTCCCAAGGAATGCGATGCTCAATCAGCCAGGTCTGAATCAATGGCACCTCCTCTCTGCTGGAGATGATTGATGGTGGATTCAACACATATGGACCAACTACGATCAAGGTGGCTTTCAAAACAGATACTGGGTACTGTTATCAAAAGGAGCATACTGAACAGCCAGAAATGGCAAATGTTCTCCCCAATATATGATGATCTCAAGTGTATTTTGACCAAGAAACACTAGTAAACTGCAAATCCAGTATTTTTAATCTTTTTATGAACTTCATCATAGATACTTTCCAAAGCGAGAGACATCCTGATCTGTTTTACCAAGTTCAAAGCAAGATCATTATCCCTTCCCATTTTGAATTTTTATCCTTCTTATCTTCATATTCAATGTTAAGCACTAAATCAAACAAAATGAAAAAGCTAAAAATAAAAAATAGATGGTGAATGTAAATGTCATTAAATAATGATAATGTATTTTATGGTAACTGATTGCATGCAGTACTTCAATTCTGGAACACGGTTACTTTTTCTACCTAAGTGTCATTACAAGCTCTCCAGGCCTGAATATACAGTGGCCTAAGGTGTGTAGTAAACAGAATACATGTGAAAACATAAAAAACATACCTACCATAAATCTGAACACTGAAAATTACATTCTACATAAGAAAATGAAAAAATTATCCAGTATATATAAAGAACTCCTACAAATGAATAAGAAAAAGATAGACCACCAATAGAAAAGTGGGCAAAATTCCTGAAAAGCACTTCACAAAAGAAACGATGCGAATGACCCATAGATATGTTAAAATATGTTCAACTTTATTAGTCATCTAAGAAATGCAAATTAAAAGCATAACGTGACGCCATTACCCACACACCAGAAAATAACAAGTGTTGGTAAGTATATACAGTGACCATGATTCTTGTCCACTGCTGTTGAGAGTGTAAATTGGTACAATCATTTAGAAAACTATGACAATACCAATTAACGTGAAATGTGCTTATCCTATGGCATAGTGATTTAACTCCTAAGTATATACCTAAAAGACATGAACAAGAATATGCATTAGAAGCTCAATGTGTAGCAGTCAAAAGCCAAAAAGAACCAAGATGCCCATCAAAAGTGGAATGGATCGATTAATTGTGGTGTAGTTGCACAATTTAATACTCTGCAGCAGAATGAACAATCACAAACAACAAGGATGAGTCTTACAAACATAAAGTTAAATAAAAGCAACCAACCACAAAAGAGTACGTTTGTACCATTCCAGTTATATAAAAGTGAAGAACAGACTAATCTATGTGATTGGAAGACAAGATACTAGGTAACCTTGTGAGAAGAGCTGTGACTGGAAGGAGGACAGTATCTGAAAGATTTTAGGGGGTTGAGTAATATTCTGTCTTTTGATATGGGTACCAATTACGCAACTGTGTTAAATTTGTAAAAATTCAGCTAGCTGACACTTATGTGCATTCCTCTGGATACGTATTACACTTTAAAGGTTAAAAATGAAAAAAGAAGAAATCAACCTGTCATTTCCAGCCTATCATTTCTTTCCATTACCAATTTCCTTGCTATTTTATAAAGTTGCCTTTCAATGTTAAAATACTTGCTCTATTTTAACAAGTGGTGGGTGGTTGGTATGATTTCTCTATAAATAGTTCTTAAAGTGGTTTGGGAGGCATACTATAAATGCTAGCTTTAGGCATTTGGGGGTGTGCACCACATTTTTTCTCATAGCAATCATCTTATGAAGTCATTGTACTTTTATTCAGTTTTAGGTTTTATCTGTGTAGCGCTGTACCCAGAAGCACTCAGGAATTCCAGCTGCAGATTACATAACAATCTATTCCTGTGGAGACTACAGCTATTAGAGACATTAAATTTAGGTAAGAATCAGATAAAGCTTCATCATTGATTCTAAAAGTCTTGTTTGAAATAATGAATAAAGTCTGAGAAGCTTTGCTGTCTTTTTCATATTTTTGCTATTTCCCATTAGTAACCTGTATCTAGCAGATATAAAATAACTAGTAGTCGAATTTTAACAAAAGTCTCCATTTTGGAGCACGAACTCCAAATTCCTCCATGTGAGCCCAAGTCTTTGATCCGACCAGAGCTCTTCTCAATATTGCAACATCCTCTGTAAATAAAAGTTAAAGAAATAAAAAATAGATAAATAAATAGAGATAGAGGCTGGATTAACAATGAGTATAAACAAGTTGCCCTTATAAGCAGCATTCTATTATTCAGAATAATAGAGTTCATGGACCATGCAAAGCCATTAAAAAATCCAAATGAACATAAAATTTTCAAAATTATGAAACAATGAGTTAATGGTAGACATTCGTAAACAGACAAAATGGCAAAGGGGATGTATCAAGCAGTAAATCATTTTATTCTAAGGTCTCATCACAAATAGTTAGCGGGGAGATGATGCACATCAGTGTCCCTTGATGCCAAATATCAGGAAAACCAAAGCAAGTTTTTCTAACCCACAATGTTGAAAATAATAACGTCTATCTTTTGGAAGTTATTATATTTTATTTTTGTTGGTACCATATGGAGACTCCAACTTTCTAAAATTTTCTTACAGCATTATTTTTTGAGATTTCACAGAACCATTGAATGAGACACTGAAGTTTATCTAAACTAATGGTCCTTAAATTGTGGTCTGAGCAGCCCTGGGGCCTCCTACTTGATATGTCAAGGGTGGCCAGGGACCAAGCGAGAAACATTCAGAACACCCCCCAATCCCAGGCCACCTTTAACAAGTGGGACTTCATTTTTTCTGTTTTCTTAATGGGCTTCAACACCTTTTTATTTGAAGAAAGCATTCAACTATTAAAAAACAAGGAGTAATAAAAAAAATTTTTTAAGTAGACAACGCATCTGGTCAATGTGTCCTCAAAACTGGAGTTTACAATCAAGGAAACTGAAGCCCAGGCAGATTGAGTGATTCACCTCAAATCCCAGAGCCAGCCTGGGGCAGGGCTGGAAGTGGAACTTTTGTTTTCTGATTCTGATTTGAATGAGCGTTCCAAACCACCAGCTGCCTATCAAAGAGCTTCTGTGGTTTTCAAAAAGAGGGTTGGGAATCTTGAGTTGAAACTATCATATGTTTATTTATACAGCCTTTATCGATTCCTTTGTCTTCAGGGTTAAAGCCCTGACACAGAGACCCTCTGTCTTTTTTTAAAATAATGCACGGCGCACTACATAAAATAATGCAGCTAACAGAACCAAAGATAAACTATTAAGAGTCCAATGCCTGTTTGCTCCAAAGTACTATTTGCAAATGGAAAAAGAAAAAAGCTGCTAAAAACGTTAAATTGGTTGCAATCTGGAATTCTTCAACAGAGTAAAGCTGCCATGGGAACTGACTAGCTGATTTGAAAGCTTAAAACAGTCCTTAAAAAAAAAATATATATATATATATATGTATATATGTGTGTATATATATATATGTATGTATATATATATACACATATATATATCAGGTTTTTAAAAATATATCAGAATGTTGACTTAAAAATGGCTATATAATTAGACCCAGCTTTCTTTGTCGTGCCAGCTTTATTCTCTAAAGAGAAACTACTGCAATTCATTTCTTTATCCAATTTGGTAGCCAAAGGGTTAATTAAAGTTAGGAACTTCTATTTTTAGCTGTTACTATAGCCCAGCTCCCGTTTAATCTAAAAACAGCCATGCCTTTTGCACCATTTTTAACCCTGCAAAGCTGAGACTCATGCCTATCTAAATTAAGGATGAGTTTAAATAGCACATCCTCAGTCAAAACCATGGCAACCACTGCACAGTACACATCCTGCGTCTTGCCCGGTAGTCCTTAAAATTCTTTAATCACAAGATAGGAAATCTGTTTTGTTTGGTTGTCATATAAGGACAGATTTACACTATAGGGTGGTCAACCATCTGCTTACATTTAGGAAAAAAATAGATTATGATAATGTAAGCTTTGCAATTAGGGAGAGACGTGAATAATGTTTATTATTTATTAATTTATGTATTTATTTATTCACCACCTTACTTCAAAAAAAGATCTGTGGAAAGTCCCAGAGCCTCCCAAAAGGGAGATGGAGAAAGTGAGAAGAATGATTGGAGCGTGGGCTTTCTACAGTTCTGAACGTGTAAACAACTGGTTTGGCAGTCAGGTTAAACAGTAAAAATAAAATCGGAGTCTGCACAGTGACATTGCACAAGTATCACTATTAAACTGGGAAGCATAAGGGGGTTTTTATTTTTCTGACTTTTTTTCAAGTTGAAATAGCTTTACGATTTTTTTTTTTCCTTATTAGAAAGTGACTTTGTGCTTAAGTAGACAATCCAGGCATTTTAGGAGTGTAAAGAAGAATAAAAATCAGCCCAAATCATCCTGAGGGAACGGTTAAACTTGCAGGGATCATTCTCCCGCCTCCCTCTGTGCGTAGACACATGCGTGTCTTAATAAATGTATAGAAAAGAAGTTTTGTGATGTTTTGCAAGATGTTTTGTGACCCGTTTTTCCCACTCAACTCATTGTGCAAACCTTTCTGTACCAATTAACATAAATCTGTCGTACACCCTACTGCATAGATGTACCATAATTTATTTAACTAATCTACTTAGGAACATGAAGAGTATTTCCAGCATTTTGCTATGATGAGCAACACTACATTGAAGATTCTTTTACATACACATCTTTGTGCAGTTGGTCAGTTATCTCAACAGGATAAATTCCTAGATGTGAGATTGTTAAGTCAAAGGGTACATGTATTTGAGTTTGGGGTTCTTATCATCCAGACTGCATCCTGGGAATGAGGAACAAATCTAATTATAGGCTCGCTGGCATGTGCATAAAGTTTCAATACTCCCACACCAGTGTTGGGGATCTCATTCTTTTTTATCTTTTACCATCTAATATGTTTTGATGGTAGCAGCTCTTCCCCCATCAATTCATAACTCAAAGAAAAGGAGAAATAGCATTAAATTCATGAGATAGTTGAACTAGATGATTTTGAAAGGCTTTCCTGGTTTCAACATCCTACAATTCTACAAAACATCCTTAATTCATTTCTCTATCAAGCATCAATTATAAGCAAGATCCCAGAGGGAGAGAAGCTAACCTAGAGCATCTAACGTGTGTGAAAACACGCCTCTGAGATCATTGTTTTTATGCATATTATATAGAAGAGAAATATGGGGCTCAGAGGGGTTAAGTGAGAACAGAATTAGAGCAGGCTGATCAGACCAGAATGCTGAGTTGTTTTCCCCACACCTTGCTGGATCTCGTTGAGATTCCTGTCCTTAGGGACACAGAGTCTACTCAGGCAAGGCTGGGAGGTGCAGGAGAGATCATACTCACAGAGAAATAATTCAAGTCACATCTTCTGATTCCTGCCTACATACCTCCGCTTACCCCTACCGACACTTTGTGCCATTCCCTCAGCATTCAATATGGTGCTTCGGATATAGTCGATGCTCAATAAATATTATCCATGCTCCTCCCTATCCGCCTGACTACCTAGCTGGGAGGAGTAAAATTTTCTCATTGTGGACAAGGTGGTCCTTCCCACTGCACTATCCGACAGTGGCCTGGCAGCTAGAAAGCAGTCAGCCTTGGACTGGTCATACCACCTAACTGGTAGCCTCCCTCTCCTTCCCAGCCTGACCAGGCTTGGAGCCAAGAGCCCAGAGAAACAGGGTGAGCTCCAGACATAGAAAGGCACTCAGCTCCATGGCACAAGTGAGGCAAATGGCAGTCTTTCAAACTTCCGTTTTTCCTTTTCTGTATAATCTGATTAAATTATGATTATATCTTATTCCTTTGACATTTTTCTCTCTAGCCCTTTGACATTTTTAGAGTGTCTTTAGACTGTATCAAGATTATTATTGGTTATTATTACTGCTGTTAATCACTAGCCATGGTTAACTCACATTGTCTATGGTTCAACATTGGTTTAAAAACGCACATCTCAACTAGTACTATTCTAACTTAGTTACCGAGTTCTGAGAGGGAACAGCCAGTGTGAGCAACAGCTCAGGCCCAAAAAGTTACTGAATTCTTATTGGTTACATTCGGTCGTGGTCAATGAGACCAAATGTTGGTGCTGATGTGCTTTCACAATGGTGAAGGCTCTAGACCTTATGTAGCTGTTCTTGCAAAGAAATCATATATTCTGCCTTATATATTCCGCATAGGACAAAATGGCTTTTTTAATTTGGTTCGCGTAAATGTAGGACAAGCTGCAATTCCATGGTTTCTGCAGATGAAATATTCACCCAAACAAGCTGGAGAGACAGGTACATGTGCATTGTAAAGTTCCTGTAAACCTCACCAAGTGTATAAAGCCTGGCCACATGCCTGTGCAATGACTACGTGTCCCATGTGTTTTGATGAAGCTGAGGAAACGTTGATTCTGATCAATGGCTACAGTTCTTGCAGGGTCTTGGATATGCAAGCCCTGAACTGTGGCCTGCCTCACTGTAAGATTAGTCTTTCTCTAAGGAGAGAGAGTGGCCATGGGTGCGGACAGTGGGCCACAATAACAACCCATTCCTGGGAAGAAGAGTGGGCCTGTTATATTTGCTGCAATGGACTCACGGTCTCCTTTCTAATTTGCCATCTTTTTTTCCCCCAAATGTTATTATTATAAAACAACAAAGGGTCTGACAAGATGCCACAGAGCTCATACTCCCAAGCGACATAAAAGCAGGAGATGAGGAACGTTAAGTGTGCTCTAGCTTGGTTTGATTGAAAGAGATCACTTCCAAGAAACACTTGGGATCAGTACTTGAGGTATTAGAGATGTGTCTAGACAGCTGGGGTTTATCAGAACAAGAAAAGCTTTGTTCTCTTTTATGTCCATTCGTACTGCATGTCATCAGTAACTGTTCCTGCAGAGGGCAAAGAAGAAGATGGCACAACAGAGCAAAAACAAAGAAGTGAGAGATTCTCTCTGACTAAAGCTGAGGAGGAGGGATTGGCTGTCACTCGTTCTATTTTTAGTAATTGTTGCTATGATGATTTCTGGAGTACTGAGTCCAGCCTGTCCCTACCAATGACTTCACGTTTGGGCATCAACATGCATGTGTACAATCAAACCCACACCCTCTTCTTCCTGTGCTTACAGCTCCATTCTACTTTTCAACCTCCCTTGAGATTAGAGCTAATGAGATGTGAGCAGAAATGATGTGGGCAACTTCCAGGCCTGGCCGGAATAAAAATTTCCGTGGGTAATCCTCTCTCTTCCCCCACCTGCCAGCTGGATGCGCGAGTAACCATGGATGTTCGAAGATTGGTGGAGCCCCCATAAGCCAGATCCTTAAAAGTGTGTGAAGCTCAGCTCGCCAACACCAAAACCCCTGTAGACTAGAATTGATGAGAAGAAAGTGTAAAGATCTATGTCATCAGGCCCCTGAAACGTGGGCAGGAGGAGGGGGAGGTTTGTTACAGCAGTCAGCCTGCCCCGACTGCCATAGGAAGAGCCCACAGAAAGAGTGGATGTGACCTCTCTGGCAGCCTTTGTGACACCTTTTCTTCCACCTCCCCTGGGCTTGCTCTCAAACGTCTGAGCTGGAGAATGACTGGGAGAAACACATTGGGCAGTTACACACTAGCACGTTGATAAGACTCTGAAAAAGACTCTGTGAATATGACAAAGAACACACATTCTTGAGGACGGAAATGCTATTCCAACCAACAAATGTTTGCTGGACACATTCCCTAAAGGAATCATTCTGCTAGGTGCTGGAATACGAAGGTATCAAATTTCACCTCTACCTTGGAATTAAAACAAACACAAAAAAGATACAGTCCTATCCCAACGAGCTTACAAACTACTTGGGAAAATATGACTTAAAAGATAGTTGACTAATGAAATAAGACAAGCTTTACAGTCAGATGGAACTGAGTTGGAAAACCAGGTTATTAACTAGATTTATGGCAAATGAATCAATCTATGCCTCAGTATCCTCGCCTTTAAAACTAGGACAATACCTGCTAAATATGGCGAAGTTTTTTTAACTTTTGATCTCAAAATAACTTTAAACTTACAGAAGAGTTGCAAGAGTTCTCATTTACCTTTTATGCAGCTTCCACTAATGTCGACAATTTACATAGCCATTTTATGTAATCTGACAATGTCTTTTAATTAATGTTTACACCATTCACATGTAAAATACATTAAAATTTACCTTCTTCCTAACTATTTTTTATTTGTTCCATTATTTCTTTGTTTTTTCCCTTTTTTCCTGCCTACTCTCAGGTCCTATTTCTTAGGATTCCATTTGATCTCCTCTATAGACTTATTATTTATATCAGTTTTTTTAAATGCTTAGTGGGTTCTCTAGGTTTATAATATATATCTTTAATTAATGAGCGTCAACCTTCAAATTTACTAGCCCACTTTATTTGCAGTGTAAGGAATTTATAGTAGTATATTTCCAGTGTCTTTCAATCCTACTGAACATGAGAATCGCCAGAGGAGATGAGAAAAAAAATACCAATGCCCAAACATGACCCCTCAAAAATTAGAATCTTTGGGAGAGCAACCCAGGCATCAGTATTTTTCAAAAGCTCCCCAGGAGATTGTTAATAAAAGTTTTGGCAACCAACTCCTAAAGATTATGGGTTACCAGTTGGTGCTTCTAGATGATGAGCAGCCTGGCGATGTGTTTAAGTCTGTTACTGAAAAGGCAAAGTACCTGAGTGTGGTTCTACTTGGCAGCAGGACCAGTGACTGAGCACCTATTGTCCTCACGCATTTATGTCAATCACCCACCCCTTGCAGGCATTTGTGATTTCTGGTTAAAACTGTAACCACCAGAGGACACTGAATTATGATACAAGGAATGTGTGAAAACACGTTTAATGAAAGCAGGTAAAAGAAATCAATTTTTTTACAGGTTTAATATGAGATGTCATACTCCAATCAGTCAAGGAGATATGAGGCAGAATAATTCACTTCCTCACTCTGAAACTCTTCGATTTTTATAAACGGTAATGTCAACAATCTGGGTATTCGAATGTGATTTAAGGCCATGAATAATTTTCTAATGACAAAATATCAGCAAAATCATTAACACTAAATCTGCCATCTTCCATAAGGAGCTGGATAGCGTGGCTCCTAAAATAACTCCAAAGTTTTAGTGATTTGGCCTTTGCCGGAACACTAGGGAATAACTACCCAGTTTTTCATAGAACAAAAACTAGAAGCAACATTTATTGCATTTTAACTCTTTTATTTGAAGGGATAGGAAACTGAGGCTCAGAGGGGCGTCTTGTTCAAGCTCAGTGGGATTATTTTCCTGGGCTCCCTGAATTGTGACCAAGATCCAAAATCAGAACAAAAAGTGATGGGTACCCACATTGTTATTTCTGAGAAACGCTTGTCTGGAAGACAGTCAATGGGAGGCATCGTTTCAGCAAAAAGTGCCCTACCCCACTACATTAGTTTCCTAGGGCTGCTGTAACAAATTACCACAATCTGGGTAGTTTAAAACAACAAAAGTATCCTCTCACAGCTCCGGAGGCCAGAAGTCTAAAATCAATATTACTAGGCCAAAATCAAGGTGTCGGCAGGGTCTCTCTCCCTCGGGAGGTTCTAAGAAAGAATTCATTCTTTTCTTCTTCCAGATTCTGGTGGCAGCTGGCATTCCTTGGCTTGTGACCACATCACTCCAATCTCTGCTTCTGTCTTCACGTCGCCTTCACTTCTACTGTCTGTGATCTCCCTCGGCCTCTCTCTTATAAGAAAATTGTATTTAGGGCCCACCCTGACAATCCAGGATAATTGTCTCATTTCAAGATCCTTAATTTTACCATCTGTACAAAGTCTCTTTTTCCTCATAAGGTGATTATTTACAGGGTCC
Source organism: Pteropus medius (assembly GCF_902729225.1). Taxonomy (NCBI): domain Eukaryota; kingdom Metazoa; phylum Chordata; class Mammalia; order Chiroptera; family Pteropodidae; genus Pteropus; species Pteropus medius. The sequence continues at coordinate 12,882,485 of NW_024349797.1, forward strand.
AGGATTAGGACGTGATATCTTTGGGTGGCCATCGCTCATCCTACTACATCCACAGACAAGAAAATGTGAGGATCGCTGGAGGAAAACGAAGTCACCTTTTGGTAGAGCCCATTTCTTACAAGGAGAAGCCATTCCTTGCCTCTCTTCTTTGTCAGGAAGGGGAGAGCTGCTTCTCACCTTGGAATCCAAGGGAGGTAGATCCCAAGAGAATCATGCATTGGTGGATTTGTGGGTGTCTATGAGAAGGGGGATTCTGATTCCACTCCCTGGCTAAACATCTACGGGAGTCAGCAGATTTGCTCACCTGTCCCTATGATTCAGGCAGAGGAGAATGAATTAAGAAGACATGGCAGTCTGGAGGGTAGTCAGACAGAGCGAGGCCACTCCCCTTCCATGCACCCTTCTCGTAGTTCTACTTCTCAAGAGTACAGAAAAGGATCCCCCACATGCCTGCAAATCCATGAGTCTGGGGGCTGGGGATTGCTAAAACAGGGGTCAAACAGGCAGGAGCATTGAAACAATAGGGAGCGGTATAGTCAATGGGGGATGGGAGGGGTTCATTTGGAGTCAAATCTTGCAAGCTAGTACCAACATCTGGGGAAGTTGCTTTGGACTGAGCTGCTATCAGAGGGCAAGTTGGAGTCACTACTCTTCCCTCTGAGCCCCATAGCAAAGAGCTAGAATATTGACAACCGCCATGGAGAGATAAGATATCAAGTCTGAATAAGAAGCTAGGTCCTTTTCCCTCTCCACCTCAGCATCCGAGGAGCCCATGTGAGGAGGAGTGTGAAAGCTGGTCCCATCACCTTCAATACCAGCCACCAGACCCCACTAATCTAGCCAGTAATGGAGGAGGGGAAGAGAAGAGTCTTAGGCCCAACAAAAGGTCACAAGTCTAAAATAAACAGAGCTGGGTCTTAAAAACTGAAGACGTTTTTAATGAAGGAAAACGACAAAAAGCTAAAGAATCTTAAAGGTGAAGTGCCTTTAAGAGCCCCTGTGACCCAGCGGGGAGGGGACTTCATTAGAGCACTGGTGAAAACAGTCACTTAAAAAAATAAAAGTGTTCCATGTTTTCATCCCCAAATGAACCGAAACTCCCCAATAAACCAATTTTGTTCTTTAATCGAAAGCGTATCAGAAAATCAGCCTCTGCAAATCTGAGTGGACCCGTCTATCTAGCCTCCTTTTCCCCTGTGGAAGCAGGAATGCCATTGTGATAAGCAAATGATTCCCAAACTTTAGTCTTTTAAATACCATTTACATGACTTTTGCTGTATTGTTGCATCACTCTGGCTGTTATTGCCTAGAGCTTTCTCTGAACACTGAAGCTGCTTTTGCCTGCCCGTGGGGAATTAACCACCTGCCCCCAGCAGCCTTTAGACAAGGACTGAAGGTAGATGGTAGATAACTACCCCCAGCTCCCCGCCCTCAGATAGCAATACTCTGGGGTTCTCTGTATTGTTTCCCAGAGTTCCTCGGGGGATTAATCCAGTTGTCCATTTGCTTGATAGCATCCCTTTATAGCTTCCTTTCCTTCTCTGCCTCACTTATGTACCTCCATACTGGTGTTTACTGGGATGACCTCCTAAATAAACTACTTGCACTTGAATCCTTGTCCCAGGGTCTGCTTCTGGGAAACCCAAACGGCAGCAGCCAGGCACTGTAGTAAGCTATTTCTTTGTATTACTTCTTATCATTCTTACAACAATCACATGAAGTAGACACTATTATTAAGCTATTCTACAGATGAAGAAATGTGGTCCTTGGTCAAGGTCACATAGCTAGGAAACAGCAGAGTTGGGATTCAAAAAAAAAGAAATAAATTCCAACACACACTTAATGGCTATTCTATATTACCTGACACTTTATAATATCCTCGTAGATGTCAGCTTCTAGTGATTCTGTTCAAAACAGGTAAAACCCAGAGCATCACTGAAGTGGTTGTAGATGAACCAGAGAAGATATTGTGTCCTGCAGAATCTGAAGAAATGTGAGCTGAACAGTCACGGGTTTTTGTACATAATAGGTGCTTATAAATATCGGTTGAAAGAAGGTGGCAGTTTTTGGTTTACGGGAAGTCATTCATGTTGTTCTTTTCTGCCATTCTAGAGAGAAACTGCCCCATCTGAGGGATAATTCTCCAGTGTAAGATTTTCTGAACTCCGTGTGAATGACAGTCTCTCTGGATTATGGTAAAGGAACCATCTCCAGGGGAGGAGAAAAACTGGGCTCAACTGGGCTCCATTTCATTTTGGAAGAATAATATATGTTGGTTTTTAGGGGAAAAAATGACTTTAAGATATACATACTCATGTTTATCTAGGATAGCTTAGGGACAGGTTTGCCTAAGATACAGGACTTAAGCATTTACCCTTTTCATTGTATGCGTCCATGATTACACATGAAAACAATTTTTCCATTATTTTCGATAGCATATGCATAAAAGAGCAAACATGCATCATGAAACTTCACTGAAATAATTGTCTCACTGCCTATTTCCTAATTAAGAGCACTAAATCGGGAGTCAGAAACCTGAGTTGTATGGGCTAATTATTTATCTCCTCTGAGCTCCATTATTCTTTTCTGCAAATCGAAGGTTTTAGCTTAATGCTCAGTAGCATCCTTCTTGTCCCCACATTCTCTGACATACAAGGAAAGATATTTGTTTACTGCCAGCTTTGTTTGAAAAAGCAAATTAAGGAGGCTCAGACCATGACTTATCCTACCTTATCCGGCTGTTTATCTTATATAAGCATCCACTCTGCATGTTATAAATGATACAGAGGAAGCCTTTCTGTGCCCAGCTCACCACCAAGTATCTAGAATGTCCCCTCTCTGTGGAAAATGCCTCCTGTTTTACTTCTTGGTTCACAATGTTTTTCTTTAAGGTTGCCTATGAGTCTAAACTTCATTGGACTCTTAGTGTTACATAACAAGAGGCTGTTTTCATAACACATTTTCATACTGTAGGACAAATTAGATTTTGTTTAAAAACATGAAACACTATGAACACTGAATAATTGTTTGCAGACAAGGAAATAGGAAGACTCGGAATGGGTAAGAGAAACCTCATATTTAAGTCAAGTCAGAGATAGAGAGTGTCTGAGGGAGTCAAGAAACTCTGAGAATATATAGATGTCAAATTATAATGAACACTTGAAAATTATATAATTGTATTAACCAGTTACCCCAATAAACTTAATTAAAAAAAAAAAGAAAGAAACTCTGCACCACTTGCTCAAATATTCTAAAGAAATAATTAATGCAGTCTAAATTTAAATCTAAGTGTCCAATGGTGCTCTCCAAATGCTTTAAATTATTAGGGCAAACCAAATGATATTGTCTGTATTTGGCCACTTTTGACTTATAAAATAGCGATTTTGTGTCATTCAGCCTAATAATTTAAAGTGTTTGAGGATTACATTGCAGGCAAACATCCCAAAAGACAAAGAACTGAAGTATGACTGGAGTGGAAATTGAATCCCTTAGAAAAACTAGGTAGGACATCAATAAAGAATGATTTTTATCAGCGGCTTACAAAAATCGGTTGACTTTTTAAAAATTAATTCATATGTGGCAGTTTGTGAATCATAGATGTACTCATAAGAGCTTTATTGCAACTTCCCAGAAATCCATTAATTGTTAAAACTCCAAACTCTATTGTTTAAGTAAAAAATATTACCAAAATAGACAGTTTGGTTATGTTTTTTGTTTTGCTTTATTTTTAATGGTGAAGCCACTCGTAAACAGAAAATACACTAGGTGTAGATTATCAGACCTTCAGACCAAGCATCGTCCCAGATGTATTGTGGGAACTGATCAGCAATGGGAAAACAGAAAAATCCTCTTCTTAAGCTAAAGCCGTAGGGACAGGTTACCTGGTAACCACGGAATGATTAAGTTCTATTCACAGAGACTTGTCTTAATTGAACGGAAAAGTTTAAAGAACACAGTTTAAAGAAACTGGAGCGATGGAAGACTATGACAGTTTTTAGTGGGCCTAATATCTCCATTTCAGCAGCCTTCACTAAAAGGATCACAGTATGGATTAATCTTTTGTTAGTAAGGAGAAGCCAGATAAGCTACCTACAGAGTCATAATTTGGTGCTCTTTTCAACTGTAGAAAAAAACGAAAATAAAATGTGGCATGGAGCATATTCAAAAGTGCAGTACAAACTCTGTGTGGTGTTAGAGTTCGGAGAATAATCATTTTCTATGGACAAGATTGTATTTGTATTCAGATATCAAAGTTCTATTCCTTTAAGAAAACTCCAAATGGTCATTTGGGGTTAGTTTATTCTATTATCGCTCTTTTGTCTATCTGTACTTTTTACCTACCTATTAGTCACATATTGCTTTATAGAGAATTACGGTCTTTGGTGTTCTTTCCTGCTTTAGCAATAAAATTAAGAAAAATCAAATTATAGGTTGACAAGAATGAAGATTTCTTTTATCCATGACGGGCCTTTAGATAATACAGTAATTTCTTTCTCTGCTCGAAAAAGAACTTGGTTTATGTCACCAACTATAACTGGAGAAGCTCTACCATAGAGCTACTTTTCAAAGTGTTTCTCACTTCTTACATTGTTTGAGTAATATTTGCAGGTTAATATTGCCTCGGCTTGGCAGCCTTCCTCACTGGGATTCGGCTTAAAACTTTCCTAAAGCCCCCTCTAGTGACAAAGGCAAATTAATCCATTACTTTAACATAACAAGCTAAAACCTCCAAGTTCTAAAGTTCCACGTCCTCGTTCAGTTATTAGATGAATCAATAGCTATAGCATTTTGATTGGAGAATGACTAAGAGAGAGTCAATAGCTTGGATTCTCAAGCATTTTTCATTCACTAAAACCTAAAGAATTTTGTTTTGACACTGGGATCAACACAAAGTGCACACAGAACACAATCCTATTTCTTTTACTCTGCCCTGGTATGTATTCCTTAAAAAAGTCTTTCGTAAATGTCTTTCATTTTTGTTCTTCAGGAACTTTAAGGATTAAAGTATGTTCCTAATAACTCAACGAATGGAAAAAATTATCTTGGCCTTTACTTCTCATTGCTTTTACTGCATTTATTGGATAATTTTCATTGATGGTGCTAAGCATGTCCAAGCAGACAAATAGGAATTTTAAGAATTCTCTAAATTATGAAACTAAAGGATTCTCTATAATTATATAGACTAAATGCATATCTTATAATACATTTAAAAATAGTACATAATAAAATATAATAAACTATATATTACATGTATTAGGATATATATTATGGTATGTATAATAGTTTATTTTATTTCTATCTCCATTTCCAAATGGCTTACAGCTCATCTAGTAAAAAATAGGTCCAATTGAGACATTAAAATAAGACTAGATGAATAAAAATCTGCCTAATACAGGGAATTAAAGAGGTAAATAGAAAAATAGGCTATGAATAGTTATTGCAACTGAGCACAGATCTTAGCTTTGAGCTTCCCGCCTGCTAAGACAAAAAGAGAAACTCAATCGTAAAAGTAACATACCAATTCATTAGAGAAGAAAGAGATCTTCCTTCTAAAATACAGAAATACAAGTTTCTAGATAGCAATAACAAAAATATACCATTAGAATAATTTCTTAACAATGAGGAATTCATGTTTAAATATTCAACAAAAGTTTTCAGGAATGCCTACTCTTCAAGGCCATTGTGACAGATGGACGAGTGTTCCTGGGAGCTCACTGTACAACTAGCCCGTAGTAGCTGCATGCACCTGCCCGTGATCACAGAAATAGCAACCAGAAAGGATCTGCTCTCTCTGGTTATACATACAGAGTGAAGGCCAGGACAAATTAAATTGTACTTTATGATAATGTTCACTGCTAAAATCGGAGAAAATAAAATAAAACCCTCCACTTCTTGAAAGAACTGGAACAAAATATCTAAAAGAGAAATAATGAAATGATGACGACCTCAGTTGAAGTTGGATACCATGCACTACTGTCTTTAGAACCATCTCCTGTTTTGCTGTCCTCTCCCAGCCACAGAGCCCCCTTTCTATTTCAAACCAAAATCTACTTTTCATGCCAAAATCTACTTTCATAAGAGGGGCTGGCATCACCATTTTGCGAATCGAGTCTTTGCGTTGCCTCTCCCAGAGGTGTTCGCCCTTTAAGTTTTAGCTCTAATTCAATTAAACAAATGCTTACTGGAGGCTTATTATATGCAAGGTATTTTCCAGATGCTAGTGATGTAATAAACTGCTTCATGTTCTTAGATGGGGACTTCAAGCATTAATGAGTAGGTACTCAAGAGAGTTTTTGTTTTCTGGGTAACATCTGACTCTCTGCCCCCATATCTTTCTAAATGCCCTTTGTTCTTGGGGCCACAGAGCCATCACATACACTTCCACTTCCTCAAATTTTGAAACTTATTCTCCTTTCCCCAGAGTCTTAGAGAACCAGGAGTTCAGCTGTTAGTACAACAGGATTTCTGGCTTATTCCTTTTTTCTGTATTTTAGGGTTTCTGATTTATTCCCTTATGCCTGCCCTGATACCCAAACTCTTTTGACAGCAGTCTTAGAGAAAACTATTATTTGTTGAATACCTTGT
>NW_024349797.1:13499792-13511243 GCF_902729225.1 Pteropus medius
CGGTCTACTCCAATCTGGAAGGACGGCGAGGAAGGACAGCTGGACCGGCCTGAGGAGGGGCTGGTTTTGCCACCAATTTGCCCTGTGCCCCACAGCAAGCCCAACTCTGGGCCCAGTTCACCTGTCTGTTCACTGAAGACGTGGCCACCTAGGTGTCTAGGTCTGAAATTCTATGACTCGAGTTAGTCCCTGCGTAACCTCACCACATACAAACTAGACGTCAGTGAGGCCCAAGGGATTTGTGTCACTTTGCTGCTATCACCAAAATAATAATTCTGAATACGCAGTAAATACCATTTGAATTGCCCTAAGGAAAAACATCAAGCAAATGCTTCATTTTATTACACATGAGGGGATGAGGATACATTAGAAGAGGGAATGACATGGAAGACACAAGAAGGAAGAGCCTCCCCCGATTTAATTTTGTACCATGAAGTGACCCCAAAACCAAGGGTGTGTACTTCTTGTACTACCACTGAGATGAAATAAGCTGAACACTTAATGTAGAATATAGGCCACACTACTGACACCTTACAGCCTGGTATACATGACTACAGGAGTGACGAAAGCCCTTCAGAAATATTTACTGTGTAGACTCCGAAGTATACTCAACAGTTAAACTAGTCAAAATCTGAACATGTGGGCAGCTAACCTTAACAACAACAACAACAACAAAAACAATGCATTGTTATCACCAAAATAATGATCCCGAAGACACAGGAAATACCATTTTCTGTAAGATTGCCCTAACTCTTTTGGGATAACAAATACAGACATATCCCTAGATTCTCTCTGTCCTTGAAATATGGGAGTATCACAGCCTTTGACTTCGGAACACTCAAGACAAAATGTATGTCTGAGTATTAACATAAAAGTGATGTTAAGTTCTTTTTATTATAAGGCATTCTTAAGAGATCTGAAAACTTAAGAGGCACCATTAACCACTTAGTATTTGCAAAGGACTGATAAACAGAGATTTGCAGTTTAAATGAAGATAACCAGGGCTTCCACGATCTGACAGGCTTTCCTGAACACCTCAATCATTTCGACAAATGTGCAGAGTAAGGGTACTCTTTTCCAAGCCACCCTTCAAGGCACAACCATAATTATTTGTGCTTTCAGTTACAACTGATCTTGGTTATTCCATCTTCCACTGGGAGTGACAGCTCTCAGTGGAACTGGCCTGTTTGTTTTTATTTTAGGTTTTATTGAGGTATAACTAACGTAACATTATCTTAATTTCAGCTGTATGACATAACGATTCAACATTCGTATATATTTCCAGATGATCAACACAGTATCCGTCACCACACAGTTATAAATTTTTTTCTTGCAACGAGAATTTTTAAGATCTCTTAGCGACATTCAAATATACAATACAGTGCTGTTAACTTTCGTCACCACGCTGAATGTCACCTCCCAGGACTTATTTATTTTGTAACTGGAAGTTTGTACCTTCTGATTGATTCCTCACCCATTCCCCACTCTGGCCCGCTTGTTTTTAAATCTCAAGTTTTCACACACAATGTTTTCTCCACTAGCGAAATGCTCGCTATGAAGTTTCAAGTTTTAAATAAGGATTTCTAAATCGGTTACTTCACTAACATATTTATCCACCAAGATACCATATGGAATGAAAATTTTAAAGTTTGTACAAGTTTCCCGTGTGTTTTGAAAGCAAAGACCTTCTCAAAGTTTTCGTTAAAGAGTTCATTTTTTCCCTAATTTCACTTATAGTTACATAAATTCATCTTAACCTACATTTGTGAACCTAACTTTCTAGTTATGAATGTTTGAAAACACATACACATACACAAAAAACCCCACTCTTGGGAGAGACTGACATTTCAGTAATCTTTGCCAGCTGGCATGTTCAAAATGGAATCTAAATATTGTATTAGCAATATCAATAACAAGCAGGTTCGGCAGGCCTTAATAAAACACTCTTGAATTGTGAGAGCAATTTTTGTTATTCTGTGTTTCACCCAGCATTGATTTAATAAAATCTATGACAAACTCTTTTTTAATCATGTAAGAATTCTGAGGTTTATTATATGTGCATAATGAAAATCTGAAATCAAGTAGGTATAATGAAATTTTTCCTGCCTAATCATTTTTGAAACTTTTGACAGAAGTAACACATACCCAGCAAAACCCACATAATACGTGTACAACTCAATGGGTTGTCACAATTTGCCCAAGTAACCAGCACCCAAATGAGCAAACCTCAGGAGCCCCCCTTCCACCTCCTCTAGTCACCACTTTGCACCCCAGGGACAACCACACTGCGACTTCTCTTTGCACACTTTCCCTGTGAACCCTGGCTGGGGGCGACACAGAGCCGAGGGGATCACCTCATCAGGGCCACCAGTGCTGGCCTGCACATTATTTATTTCTTGAAAGGTAAGCGGTATCTTGATCTTACGGGTGAAGAAAGAGAGGCTCAGAGTCAAGTATTTGACCCAGCCAAAGGGCAGATAAAGTGTGTAAATGAGTGTGTAGCCATGTGTATGTAGGGGCAGATGTTTGTGTGTGTGTGTGTGTGTGTGTGTGTGTGTGTGTGTGTACATATGTGAGAAAGAGAGAAAGCGAGAGGGGGAGGGGGACAGGGACAGGGACAGGGAGCGAGCGCTATTATGAGAGTCTGTCAGAGTTGGGATTCAAAGCCAAGTCTCTCTAATGCCAAACACAGTTCTTTAGCTCAAAAGCTATTTTTAGGCAATCCCATTTTCCTCCTAGTTTATTGACTCACATGTCCAACACATGCCATTTATAGTTAAATGGTGTTATACAGGGAACTATCACACCCCCTGGCCCCCGACACACACACGCGCACGCGCGTGCGGTATGCTAGGTTTTGAAATGCAACCCATTTTCTCATTACATTCTGGATCGTGAATGATTCTGCGTCTTGTTAGAGGTGTCTTAATTTTGAAAATTAAGCTGGGAACAAGCTAGTGAGATTGAAGAGGGTACATCTTTGATTCTGAACTGGATTTCCATCGCTCTTTAAATTATACTGATTTAAGATGTGATTAGTATTATTTTTCCTAAGTTGACTGGGTAACGGGAGAAATGCCACCGCATTCTACACTAATGGCATCTGAGGCTCCGATATCTCTTCCCGCTTCTCAGTTGCTGCGGCCCCCTCACTTCTACCCAAAACGGCCTCTTGGCCTGGTCACGGCTGCTCGCGTCTCCTTCCATCTTCGGCCCCAGTGATGACACTACCTTGACCGCCACCCGCGGAGCTCACGTGCTGTGAGGCAACCTCCCTGGGGCAGTCCCCACGTTTATGACTATCAGCTCCTGGCTCCTGGCCCTTCCGTATGTGGCCATATCAGCATAAGATTTAAATTACACCATCTATCGAGTCCCCACTATCTCGCCACCCCTGTATTTTCTCAAAGTCAAACCCACTCTCCACTACCTTTACCAGACTCTCCCCGACAATTCTGCCCAGAATACCTTTCCTTCATCTTCCCGTCTTCTAAACTGGAAGGAATAAGGTAAGCTACCCAAAAGGGACATGGGTGACTTTTCCCATCTCCACCCTGGCTCATCATATTTCTCCTTTGCTTTGAAGACATGTACATGCTGTCTGTGCACTTACTTGTGGTCTGTGCCTTAGGTGTGGGCTCCACTATTTTGCGAGCTTGGCTAAATGAGTGTTTGCTGCTGCTGCAAATGTAATGGTACCTCTTTCGTATTAGGTCCTGGAGCGACGACGCTGTGAGAAACACACAGTTGGCCATGCCAAGCAGTTCACGGGGCTGATTTAGGAAATGCAGGGCCAGCAGCCTAGCATTACACAAGCAACGCCCTCAGTGACAGCTTCCCCGATTCCTGACTTCCTTCTCCCCACCAGAATCTAAGCCCTTCTGCAATGCAAAGCACCGAGGCTTCTCTGTCTTCAGTGATTCTGTCTCCCAGCTGGACTGCAAATTCCTTGAGACCGGAGGTCTCCTTATCTCTTTCCCTAGCACCTCGAGGGGTACCCCACACACTGCAGGAGACGGAGGAATGTTTGTGAAATGCATGTATGTAATTCACTGGTGTGGACTGAACTGTGTCCCTTCCAAAATTAATATATTGAAACCCGAACCTCCAATGTGACTGAATTTAGACACAGTGCCTTTAAAGAGGTGATTAAATTTAAATGAGGCCATAAGGGTGGAGACCCTAATCCAATAGGGCTGGTGTCCTACAAGAGGAAGAGGAGACCAGAAGGACACCATAAGAAGGCGGCTGTCTGCGAGCCAAGGAGAAAGGCCCAGGAGAAATCAAACCTGCCAACGCCTTGAACTTGGACTTCCAGCCTCCGGAACTGTGAGAAAATCAAAGTCTGTTGTTTAAGCCATCCAGTCTGTGGTATTTTGTTATGGTGGCTCCAGCTGATTAATATACTCGCCCACTGTCCAAGCACCTTGGACTCTAAAGTTGGGACTCTGGGGATCAACTCTGGCTGCCATGAGAAGTTCACAAATATCCTGAGGTTGGCTGCTCAAGGCTAATCCTCAGTAAAGGACACTTATATCCCATCCTCCCTCCCTCCCTCCTTTATTGCCGATGAGGCAAATCTAGTTAAGGCAATCCCATTCTGCCAGGAAAGTGAAAGTCGGTCACCATTAACTCAGATTCTGGGCCTCTGGGAAATTATTTTAGGTTGACTGACACCACCATATGCCCTGCGACCTTGGCAGTCCTGTGTACCCAGGAATGATGGCCGTTATCAGAAAAAAAAAGTTGGAAGAGTCTCAAATGGGAAGATCTGCATTCTGGCCTTAGACCTTCCACTTACTGGCTACATAGATTTACTTGCACATGTAACCTAAGGTTTTTTTGTGCCCATTGCTTTGTTTTTTTTTTTTTTTTTTTAATGGCTGTGCTGTTATAATGGACACTTCCTTTTCCCTTCTTTGGGAACTGACCCTGCCTTGCATCTGGAGAACATTCCATTCCCTAAAGCATCCATGTGCTTCCAAGTGATGTTTTCACCCCTAGGGTGAAACCATCCACCCCTCCCCGTTCCCCTGGTTACAGTGATGGCTCTGGTGATCACGTGACCCAGGCTGGTCTGATTACAGTGCTGCTCAGAACTTTCCCTGAGACTCTGGGGAAATGCTAGATTCAAAGCTGATGCTTGTAGCACAAAAGGTAACAGTCACCTTGTGAATTCATTGTGAGCCTCTTCCAGCCCATTTCCACCAGAGGCAAAGCCAAGCTGGGGAGAGAGAACTGGTATTAGCATTACCATGATCCTACTTGGTTTGCTTAAGTCAAGTCACCATCTCTAAAAATCACTTTAAATTCTTTCAAGTGACAGCCAAACCACTAAGTGGGTCAATCGCTGAGGCCAGGGACCTCCTGTAAGAAGTTAGCAACCCCTATTTGGAATATATGTTGGAAGTTGGGGGTGAGAGGTAGGCACACAGTGGGTCCCACAGAAGAAGATGCCCTGACATGGCTATTGAACCCATGTCATCATTTGGGCCTACTACAGCTACAAAAGTTTAAAAGTGAAAACTTCATTCATAATTGTTTCAAACCCTAATCATGGCAAAACTTAAAAGAATGAAGTCTCTCAGAGTCTGAAAAATACTACACACAAATGATAAACACAGAGTTGGCCTTTCTACATGTCATCAGCTTGTCTCCTGTCACGATGTTCTCATGGTCTTGCTCTAAGTGTGGGAAACAAATCCAGGGCCAAGACACTGGGTTAGAGCAGCTCTACTGGCAGATGTCATCGGGCACAGGCCTGTGGTTCTGACCCCTCACTGCAATTTGTGTCAAATAAGCAGAATGAGAACATCCTGAAAATGCCCCATTAAAAAACAAACCAAGAAACAAACAAATCGCAGCCCTAAGAGGGGCTTCTCTGACCATGAGTTGGGGGAGAAGTTCAACATGATCCTTTAAATAATTTTCTCAAGGTCTTTATCACTGCGAGTATGTCTCTCCTTTCTTTCTTTCTCTCCCTCTCAACTCTGTCTCCCTCCCCCATCTCTGTAACGAAGCTTTGCAAATAGTTCGTATTCTGGCTCGGAGACACTAAGAGTTGGAAGAAACAGAAAAACAAATCAAAAGCCATTCAACACATCCCTAAAATCTTAGTCACTCAAAAGCGTCAGAGAGAACAGCTGATGAGGGCTCAAACTCTACTCCTCCTGTGGGTATCTGGTGGGAATCTGCCTTAATGTGGAAGGGGCTTCATGGAGACCAAAAGCAGTCAAACCCCCCTGAAGTTATAACCGCAGTTCAGCTGTACACAGATTGTCTTCATCTAATCGTCACAATAATTGTACCGACCTTGCAAGACTGGTATTTTCCTATTTTACAGTAGCTCAAAGAACTTTACGTAACTTTTCCAAAGTCGACAGCAATTAAGTAGCAAGGCAGGGACTAGATCCAGGTATGTCTGATACGAAAACTGAGGTCTTTTATCTTCATGCCATCGTTTGTAAAGGTCAACAGGAGAGCTGAGGGTCACGGAGACACCGCAGAAGGAGGGGCAAGGGGATGGTAGGAGAGATTTATTCTTGCAGACACACGAGGAGCAATGATAAAAGCCTGAGTGCATGGGCCACGTGCGCCCATGCATGCACCCCCCCGCCACGCCTCGCACGCACTGTAGCGCACACCACCCAGGAGTTCTCAGCCGCGCCTTTCAGTTGTCGAGGGAACAAAACAGGAACACAAACTTGACCTCTTGCAGTTTACAGGTGGACCCTTTTAAGTTCACTTCTGAAACTATAATGTGAACCGCTCACTTGGAGTATGTTCTAAATTCTCCTTCATTGTAAGCCTCTTGGCAATTGTATAAAAATATTTCTTTCTAGACTTCCATCTACGCACAGTTTAACAGAACTTCAAGGGGAACGACTTTTCCAACTGTATTTTAAGAGTGAGCCCTTTGATACAAGCAGGCTGTGCAGTACAATATGATCCAAGGTTGTATAATCTTTATATTTTATAATCTAACTGATACAACTTAATAGACAAGAAATGCATTTTTAAATGCTCAAAAAATTAAACTATAAGGAATATTCCTATTGGTAAAGTATAATTAGTATAAAAATATCTATATCTACCTATCTACTGGTATAAAATTCAGGTAGACTCAAATAAAATACTCATTCTGTTAAGGGGTGTGTTCCTCATTGCATTAATCTTTGAATGACTGTCTACGGCCATGCCACCCTGAATGAGCTCGATCTCGTCTGATCTTGGAAGCTAAGCAGGGTCGGGCCTGGTTAGTACTTGGATGGGAGACCACCTAGGAAGACCAGGTGCTATAGGTGTTTTTTTAAAAAAAAATCTTTGAATGACTAATTTCAGAATTTCCCTTTTTTTCTATCCACACCCTTTAAAATATCTTAAAGTTGGCTGTTTACAAAAGTCACATGTAGGGACAAAGAGAAATGAAGCGCCTTAATTATTTGAATAAAAGAAGACAACACAAGTATTCATTTCCATCTTTCGATCTTGTCTCAACTGCTTTTAAGCAATATAACAGGCTTCTTTTCAGCCGCAGTCTGTAAAACACTAAAGAATATCTAAACATCTAAAGTAGAAAACTGTTTAGAAATACTTATACCATTTCAACCAAAGGTGGGTATGTCTGACCCTGGCTCTGTGACCTTGACCAGGACAACTGCACCAGGCCCTTATTTTCCCATCTATAAAATGAGTGAAATAATACCTAGTACATAAGGCTAATATAAGAATAATGTAAAGAAAATACACAGCCGGACACGAAGGACCACATAGCGTATGATGTCATCCACATGAAATGTCCAGAACCACAGGTCCGCAGAGACAGGAGGCAGGGCAGTGGACGCACAAAGAAGACCCTAGTGCCAATTTACTCATCAGAGCCGACAGGTGCCTTTTCTCCAGTCCCGCCTCCCCGGCTTCTCTGCCCAGCAAGCGCGCCTGCCCCTTCCCTCCTCTCTCTGTGCCCTTCATTTTAGCGATTTCCTCCACTTTCTAAGCTATTTCTTTACTGTTGTGGCTGCTGTCAGCTGCTGCTCCTCCTCCTACCACACTTCGATACAGACCCTTCTCCTCTGGTCATCCTATACTCCCGAGACTCCCACTTCTTTCTGCCCGCCACTTAATGGGTGTTTCTGGATTGACAACCTCCGAAACGTGCTCTCCACACCGACTTCCCTCTCCTGAAACGCCAGCCTCAGTTTCCACCTCCTACTGGCCATCACCCTGAAACAGCAGGCTCGGCCCATACACACCTGCTCGGCAGGTACCTGGCCCAGAGGGGGCTCTCCGTGCCATGTCCCCAGTCGAGCTGGCAACTCCTTCTGACGCCCTGTCTCCGTCCATAGGACTGCCATTTGCTCAGGATGCAACACTGGATTTTCATGAGAATAGTTACTATGATAGCAGATCAGCTGTAATTAAAAGACGGCTGTCCAACGGATGCTTGCTCAGTTTCCATACTAAGCTGCACACATCGTGGACGTCGGGGTAACTGGCGATTAGGAAAATTTAGATTCCCAAGAGACAGTGAAAGCCAGAATTGATCGAAGACTTCTTTTAAAATTGCATTTCCTTATTATTTTTTTTAAACAAACTTAAAAACATATTCTCAGAGACCACATAGATGGTGGGTAATTAGGAACGCTGAAAGGCATCCCCTTAAATTCACCTGCTGGTAAACAAAACCCCCAGCAGACTTTATTATTGTAGTTACATAAATATCTATACCCCTGCCCACCAAAAAAAAAAAAAAAAAAAAAAAAAAACAACCAGAGGGCTTCGCAGGCAGAAGAGGACAGAAGGCAATTAGGACGGGGAAAATGTAGAGACAGTGTTTCTTCCCCCTTTCTATTATTACTTTCTTCTTTTCCTGAATGAGGGTGTGCCTAAGGGCAAGATTCAGGAGATTTATGCATTAGGTGGATGCCCTAGTTTGTAAAAATGGACAAAAGAGTCAGCTTGTGGAGCAGATTAGGTGAAGGAAACCAGAGGGCCCGGGGGCTGTGGCCAAATGTGAAAGAAATGAGTCGGGGAGGATGGGGTAACCCGACAGAGGCGGGGATCCTGGGCCCGTGGCAGGCCGGAGTGCTGGCAGCATCATCCTGGTTCAGTTAGGAAGGAAAGGCCAGTGGGGCTGGCAGGGAGGACGGGAACCATACAAAGGAGAGGAGTCTGGGAGACCCCTCCTTCAAGGAGTTCTGGAACTTTCACCTTGAATATAAGGATCAAGATTAATGACCAGAAACCTTAGGCATGAAACAGCGTCAAAGGCTAAAAACCTTAACGTTCATCAAGCATGTGTGTGGGACCTGGCGCTGGACGGGATGAGCATTTTCATGTTCTCGTTCTCGTTTAATCGCCACGATGATTCCGGGAGATACATCTCACAGCCCCATTTTACAGACGATCGAAACTGAGGCCCCAGGTCGAACAGCTGGTGTCCAGAGAGGCAGGGATTCAAACCCGGCTGATTCGGCACGAAACCCACGCTCTTCTGCTCACTACCTACGTGCCCGCTGTGCACGTCAGTTTTAGAGCAGGGGTACAGCTCAGGGGTACAGCTAGGCGTCTGGGAGCTGGGTGACCTCTCAAGAAAGCAGTCCTGTTTATAAAGAGATGCACGAACTGTCCTTCAGATCTATATAAATTCCACAGGATCCGGGGCACCCCCAGTCTCCTGCCAGGCAACTGGACAAGGGACATTTTTAGCAGAATACGGGGAAACCACACGCTGAGAATTTTAGCCCTATTTTCCTAAGAATCACAGTTCTGTCAAATATTACAATAACTCTGGAAATTTAGCATGTTGTAAACGCTTTACTAATACGAATGCATCAAATCCTCGTAAGAACCCCATGAGACAGACAAACGTTCTTATTATCCTCACAGAGAGGTTCAGCCAGCTGCCCAGGAAGCCACGACAGGGTTCGTTTGCAGGTTGTCCAAATCAGGAATATTGCCTCCCCCACCGCCGCCGACGTCCATGAGACCTTTGAGAATTGTCTCGTTCGAGGATCGGGATCTTCAGCCAGGCTGCCACCACCCTCTTTCCTCTCCCTGGACGCTCTTGCAGACACAGCGAGCTGAAGGGAACACTCTTTTTCCACTGAGCCAGAGAGAGCTAAGTCTCAAACTCCACTCTGACCTACTTTTGGGGAACACAGCTGAAACTCCACAGAAAACCTCTGCCATCCTTGAGGTCCACTCCCAAGACACGGGTCAGACAATGAAGCCTCGGGATGCCATGGGGCTTTGCCCCAAGTCACAGAGTTCACCAAGTGGCAGTGCTGGGACCAGAACCCATCCAGGTCCCTCCCTGCTCCTTCTTCTCTTACCTAGTTTCTCATATACTAAATACTTGGCTCTTGAGACTTCCGTGGCACGGCTGAAAAGCAAAGTGAGGTACCACAAACACTTGAGCTGTAAGAATGTCTAGCTAAGGGAGAGGGTAAGGGCTGTGCAAAGCGGGTGGTACACAACGGTCCTTCCAGGAAACCAAGTGCATGAAGCTAACCTAGAACTTGGGAAGCTGGCATCCCCAAAGCAAGTCATCTAGTGGTCACAACCAACCTCTGTCACCTTTTACCAATGGCAAGCACTCTGTACATTCATGGAACAATATGCATCTGGCAGCAAAAGAGCAGGTTTCCTTTGTCCCGTTTTGGGGCCTGCAACAGCACAGTCCTGCTCGGCGCCCTGAAAATGCCTGCGAGGCCTTCTTTCCATTTCATTAGCTCACCCACTGGGTTGTCAGCAGCGAATGGAAATAAAAACTTGTTATGCGCGTTATGGAATATATTTTAATTCCGCCACTGCATCCTACAGAAACAGATTTAATAATAATTAGTGGCCCAATACTGGAGTGACAGAGAAAAGGAAGAAAGAGGGAGGGCCAGGAAGGCCGGCCAGGTGTTAGTAACAGCACGGTGGCCGCATCAGTCCTTCTTGTGAAGGACTGGGACGTGTGGTCTGACCCCAGAACGGGCTGTAAACGGCTGAAGGGACAGGCCCTGGGCCTCCCTGGGAACTCCAGCCTCATCCCAAGCCTGTGACAGAGATGAATAAGAAAGAAATGCTTGCTGGCTGGGGTAGTGTGGCTGGGCCCGGGGAGCGTCTGCTCAGAGGCAGAGCTGGAAATAAAAATAGGTGGGCCCGAGTGGTCAGCGGACCCAGAGTTATAAAGGCAGCAGTTTCTCTCAAAACAAAATTCTGCAGGGAGCTCTAAGGCCTGCGGGGCCTCTGAAGACCATGAGGGCAAAAGGGGAAGATCAGATCGACAGTAGCCTGTAGACACTTCTAGAAGAAGGCATGATGCGAACAAGGTCAGCTGTGCCATGTGCAGCTGAGACGAAACCTCCAGGGACCAGATGCAGGTTCAGACCAGGGGTGAGGGGTGTCTTTAATGAGGAACCACTGATGATTAAAATAATTCATCTGAGGGGGATGTTTAAA
>NW_024349797.1:13511260-13713511 GCF_902729225.1 Pteropus medius
GTGGTGGGGGTGGCGGCTAGGGAGTTTGGAAAAGGGAAAAAACATAAAATGCTTTACTATTCTAATTAAAAAATTAAGAGATGTTATTAACTAATAAAACTAAAAATGTATTTCAAACACATAAAGACCATAACAGAGACACAGAGAGACACGCAGAGGAGACAGCTGGAGACACCTGTCAGCTGGCCACTCCTGCAGGGTTTGGAATAAGCCACACTCATCTGTTTGGCCCCGTCCTGGGTCTCCTTTAAAAAATGGGTTTGTCCCCTTCTGGCACTCTGCTAGGTCTCTATTGTACAAGAACTGAAGTGCTCTCTAGTCCATGAGAACTGCTCACATACTAAAATCGTCTCTAGCAGCCTAAATGGCATTTAAAATAAATACTGTGAATTGATGAAATGACCAATTATGTTAAGTACCCATGCCTGGTGTAATCCAAACCAAATCTTACCCCATTATCCTCAAAACTGCGAGGTGATTCAGCAGGCCCTCTTGCCAATGATTCTGCAAGAACCAAAACACACAGGCCGCACTCGATGGGACCTCGAGTACTTCCAGTTAATTCTTGCAATTGGTTTTATGCTGGAAAAAAAATAACTGTGCTACGTTTCTGCTCGACAGTTAATAAACTAAACAACTATCAGTCAACACTGTAACCATTATGTCATTTTGTTCCACTCGTGTCAGGTTTTAACTTCCATAATTTCCTCTTCGGCTATCACATTACTCTTTTTAAACATATCCTGACGCGTGTGATGTCATTATCCCAAAGTGCCCGTGACTCGCTCATTGCACCTACCACATGAAGTCCCCATCGCTCTTCTCTCGTGATCCTCTCGTGCCTACGCGCTCTGGCTGTTTCCTCTTCTTGCAATGCCCGTTTTTTTCCTGCTTCCACCTGCCCACGCCTATTTTTCGAGGTCTTTGGTCAAGTGTCAATTCTCCCAAGAAGTGACAGCTCTTATGCTCCCAACCTTCTGACAAAAATAAGTCTGTTTCCTCAAAACGCTGTGACAAATCTGCTTATTCTGCCGCTCCTGCATTCTTTAGTCTGGACCCCTCGGGCCACTCTGCCCAGCAGGATCTCCCAGTAGAGCGGGTTCAGCCACTTCTGCTGTGATCCAGGGCCCCCCAGCCAGGCTCGCTTTCTTCTGCTGGCTGGTGCCTGGGCCCATGTCTCCCACCTTCGCCTTCTACTCCACTCCTGGGAACTGGGTTCTCTAGGGTGTCCCTTCAATCCCAAATACCTGGGTTCTTTCCTACTGAGTTCTTTCCTACTGTCTGATATCTAGAAAAACGTTCTCCTGCTTGCTATAGGGAAAAAGAAGGAATGTGTCCACATTTTTAAGATATAAAGTATAAAAATGAGAAGGTGAGCATAAGTCAGGTACATTTTCCTCTATTTCATTCTAACCCAAACCTTTTACCGGTGTGAGTGGGCAGCTCCCTTTTTAATATACCCATATGTTCATTGTAAAACTTTTGCTTGTGGTTTTTAGTGACTTCTTGATGAGCCAGTACCACCCACCAAAGGAACATAAAATAATTAATTAGGAAGAGCATGCACGTAGTTTGAAAAATCTTGTCATGATAAAAGTGTCTCAAGAACTCTATATACAGATCCAATAAATGAAGAAACATTGCAGAAAAAATAAAGTTGACAAATCCCCGCCCACACTCCCCAAGTCTCTCCAAGATCCTTCTGATTTTCACATGTACAAAAAAAATGGGCTGTACTGAACTGGATGTGGATTCAGTGGCATCTGAAATCTGTAATAATTTCATTCTCAATCACTAGAATAATTGGGAGAATTTTTAACGCTACCAGGAAGAGAAAAAAAGTCTTCCACCTATGAGACAGAATCTCATAGTAAAATCACTCAATTTCAGAAACTTAATTGATGTTCCTCCCCGTGCTTTTGCCTGAAACAACCCAAAATATGCTTAGAGCAAATCTTACCTAGTGTGGAACTTAATGAATAAAAAATGTATAGGAAAATGCTCTCGGTAAATAAAAATCACTTTTCTGTAAATTATCCAGACGTGATTGATAATCACATTGTTGCTATAGAACTAGAGGAAAAATAAAGATGCTTGTAACTTTGAGATTTACTTGGAAAAAAAATCCAAAGGCTCATCATAATCGGTTTCCACATTTACCATCCGAAGTGAGATAAAATAGATTTTTTTAAATTAAGTATTAAGTTTTGAGAGTGGAGGGAGTTACCTTCTTTTTCTTCAATATTTAGGATGGCTATGATGAATTAAATGCTCTAATTAAAAAATAAGATGAATCAAACTTGCCTGCCTAAATTTTACCTGTACCAAGCAAAAATGCAAAGAAATTCTTAAGTTACCGACTTCACAGGCTATTAGAAAGCCAACATACTACTGCATGGCCTACAACGCAACAACAAAAATGCGATCTCTCTCCCAGTTGTTTGAGCTGGTCCAGAAACCTGAAGATAAATGTCTCTTCTCTCTTAGCCACATTTATATTCTTCTATCTCGCATGCATGGCCGGCCCTCGGTGTGTATACTTTTAAGAAAAAGAGTCTTAAACCAACCAAACAAGAGCTCTAAACCAACTGAAATGCACTGAAACTCCTCACCATAAGCCCAGTACAGTCCCAAAGCCCTTGGCACAACCAAATCCACCTGGCTTTTGGCCAGATGTGCCACGCTGACACCTGGCCAAGCAACATAGGCTAATGGGGACAAAACCAGGAACACCCTTGGGGTCCAGCCAATTCTAGCTTATCTACACAGCAGATACCAAAAACAGCGATACCCCAAAAAAGTAATTTCTGAAAGTATTTAGAATGCATCTTACTGCTATCTTTTTGATGTTTATTCTTAACTTTAGCTATTTCAAAAGAAACAATTGCGAAAGTAGAGATGAAAGACAGGTTGAATTCCCTGAGTGCATGGGATAGGAACACATTCAAAGCAGCTGACCATGGGTTGGACAGCAGGAAGGATGTCCCCCTGAAATGATGCTTGTAGGGACAAGTGAGGGGTGTCTGAACTCTGAGCCTCCGAACAAACCACAGTCACCCTTCCAGGCACACACAGACATTGTGGGACAGCCAGGAACGAGTGGACCTCCACGATGACCACGGTACCGAAACACCCAAAACATCCCCGGTAGCCCAAGCATTGAAAAGACGTAACGGGGTTTATTTTCATCAGCCCAGTTTATGCTACTGCCATGTAATTCCAATTTTACCAAAGCCAGCCAAACACTTCTAGACTATGACCAGTGACGAGAGACTGAAGAAGCAGTCCTGGTTTCAGGCGAACAATTCATAGCAACCAGAAGACATGAGTAAGGAAGAAATAAAGAGAACTGGACAAACGGACCCAACCCGCAACAGTCACACTTCTCCAGTGGCCACTCCTCAACGGGACGAGCTTTCTGATTGACACCAGCAAGGTACTGCAAAGGGCAGGGGGGAAAGAGAAGGCTGGAGCTACAGAAAGGCTCCGTTCTCTCGAAAAAAGTTAAGCCACGACCGGGTGGCTAAATGCTAGTAGAGAGCAAGCGTGAGCCAGCTGGGATCCGCTCATAACGCCTTTGACCTGCATCCGGAAATTTTCACCTCATCGTATATGCCCTCTCAAAACGCATCCTTAGAAATCATTAGTTTCGTCTTGTGATAAGTGGACTTCATATTTCACAATGCAGAGCCTGTTTGCGGTTGCTGTGGATATTCTGGTTACTGTCTTGGCCCTGCTTGCTCCCTTCTGGGCACCGGAATCATTTGCAGGTAAACAAAATGGCAAATTCACACACTTCAACATCATGGCTTATAACTTGTGCAAACTCGTTCATAAAAGTATGACTTGATGTGGCAAATGACTTCTATCCATGTCTGAGACCAGGTGGGTTTTCTATACTTCTTGGTGCCACCTGCCTATTATAAATGCAAACTTTCTTGGCTTTCTACCACCAAATCCTTAATATATATACAGATATGACCTTGATCAGCTTCCTCACTCTCCTTATTCTCTTGGTTTTATATCCTGTTTTTAATTTCTTGGCTTAAAATGTTGCACTCCATACCCTATAACGTATTTTGCAGATGTGTTACCATCCAGAGTCTAAGAGGAGAGGCAACAAAATAAGAAAAATCAATATATCACAGACACTTTACTGCATTTATAGACAAGCATTTTCACTGTTCACCAGTGAAAACCTTTATAACCTGCCCATCTTAGTAAACCATGCTTAGAGTGGAAAGTAGGTTATTCTAAATCAAGGATTGGTTTACATTAATGTGGAAAGCACTTAGTCAAAAATGTTACTACACCCAGCCCAACAGGCAGTATAAACTACTTTCACCAAAACAGTCCATGGCAAATGATATTGGTCAAAGCATTATCAATCGCCTTCAACATTAAAAAAAATAGGAAGTTGGTCTGAATAATACATTCGTAAACTGGGCGGACAGACACCCAGAGAATGAGAAATCTGAATGCCTCATCTGGCAACCGGGTCTCTGGCAATGCAATACCGTTAACAAACGGAGAAATGCCAGAGACACATTCTGCTGACCGAACCTTCATTAGCAGAGGTACAAACAGCATCGCGCGTACAGGGACACATTACATGACTGGGGAGCAGTAGAAGGGGAGGAAAAAAAGAGAGCTTAAGTGTAAAAGTACTAGTAAATATTAAAGCCATGTCAAATGGGCTAGAAAACACACCGTGAACCTTGATGTAAATGAATCTTTTTGTTTTATTCTGTTTTGGATTCGCTATACTCAGAATAAGCGAGAATAATGCGTCTCTCAGCTGTGGCTTTTCCTACAGCCCAGACTCTCAGCTCTGGCAGGTGTGGCCTCTGAGTGGCCAGGACAGCAGATCTGGCTGGGGTCGCAGGGCTGTAGGATGATGGCAGCAAGCTGATTTCTCTCCCCTCCGATTCCTGTCCTATTCCATTTTCAGGCTTTTAAGGCTCAAAGTTGCAGGAAGAACACTGTGCATAAAAATGCTTACGATTATCCTTTAACAACCTCAGCCAGCTCCTGGGATTTTACCATTTTATTTTTATAAGAAAGCAGGAAACAACAAGCTGGCTGTTGCCAATACTGAATCACCTGATGTCTAAAGATATTTAAAAACTGAGGACTTCATTACTGAGGAGGAGTTAGTGCTTCTGGAGAATTCAATAATTGAGTGTTACTGCAGGAGCCTGAATATCCATCCATCCAGCTTACTTCCATCCAAAGCTCCTCTTTATCCTGACCTTGATTTGGCTGAAAACTGAGTAGATGCCAGGGATGGAGTAAATGTGGGCAACTGAGGACGAGTAAATCCAGTGGTTTAGATAAGGAAAATTCTCTATATGAGAGAAATCTACTTAAAGATTTCTACAACGCCCTTTTAAAGTACCTAAGTCGCTGATCACTATTCTAGTCACCCTGCTGTGCCGTCTGTGTAATCTATACTGTAGCAGTGAAGAAAGATTTGGATTGACCACCCACATGCTCTTACCTGGCCCCTACTGTAAATGACCAGTTCACCTGGGGTCTCTTTCTAGCTCAAAGTAAGCTGTTTCTTGTCCTGCTAATTTCAAAGCTTTCAAACATATGAATTTATTGGCTCTATATTCTATAGTGTTCTTTTGGATGGTTTCTCTAAATGATATCTAACTATTAGTAAATCGAGGATTTATTAAGTGCTTATTGAGAACTGGTGCTCAGAAGAACATGGCATTGCGGGGAGAGGGAATTAAAAGCCACATTGTATGGCTTCTAGGAAGATAATGACATACTTATGTGGTTCCAACCTTCTATGATTCTACCTGAAGAGATAAGAAATGCCTATAAAAAGGTTGGTGGTTATGGCCCTGAGTGGCTGCAGGTTGTGGAGGCTGCAAATAGATGCTCAAAGTTCATTTGAAAACGTTACATGAAATTAATTGACAGTGTGTATCAACCCCAGTAATTCAGAGAAGCATGTGGTTGAGGTCTTTTGTAGAAGAATCTGAGGCCACTCAGCAAAACACCCATTCACATGGCAAATCAAAAGACAACGGTGGGAGGGGTGTGGCTTGCATAGGGGGAGGATGAGGGGACCCTCCACACTCAGTCACTTAAATGTCAGTGACTTGTGAAAGGACGCTGCTGTGAGAAGCGGCCACTAGGGCCCCCTTCGACCTGCCGAAGTGGGTTTTCATCACCACACGACGGTGCCCCACGCTGCTCCGCTCCGCTCACCCTGCTCGATGCTGGGACAGCCAATGACTAATTACGGAGAACAGCAATGACACTTTCCCCTGGGACCCTCCAATCCTGGGGGTGAGCAGGGCAGGACCCACCCTCCCCACTGTACGGATGAGGAAATGGAGACTCTGAGGGACGACGGACTCGCTCAGCCATCACATGGCTGGTTAGTGATCAGCCCAAGACCAGACCAGAGCTTTTGGTGCCAGCCCTCTGTTCTGACACATGTATCACGATGGCCTCGACTTCGTTTCTCATCTTTCAGCTTTTTCCTCCCAGCACTAAACTCCTAGCTATCCTCTGTGGAAGAAGGCTGAGGATGGTATTTCACTAAGAATCCCCCCGAGGCAAAACCCCAAGCTACAAATGTGAAACGCGGGCATGTGGGCTCCTACTAGCAGAAACAATGCAGCACGGTCGCCACAAATGTCTCATTTCAATAATGCTCTCACAAAATTCCATGACCTTCAGCAACTACCAGCTAAACCCGCTTCATAACAAAGGAAGCCAACCAACAGGTTAAGAGGGCCTCGCCTCGCAGAAAGGCAGTTTGTGAACTGGCATTTGAGAACATTGATCCAGCTGGTCATTAAGACCAGCGCTGAGCCAGCAAATCCCCAGAGATGAGCGGCATCATCGCGAACAGCACACCCTGCGCCTGCTGGACTCACAGGCGTCCGCCACTCTCTGGGCCTTGCTCTCCCGGCTGCAGGACTTCGAACCACCAAGGGGATCCCGTGTTTTCTCTATACTCCTGAGCTTTCATCATTGTGAGAACTGGCTGGATGGTGACCAAGACCCACGCATCTCTACCAAGCAGCCTGGACTTTTTGTAACAGTCTAATGAAAAGCAAATCAAGAAATGAACTTTTTGTTAAGAACTCAGCAGCCAAATGTGAACTGGTATATCTATAAGAGAGAACGAGATACTACAACATGAATGAACCTTGAAGACATTATGCTAAGTAAAATTATCCAGACACAAAAGGACAAATACTATGTAATTCCATTCATAGGAGGTCCCTGCAGGAGTCAGATTTAAGACGTGGTTTCATAGTGTAGCGCTTAGCACGTCTGCTTTACACGCAGAGGTCCTGGGTTCGCGCCCCAGTGGAGCCACAGTCCATGGTCTACAGCCATGCCACCCTGAACAAGCCCGATGTCTGATCTCAGAAGCTAGGCAGGGTCGGGCCTGGTTAGTACTTGGATGGGAGACCACATAGGAAGACCAAGTGCTGTAGGCATAAATAAATTAAAAAAAATAAAAAAAGGAGTCAGATTCATAGAGAGTGGAGTGGTGGTTTCCAGGGGTGACGGGGAGCGGGAAGGAGGGAGTTAGTGTTTAATGGGCTCGGAGCGTCAGTTCTGCACAGCGAAAAGCATTCTGGAGACTGGCTGCCCAGCAATGTGAATGTACTTCACACTACTGGTCACACAACAGTTAAGATGGTATACTTTACGTCATGCGTACTTTACTACATTTGTACATTTGTAAATGTAAAATGAAAGAAAGAATTAACATAGGAAAGACTCTAGAAGAAGCAAATCCAAGTCTAAAGAGTTTTGGGCACTGAAGGACCAAATGACGTGCTGTTTCTGAACAGCCCCTGCGGTCAGCATCTCTGCCAGAATGGTCCACAGCTCACTTGAAAGCAAAGGGAAAAGGATGAAGCGAGATCGGTCTGTCCTAAACTAGTCCTTCCAGAGGCCACGGCTTGCCCACTGTACTTCAGGCGACAGAGCAGTCCTGTCATATTCTTAACACTGCAAACAGAGTGTGACGGCAATCCCTTCGGAACTGTGACACCCACCATCAGACTGTGTTTTTCCAGAAATAAAACAGTCAAAGTAGATGTAGCAGAGGGGAATTCTTGAAAACAAACAAACAAACAAACAAAAAACTTGAATTCAATTGTTTTAATTCTAACTGGATTAATCACTAGGAAATAACAGAGGAACAAATATGACCTACACTTCACACTAAACCAGACTCCTTGGGTGAAGGCTGCAAGTCCCTGAATTCAGGGACCAGAACAGTCTGTTGGAGACATGTGTGAGGCAGTCTCAAGTTTCACAGAATATTGTTCAGTTTGAGAAGCATCCATGAAGAGCACAGTTGAGAGTTCAAAATCCTGGGGAACATTCTCGACATTTTTAATAAACCTGAGTAATAAAACTGGAGTGTGTTGACATTTGAAACCATTTCAGTGCCTGCCTGGTCCCATCCAAGTGTACTGGGGACAGCACAAGATGTGGATTCAGGGAATTTGTCTGTGCAAAACACATGTTGAAAGTCTTTTAACATGTCAAAGTCTCAGTTCCACGCCTGCAAACTGACGGCCGTGACAGGAGCTAGTGTGTGAAGGTGAAATGAGCCGATGTATGTAAAAAGGACGCTCTGCAACCTGCAACCATCCCAGTGGTTGTCTTGGTTACAAGAAAACCACAGCTCAGTTTTCTTGTTAAGTGACATGCTGGGTGCCAGCACTTCCTCCTATAGCCTGAGGTGTGGACTCTCCCGGTATGGCTCCTTCCTTTATTCCTGTGACGGATGAGGTAACGGCACCTCCAGCTTCCTCTTTTCTTTAAGGATGCTTTGAGACCATCTCATTGTACTCCTTCCTCAGTCCAACGTAGCAGTGAACAGTTTCTAAAATCAACAGGCGAGAAGCAGCTTCCCAGATGAGAAAGCTTAAAAAAACTCGAAACAAACCAAAACAAAAAACCCAGTAACTCTGCATAGAATCCCTCGTAGGTCCAAACTGGCAAGTCCGCAGCCCGCAGTGACCTTTCCGGGTTGTACGATCAGAGCTGGCCTCTCGCCAATTTTCAGAGGTCGGCAACTGCTGGGAAGGCGATCACACAACAACCATCCAGGACCACAAAGCCCACAACTGACAGCCTGGCAAGAGCACTATGAGGGCAAAACATGCATCGTGGTAAGAAACGTCCAGAATCGTTTTGTTAACTTAGCCCAATGTGAAACCTAGAGACTCACCCTGACTCCACCTGGATCAGCCTGAAACAGCTCCTGTGTGCCCGTCACGGCCAAGGCCCTGGATGTGCCGAGGGCTGAGATGGCTGTGAGACTCCGACAGGCGGCTGCTCTGGAGTCGCTAGGTATATTTAAATATGTCGGTGCTTCACGATGCTCCACAAAGCATGCTGTTACGGCTTCCTCCTCGGACAGGTTTGAGAACTGCTGACCTAAGACAATGGGGTTCCCTAGCCTCGGCACTACTGACGTTTGGAGCTGGGTCATCCTTTGTCATAGGGGCCGTCCTGTGCATCGGAGGGTATTCGGCAGTCACCCTGGCTTCTACCCACTAGAATTCAATAGCAACTCCTCCCCCAGCTGTAGCAACTAAAAATGTCTCTGACATTGCCACATGCCCACTGGGAGATAAAATTTCTCCCAAGTGAGAACCACTGACCTTGTGGGCAGCAACCCAACTAAACTGGCCTCAATCATCTCCCAGTCGCCAAGTCTCAAACCCATATTACATCAGCCGATGTCGCCTCCTCTCTTCCAAAACCAAGCCATTCCACATAAACAATTCACCCTCCATTATTTCTATCTGCATCTGAACCTTCTCCTTGGCCAGAGTAACTCCCTGATTGCCCTCCTTTCCTCTGGAATCGCTCCTCCCTCCATTACCTGTGGTCTCCACTTGCCTCTCCCTTCTGATGACTTACAATAGCATCTCATCTTATCCATAGCGAAATATCTACTGGTGTCCTGCGCTCAGCTCCCAAAATTCTGCTATGTACTCACAAAGCCCATGAGCTGGGCACTGAGTGCCTGACGTCTACTTACTCATGTCACAGTCTTCCTGGACTGGCCACAATCCTCTCATATCAGTCACCAGAGGCCTTTCAGTCACTTAGCCATTTAGGGCTAGTGGCCCTTGATCGCACCGCTGCCCCTCTCCCTCTATGCCCTCCCACACAGGCTCACACGAGAAGCTTGCTTTTATTTTCTGGTTATATAAACTCACTATAATTTTTGACATTATCTCTTAAAATCCTTTCCAATTTTAGCCTCAAACTACCCTCCTAGCACGGTTCTCCTCCCACTCTGTTCTAAATATTCTGCTAGCTCTTTGTCCAGCCTTGACCCCATAATGAGGGGCATTCCTAGAGTGTTAGCTCCCTCTTCTTTTTCATGCAAGATTCCTTTCCCAGGAGAGTTTGTGGACGCGTGGAAAACCTAACTTTTGCAATTCTGTGTCGCCAACTGAACTTGTCCCCAGTCTCTGGCAGGCATCTCCGGCTGTGTCCTGACACAGCACTCGGCTGTCACCCACTCCCCTCAATCTTCTCAGACCAGGGGTCCAGCTTCCCACTGCTGCCTCCTCTGCCCAAGCCACTGCTCTCAGCATCTTAAGTACCACAGATGAGTGGCTTAAACAGAAATTAGCTGTCTCACCATTTTGGAGGCTAGAAGTCTGAGATCAAGGTCAGTTCTAAGGGCGGTGGGCGAGGGCATGTTGCATGCCTGCCTCCTAGTTCCTGGTGGTTGATGGCAAGCTTTAGCTTTAGCATGCCTTGGCTTATATATGCATCACCCGAATCTCTGCCTTCATGTTTACATGCTGTCTCCATGTGTGTGCTCGTCTGTGTCCGATTTCTCTTTTTTATACTGGCTTAGGGGGCCACCCTATTGCAGTTTGACCTCATCTGAATTACATTTGCAATGACTTAATTTCCAAATAAGGTCATATTGGAGGTCTTCGGTATTAGGACATAAACGTATAAATTTTGGAGGGACAATTCAACCCATGACGGTGTCCATGGCTGTCACCCTCACTCCCTGCAACGTGGAGACACCTGTGCCTTTCTTTCCCTAAACTTCTATCACCTACTGCAAGTGGTTGGAACTCGGCTGGCAACTAGCAGACATTTGCTGAGAAACTAAAAGTCTATAATTTAACTCAGCATTCTTCATAAAAAACAAAGAAGAGGAAACTGACTCAGTTTTTGGTGATCATCTATAAAACACTGAAGTTCAAAATTCTAGAGTTTCTAATACCTTCCACTGCCACACCCGTCTGCTGTCACCCATTCCTGCCAACCCTTTCTTTCTCAGGTGTCTGGTACCTTCCCTCTCTTTGTGTGTCTACTCCACTGGGTCAACTCCTATGCAGATGCTCCCACTAGCAGCATCCTAACAGGTCTCCCCCACCTCCAGCCTCAGCTCACCCCAGCCCTCTGCCTAACACCTGGGCAGCTTCTCGAAGAACAGTATCTTCACATGCTCTCTCCGCTTGCTCTGCAAACCATTTCTGGAAACTCCCAGCAGGCGCCCATAGTGCTGCCAACAGTGGAGGTCGGTGGGGAGCGGGCGGGGGGGGAGGATGGCATCTAGATGGGGTCCTGCCCCAATGTCCATAAAGAATTTCA
Source organism: Pteropus medius (assembly GCF_902729225.1). NCBI lineage: Eukaryota > Metazoa > Chordata > Mammalia > Chiroptera > Pteropodidae > Pteropus > Pteropus medius. The sequence continues at coordinate 13,522,895 of NW_024349797.1, forward strand.
TTTTCATGTGTCTTATGTATTGAGCTTCCACATACACATGAAATTTTGAAGAGGTGGGTAAATACAAGAGTGTAAAAACCACTCTCTGCCCCTCAGAAGCCCTGACATTCTTTCCCAATATGCCACCTGACAAAGGTCTCCAGGACATACAGGTACTCCGTATATTTCTAGGGCCCATTCAAGCCATTTCGGTTCCCCTCTTCCCAAAATGACCTGCTGCCATGTTCTCTGTGCCTATTCAAGTTCGAACCCTCCTTTATGCTTCAACTCAAATACCAGATCCTGGGGACATTTCTGGTCACTGCCACCTCGGACTTCTCTCCACTCTGGATTTGTCTAGTAATTCTGTCTGTACAGCCAATTTGGGAATTGATCATACTCTGTGCTATTTCTTGATCTAATGTCTTCTCAGCAGAAACCCCTGTGGGTAGAAACTAAAGGTGGTCTCCCTCCTAGAACTTGGCTGAGTTCACTGAACACAGAAGAGGGCTGTCGTTATCCTACTAAATGATTCTATAAAATAGCAGAAATGCTACCTGCATATCATAAAACAGAATTCTTTCAAACACTAAAGATTAAAAAAAAATCTCTTCTAAACATAATTAGAATGGAACTAGCCTATACAGCAACATTTCTTCTTCCATTATCATCTCCAATTAGAAACGGAAAAATCTTTTAAAATGGAAACAAAATTGTAAACCTCATCATTGATGGTAAGTAATAGGTTAGGTAATTTGGATTACTCTTTTCTGTGATTTCTTGATTACTTACGAATATATAAATAACTAGATAAGCACATGTATATTTTTGATAATATGGAATGCATGTTTGGGCATACTGAAGAAATCCTGCTTGAAATCTCTGCTTCAATTTTAGATGCACACAGCTCACGATACATCTTAAGAACAGATGCAAAGGTGTTTATCATTATCTTTGTGCTACACAGTTTCTAATTTTACATATGAAAACCAAGGCATCATTCAGCATAAAGTACATTATTTGCATGATATATTTGCATTTGTAAAACACCCACATTTACTTTTACTGCTTAATGGGCCCGATTAAAATGGGCCACTCTATATAAATGGAGCGCACTGGATCCCAACTCAATGATGCTGATAAGAAAACTGCTCCTTTTAGATGCAAATGAACCTACTAATCACAATTAAAATGGTGGAATTGAGGAAAGCTGAGCAGCTGTTCCAAGAGCTACAAAGTCTAGGGCCACTGGGTTCCAGCTTAATCTCTGGGACAACCTGGGACTTCCCAAAAGACATGTGCCCAGGGGCCAGTGGGATAAAGTTAACTTCTCCAAAGGTAGGGGTTGGGAGAGAGCAGGCGAGGGTGCTGGAATTTAGGCTGCCTGTGCAAGTGTGGCCCGCCAGCCTGTCCAAGGCCACGGGCCCAGATTCTAACCAGTCCAGCCCGGAAGACAAAGTGGAGCAGAAGGGAGGAGGGCTGCATTTGTGAAATGCGCAGAGGAAAGGCAAGACAGACACACTTATGAAGAGTTAAGCAACTGAGCCATCCCTTAAAAAGCACCATCTCTGTAGAAAACAGCATGGCGGATCCTCAAAAAAAAAATTGCATGTAGAATTACCGTATATAATCTAATAGTTCCTCTTCCGGGTTTATACCCAAAAGAACGGAAAGCGAGAATTCAGAGATAGTTGCACACCCATATTCAGGGCAGCATTAGTCACAAAAGGCAAAAAGCGGAAGCAACCCAAGTGTCGGATGACGGGTGAATGGACATAGAAGATGTGGTATATACAGACAGTGGAATATTATCCAGCCTTAGAAGAAGGAGGGAATTCTAACCCGCGCCACATGGGTGACCCTTAAGGACATTAGGCTAAGTGAAATAAGCCAGTCACAGAAAGACAAATACATTATGATTCCACTTACAAGAGGCACCCTGAGTGGTCAATTCATAAAAGACAGCAAGTGGGTGGTAGCAGCCAGGGGCAGAGGGAGGGGAACGTGAGGAGTTGCTGAATGGGTCTAGGGTTTCAATTCTGCAAGATGAAAAAAAACATCCTGGAGATGGACAGCAGTAATAACTGCACGACAGTGTGACTGTACTTAATGCCACAGAGAACCGTAGACTGAAAAATGGTTAAGATGATAAATTCATGCGTATTTTACTATGAATTTAAAATAAGTGATAGATGAATGGCTACGTAAACAAGTAAGCAAACAGACATTCCCTAATGGCTGGCCAGACGCTACTTACGGCAGGTGGTGCTTCTGCTCCTGTCCCAAGGCTCTAAAAACAGGCAGTGGGTTTGCCCACCCTCTTCTCTCTCACTCGTTCACTTATGGAATAAACATGTTTTTACACCTGCTGTGGGGACACAGCAATGAGGAGCCTATCCTGTTCTCCAAGAGGCAGGAATACGGATGGGTAAATAGACAAAAGAAAAGATTCAGGGCTGTACAGGGAACGGCATGCAGCTCAGAACACAGCTGGGAGACCACTAGCCTTGGTCCTTCGATTACTGTGCCATGAGTGAAACTGGGCTCTAGCACCTTCTGGACAACCACCCTCTTGTTGGGCTGAAACCATTAACAATCTTCTTTCTTCCACGAGGCCAACCCTGATGTGACACTCCTCTGTCCTTTCTTGGAAGCACAACAGTGCCACCTTTGACATATAGACTTCAATACCAACTGTCCTGCCAGTTCTCTAGCTGCCTGCCAGGGAAACTAAAGGTGTCAGCCACCTCACTGGGTGCTCAGCCCAGGGCCTGGTACCCCATAAGGTACCCCGTAAGGTGCTCAGTGAACGCTGGCCGTCACCACCACGCGGGGAGCAGCCCTTCGGTAGACTCTTCGGCACATTCCTGAGGAGCTGAAACCTGGGGGCCTCCCCACGGAACTTCCATCTCAGAATCACTGCCCCACAAAAGCAGGTGCTAAGTCCCCTCGAGGAGAAGCTTGCCTGATGCTGAGACGGGTCTCTGAGACGGAGCAGCCAAAGGCAGCAGAGGGACCACTCCAAGGGCATTCCCTCTGGCTGCGCTGGGGAAAGGGGCTTCAAGATTAAGGAACAACGGCTCTTCTCTCTCTCCTCCCCCTGGCAGAGTTTTTGCGGAGATCTTAACAATAGTGCAAAATATCTTCAGTTTAACACGTGGAACCAGTTGGGGACTTTAGACAGTGTCAGCTGGAGACAAGTGCCAGGAGGAAAGCTTTATCCCCAAATCTTAAACTTTAGGAGGAAACACCTCCTCAGTAAAAGTATTTCACCTTGATCTCAATGGCACAGGTTTCATAAATCCTTGGGCCACCCCCCATCACCAGGAAGAAGGAAGGGCCGGTACACTCCTATCTTCTGTCCCAAGAAAATACATCACTTAGGCCCCTAAGGCTGTGACAAACAACCATACATCATCCAATACAGATAATGCAAATAACATCACTTCTTATTATTTCATTAAAACAGGACTTTTAGAGAAAAACCTTAGTAACAGAGACAAAAGTCACTATGACCTCTTTATCTTTCAGGCTGCCAGAGATCAAGAGATGTAAACATTTAATCCAAGTTTTTGACAAGTCTGATTCTTGGAACTTCCTGTAAGCTGAAAACCAGTCACAGCCAGGAAAATGACCTATTTGTGGAAAAACTGTGATTTATCTTGATTATTTATTTCCTCCATTTGAGAGTCAGTCCCATCCCACACTCCACCACGAAGATGAGACATAAGTGCTGATTTTGGAAAGCCGATGACACAGAGCTGGACACCTCTGTCTAAGTGTTACAACAGGGGTACCAAACCCAGGCATCGAATAAACGCTAAAGTTATATGGAACAGCGCAGTTTATTTTTTATAAGATGCTTTTCCTACGGTTTACCGGATCTATTTGTGGTTGGCTTTGAAGTGACAAAAAAGAAATTTTCCATTCCTAAAAAGTAAACCCTTAAGTCTGCCAAGGCGACAAATATTGTGATCGGCACTGGCACCTACACCGTGTCTTCGTCCTGATACTTCTGACTGAGCGTAAAGAGCTGGTCCTCAAAGGTGCCCCTCTCCTCCATCCTGTCCATGCCGTCCCCCCACCCCCAACACACAATCTGTACCAAGTCACTACTCGCTCGTGACTTTCTCCTATTCCCAAACTGCCCCGTGGACACCCTAAGCCCTGCTTGGGAAAAGCAAAGAAATGGCTGGCAACCTAAGCGTGCTGGCCTTCTTCCCACATCATGGGCGCCAGGGCCTACACAACTGACTCTTAAACACCTAAAACCTAATACCGTTGATTCTTTTAGAAAACTTGGAGAAACATTTACTGCTCTCCTTAAAGGAAAGTGAAGCAAATAACGTTGCTAAACCTCCTTGACAGAATTAAATTCAAAGAGAACATCATTTCAGAAAAGTGATGTTACTCCTTGGCCATAGTTATTAATATGGATACACAAAAATTTGGTAGTTAGGTGGTGACTTTTCAGAACATTTCTCCCTGGGTATAAACAGTAAGTGTAGCTGTGTGTGAGGTTTCTGTTCTGCTTTGTTTTGTTCTGCGCATCCCTGGTCTTTGAATTTCTATGGCGTCTAAGAGTTACTACGTAATTGAAACTTCAAGGATTTTCAGAAAAACCTTAACTTCCTGAAACCTTTAGGGGAACTCGACTCCCACGTACAGGGGGTGCTTCCTGGTGCCTGGTCATTCTGCCCACCTTCACGAGACAATGACCACATGCAGCTTCTTAGGCTCACACCCTTCTAACGGAACTGGCAGGCAGAGAGCACCTGAAGGACACAAGTCAGCCTCCCACTCGCTTGCAGAGCTCAGCACCAAACGGGGCTTGAAAAGGCCCCTCCAGCTTACTACCTCTGTGCCTTCCGCCACCCCGCTTAAAGGCAATGCCCAACAAAGTCACGTGCCATGCGGTGTCAGGACTGCTGTCCCAGCCAAAGCCTTTCTTGGCAAGATACTTTATGTTTAGGGCTTCGTTAGAGTGCTTGCATTAAACCTAGCACTTCACGTATGGAGATGCACAGACTTTCTCTAGCAGTGGCTCCACTTGAATTCTGTATAATGTGGTCAATCATGTGTTCAAAACCACTCCCTGGCTCCCGCTGGCCTGTGCCTCTTCCAAATTCCTCAGCTCTAAACAATGGCTCAACACGCTCTGGCTTCATGTCCTGCCACCCCTTGCCCAAGTTGTTCATGGCCCCGACCCACCAGAATGCCTCTTCCCTCTGCCTTCGCTCGCTCAGCTGCCCTGCTTGAACCGCCCTCCTTCTACTATTGCCTTCTTTGCAAACTTGTAAGCATTTTCGAAAATTCTGCTCTTCCTGTCTTCTTCCCACCTCCCTCCACGCCCAGAGCAGATCCTGCCTCTCCTGTGCTGCCCCCTTTATATGCATCACACTACTTGTGTATGTGGCTACGCTGTGACCTCCTGGAGGACCACAGCTGTCCTACCAGGCTAGAGGTCTCAGTGGCTGGCACGGAGTAGGTGTTCAATAAATATCTGTTGAAGCAACTGGCCTAATAAACTACACAGAGCTTGTATCATGGTCATCCATTTGCAGCTAAGAACACAACTCTGAAAGGTGAAGTCACGAGGGTCCTACAGCTATTAGTGACTCATGCTCTTCCCACTGTACCACAATGTTTACAGAACCCACCGCTCGTTTCTTGTTGTCTCTTGAGCTCTGTGATCTACAGGAAATAAAAGTTTACTGGATGTTTCTGAGCACATATACATTCCCTTCTTTTCAGAACAGACACCCAGAAGGACAGTCCTATAATTCACTATTATCAGCGCATCTAGTTTAACTTGGAGCCCAGGCAGCCAAGCGCTAAATTAACATTACTCCCCTCTGCAGAGGTGATGGGGGCGCTGAACAGGCACGAGATGCCTGCATAACTTTGGAGAAGAGATTTACACACCCCTTTGTCTCCCATACAAATGGGCTCAAGAGCTGCAGTAGTGCATAAATGATCCTTTCTTTCCACTGTTTATAGTTGAAAGCAGCCGTTTTCGGCTTCTTGCCGGTGATCACTCCACTAAAAATAGCTTTGATGCTATCACATGCAAACTCGAGCAGAACCTGAAAGCAGCTCCCCTTTCAGTTCTGAGCCTGTTCAACTTTAAAAGAGAGGCAGCTGTTAACATACTCGAACGTGTTTACATGATGCTAAAGGAGTTCAGCTCATAGTAAAAAAAAAAAAAAAAAAAAACAAAAAAACACACACACACACTGAAGAGGGATAGAAATGGGTTTGCTGCCTCTGGTGACAATACTTTCTGCTGAGTTGGAGCCCCAGAATGAACAGTGAGGTTGGCAGGGAAAATCCAAAATGTCCAACTTTAAGGGGAAACGCAGTGAGCCCAACTGTGGGGAAGACAGGAGAGAGATGCTTCCTGTGACATGGGATGTCTGACTCTGCTTGAGGTAGGGGCAGGGGAGACGGCAAGGAAAATGGTAAAATAGAAGAAGGGGCTTATAAACGTGGGGGACTGGTTTTTTTCTATCTTGTTAAAAACATCTAAGAGCCATTTTTAGAAATCAAGGAAACAAAGGATAAAATATATTCGACATTGCGGCCACCCCCTTAATGCCTTATATTGGTTCACCGGGCAACCGGACCTCCCTGGATGACAACCAGACCCAAACTGAGGGGACAGCAGAGCACAGGCTTGGAAGACAGAAAAGCATGGCTTTATTTCCTGTTCTTCCCCTTCTGGCCCAGGGGACCTGCTTGTCTCATTGACCTTCTGCAGAAGGGTTAGTGAGAAGACATATGCAAAGTGCCCGCTGGAGTGTGCCACCCTCACAGACAACCAGCAATGTCATTTAGAAACACGGAACCGGGAGGGAGAGTGCTGACCATGGTCAGGTCTGGGATATGGTGTAGTTCTGTTTAAAAAAAAAAAAAGGGGGCCAACCAAATAAACACAAGTTTTTCTTTCTTATTAATTAATTATACGTGTCCAAAGAATGACTCACACCGTGTTTGTTTATGAGGTGAGAATTAGTTTTATGAGGATTTGTCTCAGAAAACTTGCGCTGAGCCTGGCTGAGCTGGAGCTGGAGAGGGACAAGGGCCTGGCGGCAGCAGGACCCACCATAGTCCCTATCACTCCGGCCACCAGGAGATGGAGACTGAGGTCAACGGTGGTGAGTTGGTGGCTCCAGTTCATGAACCAGAGTCCTTGCTTGGGACACTTATGCTCAAAGTTCACATACATTCCACAATCCGTACCTGAACAAAAACTTTGGTTTGTTTACTTTGCAGACCTTGAGAAAACATCACAAGCTCTAGTACATCATTGTCCCGTCCTATGAGCTTTGGTACCATGAGTAGACTGCTTGGGACTCGTACACAAGAATGAACGGGTTCTCTAAATCCACTCGTACACAAGAATGAACGGGTTCTCTAAATGTTAGCAGCACATCGAGATCATAGTAGTATAGGAATTTATCACCTAAGTTATATATATTTGAACAAGAGAATAGACTTTATATACTGTGGTATCTTTAACACTCATTTTTTTGTTAACTAGACAAAAGAATTTACACTTATGGCCAACAGTGTGCTGGCAGTTAATACCCTGATTAGCTATTGCCTGGCAACAGTCAAGCATGCTTCTTCCCAAATCAGGAAGAGCCACTGCTAAATCTAGACTAATTACAAAATGGGACAAATACATAAAGCTTTATATTTATTAAGAATTTTGGGAGAGCATCCTAATAAGAACAATTCCTAGTAAACTGATTTAACCAAATACGATGCATATCTCTCTCTGTTTCATTATCCTACGTTATGCAGATAGTCTCAGGAAAACTGGATGTTTTTGCAACTTTTGTAAATTCCCTAAATATTGTACTAAACAAAACCATGTGCTTACATTTTTTAAGAAGCGTGTATTTTGCCTACTTCTCTAAGAATAAGGATGAAAAGAAGCGCCAGAGACACCTGAGCAGTTTAAAATGTACACATTTGCAAAGAAATTATGAGGCTACTACCACCATTTTCACAACTCGTACGGAAATATCTGGACGAAAAGCTCAACAGCCTATCGAGTTTCTATCTTCGCCTGCATTCTCAGTCTCTCTATTTCAGCAGTCATTCAGAATTCTCTTGGTGGAAAATGAGTTCAGAGGTTTTTCAGAGTCCATGAGGCTGGCCTCCCTGCCAGCAGAACTATGGTGCTGGTGGCAAAATCCTGAATAATCAAAGTTCTAAAAGTCTGGGTACCCTGCTTCGTCCCCCAGAGGGGAGGCTGGCTCCTTTCAAAGGAACAAAGTATATACCTATGCAAAGTATAAGTATATTCTCTTCCGAAAGACAAGACACCAACTACAAAGGTAGAGTAGGAACTAGATAGAGGTTGGTCAAACTATACTGACCCAGCGCTAAGAATGGCTTTTATATTTTTAAGTGGTTGAAATTGAAAAATATATATAAAGAATATCTCATGACACGTGAAAATTCTATGAAATCCAATTCCGATGTTTATAAATAAAATTTTATTGGGATACATGCTCCTTTGTTTATGGACATATCTATTTTGTGCTACATTTTTAGTACTTGGCCTTTTACAACAAAAGTTTGCAGATCTCTGAATTGGAATAAAGACCAGTGATGTTTTAGTACTTGAAAAAGAAAACGATTTTTGCATTAAGTTTAAATGTGACCAAAATGAAAATGAAGAAGTCATTTCCCACCGAGTGGCCACAAGTCTGAGCTGCTTAGTGAACACACAACCCCAGTTTCCAGAAAACGGCCCCTGTGGAATGTTAATTTCATTAGTATACATTTAATCATCATTACTTGGAATCGTTCTGATTTCAGCTAACCAACCCTCCCTTCCCCGCCAAACACACACAAATTCTCTTGAAAATGTTTATCTTCGATTGTTTCTCCTCTCGTTATTTAGCAGAACAATCTGAGGAACTCATCTACGTAAACGGACACCGTTTTCTAAACTGGACTGATTTTATTATTAAAAACAAACATGAGTATTGTTTTTAGGTCTGAGAGGAATATGGAATCAATTATATTTTGTGTGTAAATAAGCCCGCCCACTAGATTATGCTGTACGTCCATGAACTTTCTTTAGGAAAAGTGCTGATCCAGATTAAAATCTGGATGTGCTCTCGCTGAATTCTGAAACAGTCAACAGTCTCTGCTTTGGCTTCCCTCTCCTGAGGGTTCTCCGTTTACCGAACCCCGGTATTTCCTTGAAGCTCCCTGGCAGCCCGCACTTCTGCTTCTACTTGTACTTCGGGGCACATGTTTTGCATTATATTACAGCCCGTGGATTTTGCATAACCGTGATCATTCATCTGACCATCCTTCTCAACTCTACTGTCAAATGCCGTTTTTCAAACCTTCCAGGATCACTTACAATAAATCCTAAAGCGATCTCCATTGATCGAAACCCAAGTGTGTGCCAGATATAAGCAACTTTTGGACACTCTGCTCCTGATATAAGAAAGAGAAAAGATCTTTAATTCTGGCAGTATTTAAGGCCGTGGCAATTTTGGATGAAGAGTAACTAACATCAAAATAAAGTTTTTAAAAAGGGTACTTCATCCCCCTGATCCTGCTGGCTGGAATTAACTCTCCTAAAATGACCTTGAATCTTCTAGAATTCCTCAGGATGTCCTACATTGTCCTCAGCAGATGAACACAGTTGCTTCTCTGAAAATAATCCTAGTATTTTCAGGCTGAGGTAGGAAAAGCACTATCTGGTGACTGAGGATATCTGGTGAACTCGATACCTGATGGCAACTGCTGGTCCCCCAGTACTGCTGGCCGACACCCTCAGGAAAATGCCCCTCTAGGGCATGCCCAGGCCCGGCAGCCATGCTCGATACCATAAGAGCCCAAGTCAACGGCTACAGCTGACTGGGCCAGAAGAGGACCTTGACCTTGGCAGATCACAAAGGAGAGATGTTCCAGATGGCATTTAACCTACTTGGCCTACCTGGAAAGGAAGTGCTGAGCCATTCAGAGCCCTCAAGTCTGGAAATATACAAAAAAACTCCAAAGAAGAGACTGTAAAAGCAGAAGCCATCAAGGAGGCCAGGAGGCAGCTGGGGCCGTGGTGGACCTCATGGGCGGGCTGAAGCTGAGGAAGTTGAAGGGAGAGCAGAGGAATCTGGCTTCTGGAGAGATGTCTGGAGCCACAGGCAGCGGAGGACTGAGGAGCAGGTACCTGAAACCCTGAGAGAGCTCAGTGGGGCCTGGGGTATTCCCCAGGCGCTGGTTCCTTTAAGGCCTGCCTGCATTAGGGTCCCATGCATGTGACTGGGATTTTCCTGATGGCTCCAAAAACCTTTTATCTTTCTTGTGTTAAATGCCGTGTGTGTGTGTGTGTGTGTGTGTGTGTGTATTGTGTGTGTGTGTATTGTGTTAAGCCTGCTGATGTGATGGATTACACTGATTTTTCAAATGCTGAGCCAGCCTGGGATACCTGAGATAAATCCCACTTGATCATGGTGTATTATTCTTTTTATATATTTGTTAGATTTGAAGTGCTAATACGTTGTTGAAGAGTATTGCATCTATGTTCATGAGTGATACAGGTCTGTTGTTTTCTCATAATATCTGTGTCTGGTTTTGGTATTAGGTCAATGCTGGCCTCAGAATGAGTTACAAAGTACCTCCCTCTGCTTCTATCCTCTGAAAGAGATTGTAGAAAATTGATATAATTTCTTAATTATTTGGTAGAATTCACTGGTGAGCCTGGTACTTTCTGCTTTGGAAGGTTATTAATTGATTCAATTTCTTTAATAGATATAGGCCTATCTGGATAGTCTATTTCTTCTTGTATGAGTTTTTGCAAACTGTGACTTACAAGGAATAAGACAATTTTATATTTTACCTAAGTTATCAAACCTGTGGACATAGAGTTGTTCACAGTATTCCTTCATTATCCTTTTAATGTCCACACAGAATCTGCAGTGATGTCTTCTCTTTCATTTCTAATATTAGTAATTCGAGTCTTCTTCCCTTTTTACTTTAGCTTGGCTAGAGGCTTACTGATTTCATTGATCTTTTCAAAGACTATGGTTTTATTGATTTTTCTCTATTAATTTCCTGTTTTCGATTTCATTGATTTTTGCTCTAATTCTTACTTCTTCTGCTTACTTTGGACTTAATGTGCTCTACCTTTTCTAGTTTTCTAAAGTGGAAACTTAAGATTATTGATTTAGATCTTCTCTAACATGCGTTTGATGCTATAAATTTCCCTCTAATCATTGCTTTTGCTGCATCCCACAAATTTGGATAAGGTGTATTTACATTTTCATTTAGTTTAAAATATTTTAAAATTTCTCCTGAGATTTTTTTCATTGATCTATATGTTATTTATAAGTATGAGGTTTAATCTACGTGTATTTTGGCATTTTCCAATTATCTTTCTGTTATTGATTTCTAAGTTAATTTCAATATTGTCTGAGAGCAGACATTGTATGGTATATACACAGTCCTCTGTTAACAGTTACCAGTCTTTAGGCCAATGGCAGCCAAGCTCAAATTTAAGGGTAGGAGATCCTCTCTTTTATCACTGGACTTGACCTCCATGAGGTGAAAGCCTGCCTAAGAGCCAACACAGAGAAGCAATGCTGATAGATGGAGAGGGAGAAACTGATGACTTTGAGCCATGGAACAAGTTTTGGCTGAAGTCAGACCCACTCTTGGACTTTCTAGTTAGATAAAGCAAAAGAGATTTTCATTTGTACCTATGCCGCCCTATGAGTCAAATTTTCTCTCAAATTCAGTACTAATTGACAGGCCGATAATTCAAATGGAGACTAAACTCAAGGTTACTTCTCCCATTACCTTTAAGAAAAGTGGGTGCCATGCAAATGGACATATAACAGACAGGGCTGAAAAGAGAAATGGCGTCTTCACTTAAAAAAAAAAAAAAGCTACCAGTACTTGAGTAGCATTATTAACTGCTAATAAAAGAGTTTTACTTATTCTTATTTGGGGCTGGATGGTCTATAAATGTCCTAGACTTGGCAACCTTTAGTTCACAACTAGCTGACAAGAGAAATCCTACAAGTTTATATATTTTAAAATAAGCTGTACAGTAATTTAAAAAGTATGTTGCTAGCATAAGACTAGACAGAGAACTCAGTTGAAAGTCCAAAAAAAGAATGAAGCATTGGTGTGAAACAAGTGTTCTATAAATGCAACAAACCAAATCCCTGGAAGAGATCTGGAAAATTCAAACACTGGTGCAAAGGACCATTAAAAAGAACAATAATAAGCCTTAACCAAAACCTGGACCTTGAGAAAAGAATACGGCTGGCCAATAAACATGGGGAAGGGTGTTGGTATCAGTGATAACGAAAGAAAAGAAAATGAAGGCAAAAACTCTCTACCGTTTGGATTAGCAAATATTTAAAGACTGACAAGACTCAGGGGCGGCAGGAGAACAGTCCAAGTGTTGGCAGAAATATAAATTAGCAACTTGGGGAAGGGGTGAGGAGAGAAACTAGGATATATGTGTCTATCTAAAATGTCTATCTCTTTGGCCCAGCAATTCCGCTTCCAGGAGTTCACGGTTGAGTTCTAAGCCTACTAATAAACAGCCCGGGCTGTAGTACAGGACCGAACTGAGCTTGCCTTCCAGTTTCAACCACTCCTTCCTAGCTGTGGGACATTAGGAAAGCTACTTCTCTCGATTTCAGTTCTTCATCTGTAAAGTGGGGCTACACGAGCACCTCGACCACAGGGCTATTAAAATGCACTTATGTACTAAGCTTCGCTGAAGGCATACAGAATGTAATACAGACATTATAGCATTGATGGTGATGTCCCATCCACAGCCTCAGTACCGGGGACTGCACCCATCCCATCCCCCCAGCTTCTGTGAGAGCTCCCCCAGTGAGGCTTGTGAGTAACAACATAAATAGCTGACAGGCCCCCTTGACCCAAGAGGGACAACCCTGTCAGTGTGATTAGATCCAGTAAGACCTAGGCTAGACTTTGGGCTCAGCCCCCTCCCCATCCTGCCTGCATCCCTCCTCTTCTCCTGAGAACATCCCCTTAGTAAATCATACCCAAATCCCTGCCTCAGGCTCAGCTTCTATAGAATCCAGCCTAAGACCCAACTATTATGATTTTTATTTCTAGGCAAGGAGGCAACGATATGAGTCTCGGCATGTTTACTGAGGCACAACTACAATAACAAGGAATGAAAAACAAGGTAAATATCCAAGCACAAACAGATAAATCCATACGAGGGCACATACATTACGAACATAATAAAAAAAGAGTACTGATGTCAATATTAATAACAAAAGAAGATACAGATGGCGAGTGTTGAGGAAAAATGCACATTACAAAGGAGCACACACGGTATGATCTCATTTATAAAGGAGGATTGTGTGGGTGAAGGGACATGTTAAAAGAGGTCCGATACCCATGTCTCTAGTGGCATTATTCACAACAGCCAAGAGGTGCAAGCAACTCAGGTGGTTCATGGAGGGATAAATGGCACACACTGCCTTTTACCTATATCGTATGTATGTATGTTTACATATATAAACATACACACAATAGATTACACAGAAGGAAATTCTGATCCACAGAACAACATAGATGAACCTCTAAGACATCACGCTAAGGTAAAAACTAGACACGGAAACACACAAAACCAAATACGGTATGATTCCACTTACGTGAGGTCCCTAGAGGAGTCAAATTCATGCCAACGGAAAGTAGAGTGACGGCTGCCAGGGTCAGGGGGTTACTATGAAATACAGACTTGTTCAATGGGCACACAGGGTCAGCTTTGCAAGATGAAAAAGTTCTGGAGATCAGTTACATAAAATGCGAATGTATGTAATGCCATTGAACTCTATACTTAAAAAATCAAATAATAAATTTTACGTTATATGTATTTTACCAAAATACATTTAATTTTTACCAACATTAAATTTTTTTTCATAAGTGTTAATAGCATAGAAATAAGGGTGGAATTCTCTATACTGGTTTGTTATTTGACCATTCTACGTAAGTATGTATTTACTTAATAAAAATCACAACAAAGCTATTTTAATTCTAGAAAAACAGAACTATGCTACAAAAAGATAATGTACTTCTATTACACGATGCTGATAATCTAACTTAGGTTTTGGGTTTTTTAGCAGTTAGTGTGTATTGTTTTTAATACCGTATAAATTTAACTCTGGTCACTTTTGTCAGCTTCCTTTCATTTCTTATCTCACTGCCACCAAAAGAGCTTAAAAGACATCAACGGTCATTGTCCTGTGGCTGATTAGAATATGTCCAGAGTTAATTCTGTAAAAATTACCACATAAAGATGCTTTAAAAAAAAAAAAAAAAACCTTCCAGCTTTGCAATTAGTTTGTTCAATAATATTTTTCTTAAATTTATGGGGTGCCTTTACAAAGCCTCAGGGGACATTCCCGCGTGTTGTGAGGTGGAAATGGTTCTGGCTCCTGACTCAGACCATAACAGAACGAGTAGTGAGGGCCGGGCGGGGTTGAGTGTAGACTCGCTTGTCAGTTTTCCATACTAGGCTATGCACACACACACACACACACGCGCGCACACACACACACGTGCGCACACGCACACGCACACACAGTCACTCCAGCCACCGTTCAGTCAATGATACTGAAATTAGCCTGCCTGGAACCTTCACAGTTCCCACTATGGAGGGCTTTTGACTTCCAGTGACCATAACAGTGGAATCTGCTCAACCGACACAGTCATAATCTCAGACTAAAAGAACGGAAATTTCATTCTTGTTCAAATTAATTCTTTTTCCCTGTTTGCAGCAGAAGTCATCTCCCCAATAATCATACCTCAGAAGCCTAGTCATCTCTTTGAATTATTTCCCCCAAATGCACTTGGTAAAATTTCTCTAATACCTGATCAGCCCTGCATACCCCTCACCTGGCTCAGCCAAACAAGGACGGGGTGATTAACGTGTCTTTGATGCCCAGGGCCCAGCATCATTCTAGGCCCTGAAGACCTCCACCTTCTCTCTCCTCATTCCAGCTCTACGTGAAAACACCTATCTGATCTCAAAATCATTCCCTCGACTCTTGTCTGTTGGTGTGTCAAGGGGCAATATTTTGATAATATTTGCTAATACAACCTCTAACATCAGCATAACCCTAAAAAGATACACGTCTTAAAATCAGATTATTAGAACTGGGATGAAAGTGGATGTCATCTAGTCCCTCAGCCCGCCTAGCAGCAAAGTCAAGAGATCAAAGTCACCTAGCAGCAAACCCAGCTAAACAATCTGTGTGTCCGGTGTCCTAGGAAAGTCTCCATTTCTCACGTCCCCAGACCCTTCTCCATTGCTCTGCAGTCTTTGGTGTCCTCCACAGCACTGTGAGGTGCACAAAGGACAGCTGCTGGCATTTCCTTGGAGATGCTCAAGAAGAGAGGGAGGATGCAGGCCAGGTGCAGAAGACTGCAGGGGATTTTAGAAACCATTTTGTCAGACCTCTCGGCGTGGGCCGTGTTTAGTGTCAGCTGGGAGTTCCTTTTCTAGCATTAACATGGGATTTGTGCTGATCCGGCCACACTCTCTGGTGAGTCCTCTGGGACTAGGAGTGCCCATTCATCTGTGAGTCAGATGGCTTAAGCCTTTGTAGAGTCGCTGGTCACAGAGAGAAGCAGTGCTAAGGAGGCCCATGTGGACCAGTAAGCAGAGTGCCTAATCCACTGACCACTTATGCCAGGCGACTGTCTCAAGTAGAAAGGCAAAGAGTGCCAACAGCATTGCTGCCTTCATCCCTGGCAAGACCCCAGATAAACTCCTTGATGTAGACCACCGCATTAACCCCCTACAACACTCACGCTGCCCTGTATCCACACCCTCAGCGGGGCCCTGCCAACGACAACTCTGGCTTGGCCTCGTGGCTTGCTGCGGCCAACGGGACCTTTGGACACGAGCAGAAACTGGAAAAGTGCTTGCGTAACACGGCTTGTTTTCTCTTGTTGCTGGGAACCCTTCTGCCACCACGTGAATATGCTTGGAACAGTTTGCTAAAGGATGTGAGGCCCGTTTGAGAGCTGTCCCAGCCCTCCCAGCTGAGGTCCAAGTACACAGAAAGCCCAGATCACACCACAAGAAACAGAGATGAGCCACCCGAGCTGAGCCCAACTCAAACTGCCAATACACAGAATGACGAGTAAAGAAATGATGGTTCTTTTAAGCCACTTAGTTCGGAGTGTTTGTTATGCAGCAGAAGCTAAATGATACAAAGCTCTACACAATAAAACCTGCACAACAAACCTATCCCAAGATGGCGACATAGCCTCAAGATAAAGCTTTCTACGGTGACTAGCGGCGGCTGCCTCATGCACAAGAAGTGAAGCGGTTACGGCAATCCTGATGACACTGTGCAATCTGGCCTCTAGCGGTTACGGAATGAGCTCACAGGACAAACTGTCTCCACGTGGCCACAGCTGCATGACACTGAACAGCAACTTACCTGCACGAACCCACTCTGCCAACCCAGTGAGCCGAGATGTGACAGCCAGCCCATCTCCTCAGACATGCTCTGGGAGGCAAGGGTTCCAGGAGGCAGCACTGGCTGTGGCATGCATTTTCCTCTCCCCAAGGGTCCCTGCTACCTCAGAGCGCAGGGAGGGACTCTAGACACCCCAGGGGGAACCATTTGGGAGTTGTCATAGAGTGATCGTGCTCCTGGAAGTGCATACAGCCCGTGAAGTTACTCAAAATGTCACCCCAGGGAAAGACAAGTTGCAGCGGGGGTAGCGTCTACGGGTCCCGTAGGAAGACTTCACCCTTCTCATTATTTCTTAGAAGCACACACCAAATCCTTATACTTCTCCGCCTCTCTCCGTGGGATCTGAAATGGTGGTGAGGCATGAGTTTGGTAACTCTGCTTAAACAATTTGGTCTGCTTTCTTTCTCATCCCGCCTTCTCCGAATCCAACAGTGGAACCATATTCCTCTCATAATCTTAGTTTAATCTATTCGTGCATCTTATATCCTCCAACTAATAAGCTTCTTGAGAGTACAAACCATGTCTTAACCAACGCTCCCTGCCTCCCCTTCCCTTTCTCATTCATCCAGCAATTGATTATTAAAGAGCCATAGCCACACACAATGTCAGAGGGTAGCTCACAGCCCAGAGGGAAGAATACCAAGGGATAATTATAAAAAATAAACACAGCTAACAGTTACTGAACAAACACATCTTACATGCCAGGCACTGTTCTAAGTGTTTTAAACATGAACTCATTTAATTCTTGACCCAATCCTATGAGGACGGTACCGATTTTACCTTCACGAATAGATAAGGACACCGATGTACAGAGAGGCTATAGCTTGCCTCTGGCAAGCAAGTGAGTGGTGGAGGTGACAATACAAATCTAACCACTTTGGCACACCACCGCCAGGTGGAGCTGTACAAGGGCCCTGGAAGGCTGACTCGAGGCATTCGCGTTTTATTTCATTGGCAGCAGTAACTCAACGGCGGTTTTGGAATAAGGTGATATGAAAAACAGTCTGGAATAGAAAACGAAGGCGGAAAAAAGGGACAGGGAAGCTGCTGCGTTAAGTCCAGGACGAGGCAGTGATCGCCAAGACCGGGCCAGTGGCAAGGGTGACAGGTAGGCTGGACTCAAGACCCTTCTGAGGCACAATTGACAAGATCTGGGGCCGAAATCAAGGGAAGAATGCAAGACGATTCCGATGTTTCTGACTGCTGATACAGGGTCGAAGGGAAAGACCTGCCAAGACAGAAACATTCGAAAGGCGGAACAGGTTTGGGAGGGGTGCCGAGACCCCCAAGACAAGCCCCAGGTGGGGCGATTCACTGTCTGAGATTTGAGGAAATTAGAGGAAAACTCACGGGACTTAGCACGTAGCACAGACATGCTCACAGCAAAAGGGCACAAGGTACAATCAGCGAAGGGAAAAGGCACAGGGGCGAAGCCCCAAGGAAACCAGGCACAAGCGTCCAAGAGTCGCTCCCAGTGGAGTCACACAGAAAGTGCTTCTAACTCCTCCGGCAATGAGTCGTGACGTCACATATTAAGAGTTGTCTACAAGCGGACCATTCTGATGACCAGTTCTGGGAATGGTGGGAATCTTGAAATCCGTATCCCGATACTCGTAGCCGAGGGCCAACCTCGCCAGCAGGATTTTCTAAGGAGAGCGGTCTGCACCTGCTCTGTTAACTGTATTCTGCACAGAAGGACAAGTATTTAAATTTTGTACAGGTGATGTTTTATATACAACACACAGTGCTCAAATTTTAGACAGTAGAGCAATTCGTAATGCTCAGATTATGAAGCCTCAATCAGCACTTTTTTCAGCTATGAATATATCAAAAACAAATGACGAATTATGCATATAACAGCAAATACAAATTACCAGGCAGGACTAGCAGGTTTTGAGACTGCTTCTACTACCCTCACTGTCCAGTAAGACAGTAAAAGCTCGAAGATGGTGACACTTTGCATTTCATTATTAAGGTAAATAAACATTAGGCCTGCTGCAGAATCAAACACAATTAAAACTTTAATTAACTGAAACCCAACTAGCCCCCATATTCAAATAAAAAAAAAAAAACACTGGCAGGTGACAGGGGAATGGGAGGATAGAGATTATTTCACTTTCAAGAGAAATGGGCAAGTCAAACGCTTCTATCAGGGATTTATTTAAAACAGTCGCTTCCTGCGGCCTCTCAAGAGTAGGCACATACTTTACATTAACATAATTACAAACTGAACACGCAAGGGCAAAACACAGTGTCCTCCAACACATCAAGTATTCGTTCAGCCTACTCTGACAGAAATAAGGCAGAAAACAGTCCTATAAATACACAATAAATTTTTAACAATGGGAGTTCAAACTCAAGGTATGGAGGTAAATTTTGTAACCAGAGGACCTGTGTTTCCCAAACTTTGTGTTAACTCAGGGGTCTGTAATAGGAAGAATGTCAAATGTTGTCCTTGGAATCACCCACCAAGTGCTCCTCTTGCTGGAGATGGGATACCCTGCTTCTGAGTTGGTATTCTTTTGCATACCTCACTGAGAGAGCGAACCACGCCACCATCATGGCGGGGTCAGACCCAGGTATTATCAGCTGCAACAGAACCCTTGTGAGTCTCCATCATCATACTTGGAGGAAGAGGAAGGCCCGCTCTCTAAATGGGCAAAAAGCCACTTTGTATCAACAAAAACTTCAGATAAGGCAGTGAAGCCGACAGTGTGAGGAAGAGATTTAGGGTTGTAAGAGGTACCTGGGCTAAGAGCCAAACAAAATATCCCTCCAGGAAGCATGAGAAGTGAAAAAGACGTTAAAGCATTTAGAGAATTGTTATGACGGCTATAAAACCCACCACCAACGGCAGAACACCAGCTTGATTCTAACTCGGCCCCAGCCAAACCTGTAGAGTGTTTACAAATGATCCTCCATGGAGGGAGCTGGTGTCCAGGGGGAAAATAACCATCCTCAGAATTCAAAATACCCGTTCACCTTCTAGACTTGGGCTTGAAGACATACTGACCAAGTAAGATGTTCTTTAAGGCAGTGGTCCTCAACCTTTTTGGCACCAGAGACCGGTGCTTCTATGCCTGATGACCGGTGAATCTGATGCCTGATGATCTGAGGTGGAGCTGAGGCGGTGATGCCAGCGCTGGGGAGCGGCTGCAGGTACAGATGAAGCTTCGCTACCCGCTAACCTCCTGCTGTGTGGCCTGGTTCCTAACAGGCCACAGAAGGTATGTACGAGGCCCAAGGACTAGGGACCCCTGCTTTAAAGGGAGCCTGTCTTTGTATGCTCTTAATAGATCATGTGTCAGTTTTGTTTGTTTTGAGCACTTTTAGGAGCTCTTCTTGTTTCTTCCCATTTCTGTCTGTCTTCTTCTTTTTAAAAAAAAATAAAAATAAAAAAAGAAGCCTAATAAGTACAACTACAGATCAACTCATTCTTCAGACGCGCCCCAGGACATGGATCCACCACTCCAGGCCCTAAACCGGATTGTCTCGCTGCCTTGAAGAGAACCGGCACATTATTTCCTGAACAAAAAAGCAAGGCGCTTTTAGGTCCCATAATCTCATTTCAAATCCTTTTACCCATTCCTTACTCTTTTGGCCCCCCCAAGGCTGCAATCCTCTTTGAGTAATCTGAGGGCTAATGGGTGCCAGATCTGTAGCTGCCTTTGCTTCCCTACCCCACACCCCACCTCCGGCACTGTTCGCTACCGGACAGGAGGCAGCGTGCCAGGGTTCAGGGCCCCATAATGGCTCTGTTCGTACAGGGTAACTGTTAATAATTAGCAGGAAGCATTTTGTCTTTAAGTCTCACAGCTTGAATAGTAAGACCTCGTGGCGCCAAAGAAACACTTAATTCTAGAGAAGTGAGACTTGCTTCCAACAAATTCTGTGTGGATCAACCCACAGAATTAAGTGGCTTCATTCACCCTCCAATACATAGTTATTAAGTGTCTGCTCTGGCGGGGTGTGAAGCGTGAAGTGGGGGAGTGAAGGGGAGCAAAAGAGAGATGGTCCCTGCCCTCATAAAGCTTAGAGTCGACTGAGGAAGAGATGGCTGTGAAGTATAAAGCCAGACAGACGAAGCTGGGGCTCATCTGAGGACGCAGTGCCCTGGTCTGCAGAGGAAGGACAGAGAAAAGAGGTATAGTGAGGCACAGCGAAAAAAACAAAGGAAATGAGGGAAGGCTGAGGAGAAGGGGACTAAGAGGCAGTCAGTTGCCATAAAAACAGGGAGATTCTGGAAGGAACTGTCAGGGACAAGTGCAAACTTCAGAAGGGTTACTCAGGCCACTGCGGGGAGCACGCCAGGAAAGAGGCAAGAAAGAGACCAACTGGGAGGTGACAGCAGCTATCCAAGTTAGAAAGCCATTCATTCATTCATTTGTTGGTTCATTAAAAAATATTTATCTAGTGCTATTATGGGCTGGGCAGTGTTCTTGATCCAGATGATACAGCAGTGAACAAAACAAAGTCACTGCTCTCAGGGGACATACATACAAATATATGAGAGGCAGGTGATAATAAGAGCTAAGGGAAAAAAACAAAGAAGGGCAGTGGGAACAGAGAGTGATGCGGGGTGTGCATGCCCGTGTGTGCTCTAGTCTTCACAGAGCAGCTACGGAAAGCGCCTTTGAGAAGGTGACATCTGAGAAAAGACCTTAAGAATCTAAAGCGTTGACAGCAGCAATGGGAAGGAACGAGCAGAATGGATGTTGGAAAGAGCCAGTTCCCGGCAGAGAGCAAAGGCAGGCTGAAGTGACAAAGCATGCACACTCTGGAACCCAAATGCCAGGGCTCAGATTCTGGCTCCATCATGTACTGGTGCCGTGAAACAAACTTGGGTTTGTTTTAGAGATGCATCAGAGAGGCACGGGGCGCTGGGGTGGTGCCCTTCCTGGCACGATGCGTCAGTTTCCTCCTAGTGCCCTTGGTAGCACCTGATATAGGCTATGAGGTTTTCGACCCACTACAGACATCACAGAGACAACATCTGGCAACAGAGCCATCATCACATGATGTCTATGAACCATTCAAGACTTGAAAGGGGGCAAAATGAAAAGTCTTCAGGAGAGTAAACATAGATTCCCAATTGCGGCCAACATCAACAAGACCCGAGCATCACCCACAGCAGCCAGAGTGACCTGCCCAATGGATGATGTCAAAGAAACCTGTGATGGTTTCTGTTGTTGTTTCAATCGGTTACATTAGCATCATTACAGAAGAGAAATTATTAATACTTTCAGAGGGGTGGGAGGCAGTCCTCTAATTTCACTTAAAAAGAAAATGCTGTTTACCCTTTTGAAATATTTATCACTAGCCAGAGTGAAAGCATTAGGAAAACCACAACCTGAACGTACCAATTTGGTTTGAAACTTCTAAAAAGCACGTGTGTGCGTGTGCGTGTGCGTGTGCATGTGTGTGCACACACACACATCTTTCCCAGTTTAAGGCAAAACAGTAGGAAAGGAAAGAAAAACAAAACCATAACGTGATGAAAGGGAACATCAAAAGAGAGCAACCTTTTGGGCAGAAAACATGGAAATAACAGAGTAAGAAAGTTTACGAAGAGGAATAAACAAAATTATATTAAATACTGCGCTAAAAGCTACATAACTTTTTTTTCTTCGATGTCATAACCACAGGGATGCAGAGACACCTGCGCGCATGGATCCCCTGAAAACCACATCAGGTTGTGCCAACAGCCAGGCAGGCAAAGATGACAACAACGGCCCTGCAGCTCCCAGGTGCCATCCTGCACCAGCACCACCATGGACCATCCTGCTCCAGTCTACGGAGAAGGCTGAGCGGTTCGAACGCCAGCCAGCCCAGGGCTTCTTAAACTCCAGTGTGCACAAGAACCACCTGGGTGGGGATCTGGTTTCCAAAACAGATTCTGACCTCGTAGGTCTGGGGTGATGTCATAGCCAGGCCCTAGAGTCACACTGTCCAATGCGCTGGTCACTTGCCACATGTGATCGGTTACATGAAAATTAAATGAAATTAAAACTTCAGCTCCTCAGTCAAGCTCACCACCACCACCACTGCCACTGTCACCACGACCACATAGGATGAGTCCTTCCTGCATTCGCACTCTAGCTGCCGACTCTGCATCATAACAAAGATTCCCTGAAGCACCAAGGAACTGAGGTTACCGGGCCCTTTCTCACATCTTTCCCATTTCATGCAAGAGTAAAAGGTAAACCATTCAGTATAGAGGAGACATAAAAGTGACATACCTCTGGAAGGTAAAGAAACTGTAAATGGATGTATTTATTGACTATCTCAGTAGACAGGACATCACCTGCTATCATCTTTAATACCCACCACACACTCTGGATGGCAGGTGTTACCTGCCCAGCTTTATAGACCATGAACAGACAGCAGGAGAGGTTATGCTACTTGCCTCAGTGTCACAGGGCTAGTGGGAGGTGGCGTTACTTGCGTAGGTATGTGTGACTTGCAAGCTCATGCTCTGTCCTTAGGGGCCGTGTGAACTGCGCCTCTTGGGAACCAGGCCCAGCCCCCCGCCCCATCAAGCCAGATACTGTAGCTGCAGCTCACGAAGACAGGTGTGGCAGTATCTCCCAATAACGAAAAGTAGCCCCATCCAAGACATTACTCGTGGAGACCTAGAGCCATGGTCACAGAGAGCCTTTAATCCGGAAAACACTTTAATCAACGATCAAAAAGCAAAACAAGCTATTTATCACATGAATAGTTACTGAACTATTCAACACATGAATAGTTACTCATTCAATGAATACTTAACACCTACCTACCCTGTGCCAGGCACTGTGTGGACCCTGCAGGTAAAGAAAGAACAAAGCTGCAGGTCCCTTGTCTTCCTGGAACACACACCTTTCATAGGTGCTATCAAACAAAGTACTTTTCCGATGCCAGAGCCCCATGAGTATTCTATACCTAATTTCAACTGTCTAGATACTTAAAAAAAAGAAACAATGAGGAATTAGTAAGACACGTGTATATTTTCAATCTTTGGTGTTGTACAGAATTTTATCTTTGCTTCGTGTGCTGCTCCGAGGACAATGACCACAGCAAAACTACTCCTGATTCAGAAAAATCCTTTCTCTTAGGCTACTGAATACTCGTCCATTCCACAATCCACAATCCCCCG
Organism: Pteropus medius; assembly: GCF_902729225.1. Lineage (NCBI taxonomy): Eukaryota > Metazoa > Chordata > Mammalia > Chiroptera > Pteropodidae > Pteropus > Pteropus medius. Next base: position 13,546,532 of record NW_024349797.1, read on the forward strand.
ACCGCCTCAGAAGTCACCAAGAGTGGCGCATACACTCACAGGTGCACGGGACTTTAGTCAAAACTAATGAATTTTGTGATAAAAAATGGATCTCTCTTGTTCCCATAATGCAGGCTCTGTCAAGAGAGCAAACAAACAGGGCTATAATAATTAATCGAAAAGAAAGGATCTAATTAAATTTTTGTATTAGTGTACATAATGGCCAGAAATAGTAAACACTGCTTTTTAAAAAGACTTGAAGCTGTAAAAAAGCTAAAAGCTCTAGGCTGGCTCTCTAGCTAACCAGTAAGCACTTACACGCTTTAGTGTGTGCTCACAACTCCATCTTATTTTCTAACCCATAGTAAATGGCATAAAGAAGGAAGACTAGAGAACGGTAAAATATTTAAGCACTCACCATTCAGTCCAATTCTACAACTATTTATTGAGTGCTTCCCAATGCCTGACACTGCGATCCATCCATCCATTCCACCAGAATCTATCAGTTATCTAATATACACGCATGCACGCACAGGCTGACCGGGGCCGTGGGGTCTTTCCAGGTGATTAAATACAATCAGGGCTCTAGGAGATGATTACAATCTTGTAAGAGAAATAGCATGTGTTCACACAGGAGCACACTCTAAGGCAGTAGCTGCCAAGTTTCATCCAGATGATTCAAGAGATTTATTCTAACATGCAATGAGAAATCACATGATGGTTTCTCAGAGAAGGTGAGATTTACCTGCAAGACCACAACTGGAATGTTAATAAGTAGGCTAAGTTGTCTGAAGAGAGAAGAATGCTCTGAATATTTCTCCCTCATTATTACATGACATGCATTGTGACTACAGATCTTATCCCTGACTGGGCATCTCTTGCCATGAGCGTGGCCCTCAGCCGTGAGGTTTCCAGCCCTGGGACGCTGGGGATAGAGCATACAGCATCCAGAAGTGACAGATGTCATGAGGTTTAAACTAAATAGCAAACTTACCTACAGCTTCAGATGGAAGAAAAAGATAACCTTGAGCTAATGAGGTTACATAATTCTGTAGGTAGACAGAGAGATACAGGTAGAAGGCACCCCTTCTCAAAAATCCCTGTGGGAAAAAGCTCCCTGAAGTTGATGGGTCTATTTCGAGTTGGTATCTAATGGAGTTTCCAGGGCCAGACATCTGTTTCAACCTTTCAGACTACTGGTTTACCCCTTAAACGGGACTCAGAGTGTCGAAAGCCTCTGGCCTTACCAGAGTCATCCAAGTGTCCCCACCAGGCACAAGGGAGCAGGGAACCCATTTAAAAAAACTTACAATAAATTCTCTGCAAAGACTGGCTAATTGTGAGGTTTCTGGCTCCAAATATAATAGTATTTAATAATTACAATGTAATTAGTATAACAAGCATAGACTGCAGGAGTCAGAAGAGATCTTAGAGATGATCTAGCTCATACACATCATTTCATAAACCTAGAAAGCGAGACCGAGAAGGATGAAGTGATTTGGGTAACGGCGCACAGCTAATGAGGGCCAGTGTCAACATAAAAACCCAGGGTATCCCACTTCCAGAACAGTGCTCCCCAGACAGCATGCCAACGCTTTCCAAACGAGTCGCCACCACGTTCCAGTTCTTCAGCGCTTGGGAAGAGCTTCTAAATAGGCAGGAAGGGTAAAGCACAATACTCTGTAAAGGTGACAGAAAGCAATTCTCATATTACATCAATTTATAAACCCATTTTTCTAACTAGAGTGTGACAGGAAACCTGGCTTAGTCATCTAAGTGATTTATACAAGTGACTTATACAAAGCAGGACACACAGGAGCTCCAGCAACACTGGATGAATGAATAAAGAAACATTCTAGCTAATTCAACATAGAGGAAGAACATGGATATTTCGCTTTTTGGAAGATGGACCTTGGGAACCCATCTGAAGATCTGAAACAGGCCATAAAATGACAAAGAATTCCATGGTCTCAAACGGCTGATACCACACCATGAGGTGAGCTCGACAGATGAACTGGCCATATCATGGCCATTTAATAAGACGAAGAGTAGGTATCATCCTCTATGGAGATGTGAGAAAGATTCGAGGGAAGAAATTAAATAACTTGCTCATATCATCTGGCCATGTGACTGGCATGGCAGGTAAAGAGGAGAGGTATACTCAGATGCTTCTGATGCAGGCTCCATCGGTTTCAGCTTGCTGGTTCCTGTTCACTCAATAACCACGCTGGACCCCACCATGATATCTGGGAGAAGCAGCAGAGCAGAACTGAGAGAGGCCCCAGACCATCACCATAATGTAAATCTCCAGCAGACACACTCCACCTGAAATCATCAGTAAATACTCATCACGGAACGAGCCTACTACATTCTGACACCAGTGCGAGGTATTACTTTCTCCCAGTCAATGATGCTTTACCCGTACTTTAAAGATCTGACTTCTGTACTAATAAAGCAGGGACTTAAACAAACGAACAAACTCAAGCCTTTTTCCATTATTTCCAGAATGACAGCTGACAAAATCCCCAATGCCTGAAACCCAGAACACAGAAGAAGGTATTTGGAGCTTGTCAATGATCCTTGGCCAGAGATGACCACTGCCCCCGCCCGCCTCTGCCACACACACACACACGATTTGACAATGTCTGGAGACATTGATAATAATTTTTGATAATAGCAGGTTGGGGGGCTGCTGCTGGCATTCTACGATGCACGGGACAGCCCCCACAACGAGAATTATCTGGCTCCAAACGGCAACAGCGCCAAGGTGGAGAAACCCTGAGTTAAACTTCAAACTCGCAAGGTCACGCTAAAAGTTTGGAGGTCAATATTTGGATGCACTGCCCCAATTCAGGAAGATTCAGGCCAGTCACCCTGCTGCTGAGTCATTCGTGGCAAATTTCAGTGTAACATAAACATAAACTATTTCTGAGGTGCTTCTTAGCTCCCAGTAAACCAAGTTAAACATCTTCGCTGACTGCGTTAGAGGCATTTTCTCCTGGTTCCTTTATTGTAGATGCTGACTTGAGACCCACAGAGATGCCAAAAGGGTAGCTACAAGCACAGAACTGCTGTCTGTCAATCCCTGTGGAGGGGTCGGAAGCATAAGGGTGCCTGCCTGACAGTAAGAAACCTTCAAAGTCCTCCAACTGCCAACGGGTGACTCCTTCAGCCATAACTTTTGTGGGCAGAAATTGTCTTGCATCGAGAGTTTCAAAAACCTCAGTCGGCTCCAAGGAAGAAACACATATCCATTTTCCGCTATCCAGCCGCTGCTGCTGCCCTCATTTCTGCTTCACCAGATTCTTCTGATTCTCATACCCAGACGTGGGAGGCAGGGGCAGAGAATGGAGACAGAGGGAACCACTACAACCACCCTGTGGGTGGTAGGTTTCACTTAAATTGCCATTTACAACGAGCCTGGCCGTCCTGTGAAGAAAGAGGGAAGGGTAAAGCGAGAAAAGGCTATTTTGTCTGTGGGTCAGGGCAAAAGACCAACTGATGAAGAGGTGAAACCAAGAGAAAAACAATGCAGTATGTTTCTGCTTGGCCTTTCAAAAGCAAGTTGTTGGTTTATCCAAGTGTTGCAGTTGGAAAATCAGAGCTATTAGCACAGGAAAGGTCATATGCTAAGTGTGACTTCGCGGCCATAAAACCCATCACCTGTGGAAATGCTGGCAGCCACCACCCGCCAAAGATTCTGGAATCAAGGCCAGACGTGGCCACACACTGCTCCAGGGACTCCTGAGAGCAGGGAGCCTGTCGTGTTGGCCTCAGGATCCTCGGCGCCTGGGTCGGGCCTGTTCAAGGGACAATCTGAAGGGTTGTGTGGATGAGTGGATGTTAGAACGTGAAATGAGGTCTAAAAGAAATAGTGTTGCTTTTACTATTACTGTTGTTCCTCTGCAGCTGGATTCTTTTTTTTTTTGAATTATGTGATAAAATACACATAACCTAAAACTTGCCATTTTAGGCATTTTTAAGTGAATGGATCAGTGGCACTGAGTACACTCATTCTGTTGTGCAACCATCCCCAGCATCTATTTCCAGAACTTTTTCGTCATCCCAAACAGAGACTCCGTATCCATCAAACACTAACTCTGGGTTCTCCTCTCTCCTTAGCCCCTGGTAACCTGTCATCTACTTTGTCTCCATGAGTTTGCCTACTCGGGGAGCCTCAGTAAATGGAATCATACAATACCTGTCCCTTTTGTTTCTGGCTATGTCATTGAGCATATATCTTCAAGGCTCATCCATGATGCAACATGTATCAGAATTCACCTTTTTAAAGACTGAATAATATTCCCCTATACGTATAAACCCAATTTCGTTTATCCATTCATCTGTTCATGGGCGTTTAGGTTGTTTCCACCAGTTGCTGCTTTTTAAATATTAAGCTGATTTGTGAATTTGGTGCAGCGATTGTGTAGGTGATAGAGAATGAAGTGTGGACTCAGATTCTGTCGCTAACTCCCCACGTGGTCCTGAGACCCATTTCAGAATTTTCACTTACAAAATTGAGGAAGTGAATTAGACCGGTGTTCTCCAAAATTTTGGGGAACATCATCTATAGTTAAAAATAGATTTTTCATTATGACTGAGTTCATACAAACCCACATACATAATTAAAACAAAAGTTTCACAAAATAACATTTACCCCCTTATGTGCAATAAACTCTGGTATGTTCTAGTCTCTTGTTATTTTTCATTTAAAAAAAAATGGAAGGTTGCAATCCTTAAATTGATTTGACAACCGCACTTTGAAACACCCTTATTTTAGATTACTTTTTCCCAAGTTGGTCTTCTTGGAATATGTTGGTAAGTACGGCCCCCCAAAAGGGCCTTGAATAAGAAGTGTGGGAACCATCTGAATTAGCTCACTAGGAGGAAGTTAATGAGCTACATTTCCCACACTTATTGACCATGGAGAACTTCATGCATACTCAAAAGCAAAGTCCTAACATCTCTTAAAACTTCACTTAGTAGTCATTTGGGGATCACTAAACTGGGTACTTAAGGTTCTTTCCTGCTACAACATTGTACGCTACAGGACAGCATTTCTCAAAATGATTTTCCTGTTGCATACCACAGAGAGGCAAATACCACCCCCCACCACACTAACTGTGACTCAATTAAGGCAGTGATTTTAAATACTGTATCTTATGTATACGATAAACACATATATGACTATATATAAATTTTAAATTAATATAAATTAATATAAATTTAAAAGAAAATAATAGACTGTATTTTTGAAAACAGTTTTAAATTCAGAGCAAATTGAATGGACAGTCTCCCTAATACACAGCCTCTTCCACCACCGACATTCTACAGTTTTTTTTAAAAGTCCCTCTAGTGATTCTGATACCTTACCTTTTTCCCCCTTAATGCTGCTGATGTAGAGACTTTATTAAAATCAAAATTTCCAAGACTAATCAAAAAACAGCTCAATGGTCTAGCATGTTAAATTCAGTTGATTTTCTCAAACTTAGCATCATTCCTACACCTTTTTAGATTGCTGAAAACATCCTCACACATTGTGTTGCATTTTGTTACCCAAGTGGTCCATTCAACTTGGCACTTGCAAAACAACATGCCAGGTGTGCTTACCATGTCCTACAACCTAAGTCTTGCCATAGCAAACATGAAATTTCACAGCAGTATTTCGATAGTTATTTAGAGTCTAAATAATTTTTATACACCTGGATCAACTGGAATTAGCCAGGTATTTCTGGAAGAACTTTCAGTGCTGATTCCTTAACAATATTTTTTGTTTTTAATTCATTTTATGACTTCGGCATCAAATAAAGGATGCTAATTACATTGATTCATTTTCCTTTCACAAATATTATACTGCGTGTATACATATTGAAGGTTCGGGCCAATGGTTAGAGTTTTTTAAAAATAATATTAACAAAATACATTAACAACAATGACAGAAAAGCATACTCAAACTCAAAAGTTGGTTAAGCCCTTATCGGCCCTCCCTATATATATGTATTTTAAAAAAATATTACACATAGCAATGATTAGAAAGAAAGTTGAAGTATGACCATTTATTCCCAAGGATGACAGTATTTTAGCAGGCCCAGAAGAAAAAAACAAAACAAAACAAAACCCTAATTACTCTAAGAGTGAAATTCTTGGACAAAGCCAGGTCTCTAATATTGTGAACTTAGAATTTCTTTTTCTTATTAAACAGTCAGTGTAAATAATCTCCCAAATCATAAAACTCAAATCACAAGTCTGAGAAAATATGATTCTCCCCATTCCACATTTACTTTTATATTTTGTCTAAAACAGAAGATTTACATGCACGACACATATTATTAATAATATTACATTAATAATAATACTACTGTCACCACACACACACACACACACACGATCTATCAATACTAGCCGGCCATGTGCCCCCCACAGTGCTACCTTTCTTCTGTTCCAATAATAAGTCAGTCTTCTCTTCTGCTCCCCTCCCCACCCTCCCCCCACCAAGTCCTAAAGATCACCTCCCTCCAATTGTCTTTGTCTCCTCCTCTCCATCCCCAGTTTCAGATCTTCCTACCTCCGCTGGCTTGATCTACTATAATGTCCTCCTAATTGGTCTCACCTCCATCCGTCCTACCCTTATGATGCTACGAAACCTGCCTTTTAAAAAGTGACATGCCACACTTCCTTTTCCAGGCTCATCCCTTCAACTATTAGATACCGAAGAATATTTCCACTGAAGGCAGTGACCACAAGGTGCCAAATGACATGGGAAGAGCTCAGTCCCCGGAGTCTGAACAGTGAGACCCTGCTGGCTCAGATCCCGGCTTAGCCGTTCGCCAGCTGTGCGACCTGCCACTGGCAGGCACATGACAACCTCTCTTAGCCTGGGCTCTCACAAACGTGAAACAGTGATAAAACCAACCTCATCGGATTCTTGTAAGAATTAAGACACTGCATATGTGATGTCTTTTACACCATAGTAAGTGTTCAATAAGCGCTTGGTATTCTGCCTCCCACCCAAAATTCAGAACGGTTTAGGGTCCAAAACAGGAGAGACTAACTGAATTTAAAATTCTTTCTCATCCTTTAGTGCTAAAGGGCTTATATTCATAGTTTATTTCTTAGAAGTCTCAAATATTGTGTGGAAATAGATCTTTGTTTGACTCTGCATCAAAGAGCTGTTTCATAGAAATTCAGGTTGGTTTTCCTGTAACACTGATTTCAACAATCCCGATGACAGAATATGCCACATCTAAGAGGTGAGGGTGGGAGGGGGTGGCGTTAGAAAAGGGAACTTCAAAGGGCTTTAATAAGAATAAAATTCCCCCGGAGTTACCATATGTCCCATCCTTCCTTTCTTAAGAAAGGTCCCTTCAAGAGCTGGGAGGAGGAGCGGCCGTAGTGAGGGGTCCTCAGCTAGACAGGCCTTGGTATTATCACCAGATTATCGTCGCACATCACAGGGCTTGGGGCACGACGTATTTGTGAGTTCTGAACACAGATTCTGAAGTACAAAGAATCGAGATCTTCGTCTTTTAGCAGGTAGGGAAGGATAACATTTGGGGGGACTTTCTTCTTCAGGGATGAAAGTGAAACAGTAAGATTTCCTGGGAGAGAGAAGCAAGACTTAGGGAGGAGCTGGGCTTTGTTCCCATCAAAGAAGAAAAGAATGTTGGGGGGGGTGGGCGCAAAAAAAACTAATGAGTTACTGCCAAGAGATTTAAACACGGATTATGTATCGGGGAGAGGATGAACACAATTGACTGTTTTGGCCGGCCTGTGGTGAAAACTTTTCCCATTATGATGAGGGCAGGGAGGGCCAGAGCGACTTACCTTTCAAGTGCTCTGTTCTGCAGTAAGTGTACAGAGGAGGCTTCTTTTCAGTAAGGAGCGGAGGGAGGCTTCTTTTCACAGGAATAATGAATGAGACAAAGCGGGAGCAATTCCTGGCCGGCACCACCTTGAGCACATTTGCATTTTCTATGGCAGCTGCAAAATGTGTGTAGTCCTGACAGTATTTGGTGCCTTGGAGTCAACAGCCTGGAATTTATAACCTTTCCATCCCAGAGTAGCCTGATGGGTCTCTTAAGGCTTCGAGAATGACCCGGTCCAAGTTTGTGATACCCGGAGGTATGGCAGGGCCTTGGCAGACAGATGGAGGAGATGGAAGGCCAGAAACACCGACACCGCAAAATCGCTAAAATATCTTTAGAGGGAAGGGATGTGGAGCAGAGCACCTCCCTCCTCCTCCCTCCGTCCCTTGCCTTGTGACAGTAAAGGGGAGGAAGGTAGTCAATTGCGCTGGCATCTCTAGGCAACTAGAAGAAAATGTTTTGCTCTATTCTCATAATCTGTGCTATGCTTTCCAGGAGGAATCATTGATAAATATTTTTTGAATAACACCTGCATGCAAGTTCTGTTTACAGCACTGGGAATGAGAACTCAAGAACTCTGGTTTTCATGGACTTTAAACCTAGTGGAAAATACAGAATATAAAGTATAAAATGATACTTTACAATGCAAACCCATATATGCAAGGGCCAAATTGTAAGTGGCGTGTACAAAAACACAACTTCACAATTACCAAAAGAAAGTCTGGCGAGGGTGAGGAAAGAGAAATTAAAACACGCTGATTTCCTGTGGGCCGGGCACAAGTGCTAAGCATTCATTACACCCTTTTACTTAATTTAACGCCTGTAGCTCTCCTTTGAGATAGGTATACCATAATACAAATGACAAAGCAGAGGCTCAAGAGGGGTCAGATATTTGTCCAAGGTCACAGAGTCCAAGGCCCAGGTGAGGTTCTAACCTGTGTCTTTCTGAAACTTACTGGGATTTGCTTTGGGCCTGATGGTTTAATGGTAGACGACCTGCAGGAGCTGGACGGGAGCCTGGGGACCCTCCAGTCCCAGTCTTTGTCAGCAAGTGTGGGGTTCTCAGGTCTTGCTCCATCGTGTACCCTCTTACGCATGTCGAACCGAGGCCCAGGGAGGGACAAGGACCTGCCTGAAGTCACAGAAGCACCTCAGAGATAGGTGCAGGGTAGAGCACCTTGTCTGACTTCTGGTCCACAACGGGGCAGGACTGTGACAGAGAGGGAGGCGGGGAGAGCTGGGGAAGTCAGCACCGTACTGAGAGCTTGAGAGCTTCAGAACTTTGTCATGCTTCCTTACCGTTTCCCCAGATTTGCCTCTTCCTCCTGAGGATTTCACAGCTGCTGTATCCATCCGTCTGCCTGCAGGACCAGCTGGGGTCCCCCTCCACAGCAAGTATGGGCAGACATAAGGCTGGGCAGGGGGCCTGTGGGTCTGAGGAACTCACCAAAGCAGCCGGAACACCCACCTCCAGTGGGCGACTCCGCTGGAAAGTTTAAGGGAGGAGGGGTGTCTCTCTATGTGCCTGTTTCTCTACCAGCAGAAAAGAAAAGGGGGTGTATATCAATTTCTAACGCAGAAAAATCCTAAGAAACTGCTTTCCTTAGAGTATTAAAAAAGAAAAAGAAATCCTTTCACCAGAAGCCCTACAGTTGCACAGGGAAGAGGGAACAAGGTAGAGAAAGCTGCTAAAATTCTTTAATATTCTTCTTCTGAATAGTTTTTTTTTCCCCATTCACTTTTATTCTTGTGAAACTAGATGGGGAGTGTGCGGTGGTGGGGGGGGTGCGGATTAAGTTTGTTAGAAAGATATGAGTGCAATAAGCAAGCTGGTAAACAGACTTTGACCCCAAACTTTCCATTCAAAAGTAGTTAAACACACAGTGAACACGTCTCAACTTGGACTATTGTGATTAAGCAACTCAATCTAAAAAGATAAGGATTTAAAAATGTACCTAAATGGTTTCTAGATGTTTTCTTCCAGATGACTTAAAAATCAGAAGTTAGCAATTAATGTGGAATTTCTGATGATTCTCACACTCCAAAACTTTCATATATATGGCAGGGTCTCAAAGATGGTTTGACAACTAATGTGACATGAACCTCACGTTAAGAAAAACAAAAGGTTAAAAATGCGATCAGAGACTCTGGCCAAAAACATGTGATTCTACAGAACCGGGACACCCGTTTGGCTCTCCCATGGAGATTTATACAAAGGGTGGGTATTGCTCTCATTAATTCAGTGGATAAACAATAGGGGGAGGGTCTGGGTGATCTGATGGACAGCTTTTGGAAATGATCTTCTGCTTGGCAAAACACGGCAGTGATAATTTTATTCACACGGAAGGAAATTCAGAGAAGTGTCACTAAAACAAGAGAGGTAATTACAGGGCATGAATCAAAAAGCTGGATGGCACAAAATGAAGAGTAACTAAATTAGTCCCGTCACAGTCTTGAAATCTGGACTTAACAATTTCGAGAGAAGAATCTGACCTTTCATTTCTGAGCGACAAAGCCATGCGTATTTTCCCTAATGTTTCATTTCCAACCTACACCATGGGCTTGGAGAACGACAAACACCGTTTACAGAGTGACAGCCCATCATTCTACTGTTGTTGCAACTCAACAGACTTAGAAGATCTCAAGAGTTGGAAGAGATCGAACCTTGCAATTCTCTCCGCAAAAATGAAATACCTTCGAAGGATCTTGGCAGCCGGTTGTCTGGACTTGACCAGCATCCTCAAGAGTAGCTTATTCACCCATTAACCCAAGCACTTACCCAGCTCCTGTTATGTCTCTGGCATAGTATTTGATGCTGTTCTGTTAGACCTTTGTTTAACTAAGCTCAAATCTTTCTTTCCTTCTACCCATTAGATCTAAATGGGTAGCTGATGGCTTCCAGGCTGACCTTCTGAAGATGTTCTTCTCCAAGTTACACTTTCCCAGCTCTTCAGGAGTGACACACAGATCCCCTAGTCAGCCTGATAGCTTTTCTCATTATCTCAAAGTGTCCCTCCCATCTGTATAGAAATTTCCTAGTGAAGACTGATCCACACTGAAAGTGGGAATAACTGAGACCAATCACTCGTTCAAATACTTATCTTTTATTAATATTACCTTAGATTACCTTTTGACCAATCTAATTCACTGCCGTCATGCTTATAATAAACTAATGCTACCCCCCATTCTATCTTCCTCAAATCTTTATGAATGATGGGTTCCACTGTCCAATCTAACTGTATTACATCTGTAGTTAACGCACACACCTCACCTTTTAATCTGTAAAATCCAAAAGCATTTCATGTAACCAGAAGTTGAAGAAATGGAAGCTTAGACATGGCAGTGATAGGTTTTTCGTTTCTGTTGTGATTTTTAAAAAATGCCTATTTACACCACTGCAAAACAAAAAACAGGCTGCCTGTTGTTTTCACACTGCATATCGTTGATTCCATGCATTTTTGACAGTTCTTTCATACTTCTAACGCGTAGATCAATACCTCCGCCCCGAGAGGGTGAGGCGTTTGGTACTGCACAACACAGGTCAGCCCCAGCTTGCAGACATTTCCCCAGCTCTGACAACATCTAAGAGGCTCTGACCAGGCATCTGCCAGTTCCTCCACTGGCTATCTGGAGAAGCAAACAGGCGAAGACCCCAGATTCCTACTGAGTCCATCAACACTTCAACTTTCTAACCAGGAAACAGGGACACACACGCTCCTTATTGTCCATCGTCTCGGGAGTCAGAGCAACAGAAACCTATCAGTAGTAGATGTGAAGAGATCCTAACGTTTCTGCAATCAGAGTACAAACCAGGGGCTGAGGGTACCCCGAGAGTCTGGAGCGGCTCTCTCAGCCATGAGTTTTACTCAGCACCGGAGTAAAACAGATATAATCAGCCCAGCTGCTTAAACATTCAACTTTCAAAGTGAGTGTGAAAACAACAAAATTGGATAACTGGGCAAAATATTCATGCTATATATGCCTACTACCTAAGTCCTCAAAGATAACAGGGGCTGTTTTCCATTTAAATAAAATAATGCAGGATTAAATGAGAATGAAATGTACAATGAACACTATACTGAAGACAAAATGCTGAGATCAAAAATACTGTGAGACCAACTCAGAAAATATAACGGAAGTCAACAGATAATATGATTTGATATGCAAATAAAATTACAGCCAACTAGTGGATTTTTATTCTTTCTCTTAAAATGCTTTTTCAATGAATGGAATTTTAAACCTCACACTGTGAATGACCATTGTTTTTATATATGAGTGGCCTCCTATAATTTTAAGCCTTTTCTATTATGTCTTCTCCAATCTTTTAACAAAATTAAGTTTAAATCTGCAAGGACTATTATTAGAAAATCATGCCGCCCAATCCCATATCCATTTTACCACATTAATGTAGCACATTCCCTCTACATATGTAGCACAGTGTAGGCTTTATATGGATTTTTTACGTTAGCATTCTTTAAAAAATTACTCTAACAGAAAGCTGCAGTTTAAGCACACTCTTTCAAAATACCTAATATCTCACCCTTTTCAATTAAACTTACAAAAGAGTATCGAATACGAGGAGAATTTTAAAAACTATGGTTCCATCGAATATGTTGTTTATAAGTAAATATAAGGTGTAATAATAATGCAACTAATCGAAATCCTCACATTCTTTCTTTTTTCAGGCTTGACTAAATGAAAACTTGCAGTGAGTGACACAACAATCTCACAATTTAACTTCTTCGGCGCAAGTTAAAACTGATTTTATTGTGGCTTCCAGTTCTTCTGCCAACTATTAAACGCATAACACCACTCTGAGTAACTGGAATGAAAGATGTCTTATAAGTTAAAAAATTACTGGATGCTATCCAAGCAAAGAATTCCTCGCTGTGTGCAAATCCAGCATTTCAGTGGGGGAATTAACATCGTTATATTAACAAGCTTAACATTCTGAGGATTTTCTAATCTTCTAATTGTCTAAAAGGATGAGCTCCCCAAACGCCTCACCTTCCCTACCTCCTCCCAATACAATCTCCCATCTGACATTACCAGCTCACTCCTTCAGCCACGACTTACTTACCCAGTGAGGAATCGCTGATGATTTCATTAATTCGAATATATACTGACCACTTTGTACAATTTCTACATCCTTAGCAATATTAAATACCCTGCTATGTAGGCATTTAAAAGAAATCATAAAGAATAAGCTCAAAGCACATGAACATGGCAGCAAGCAGGATAAAATAAAACCTTTGGCCAAATCAGCACCAAAATCAGCCATTTTCGTTAAGACTCTCAATATGTGAAAGGCTGAATCTTTGGAAAGGCTGTATTTTTTTGGTGGCCCATTAGATTGCTCCAAAGAAACAAAAATGTAAAGAGCTAAATGATAAGTTAAAAAAAAATAATAATAAGCAAGAGCAACAGAAACTTTCTTAAAATGTCTTACTCTGCAAACTTTAAAGTTATACAAGAAATAAATCTTTAGACCTAGAACATCCAATTAATAGTCTTGTGAATTCTTCTAGCTTTGTATATGTAAGGGCTACAATACACAAAATATAAAATATGCTGTCATTATTTTTAGGGGGAAGATAATGAAACAACAAATGGAAGACGCACTGGGGAACAAAAGTCCCCTCAAACAGGGTTTATGTTCATCTAAGCACAACCGTGGGTGACCCATCACACAGACCAGAGGCTCGTAAGACGCTGAGATTTTTCTGGATTTACCAAAGAAGCGCAAAATTGTTCTGGCTTTCAAATCAGGTATATTTTATTAAACCTCCCTTTTCTGAAAACTGATCATCCAGAAAACTCTCTATAAACCATACTGCTTAATTAATCGTAAAATCTATTCCCACCTATGGTGAGAGATGATTAAAATGCTTTTTCTGCAAAAGTGACTTTGGACTGGTGCCTATACCAGAAAAGATATTACACAGGATCCATACACATAATTTTTTGAAAACAATCTGATGTCATAAACACAATTATGGGACATCTGCTATTTACAGGGCATTAATCTAATACTGTAAGGTTTAAATGCCCTCACTATACAGTATCAAAATCACACATGCAAAAAAATCACCCACTGGGGAAACAACCGTCTGTTTATTTAGCCATCAGACATGGAGAAAGGTTAGAAAATGAGAACTTCCTAAAATGTTGGTGGGAGTATGGATTGGAACAGGGTATAATATTGGAAGGCAATTTGCCAATCTCCGTATCAAAAGCATTAAAATATGCATACCCTTTAATGAGAAATTCCACATCGAGGAGGGATGGACTCATGCAAGATAACCATTAAGACAAATAACAGGACTTTTCTGAAGGGGTATGGACAAGAGACCAAATTTACCATCCTCTCTCCTCTTTCAAGAGTCTGAAGGCCAGGCTGGCAAAGGTTGAGTCCTATAGGAAGTGGATTGGGCACGGTCAGCCCGAGTCTCTTTGCGGCCACGGGGAGTCTACAAAGCACAACTGAGTGCCATGTCACAAAAATAAAGCTCCAAGAACTGTAATATCCATATAGTGATGCCCCTTGTGCAGCTCAGCAGATCCTACAGGGAATTAGGTAAAAGCAAGAGAGCTCCTTGCAATCAGCCCTGCAGATGTATTATAACGAAGATAGAGACGGACACTAAACGAGGTCAGACAACTGCTCAGCGATGCAATGATTTTACTTTCCATTACACCAAAAATGACTTGAATATTTAAATTTGATAAAATAGAAAACTCAACTAGTCTGCTTTTTTTTAAACAGCAGTTACAAAGAGCGCACTGAGTATCCCCATTTACCCTTTGCTCAAAACTACATTACTATAGTACTAAAATCTTACATTACTATAGTACATTTGTCACAACTAAGGAACCAACCTTGGTACATTACTATTAACTAAACTGCGCAGTTTATTCATATTTCACTAGTTTTTCCCTAATGTCCTTTTTCTGTTCCAGGAACTCATCCAGGATCTCATATTACCCATTTAGCCCATCATGTCTCCCAAGCCTCCTCTGTCTGTAACAGTTTCTCAGACTTTTCTTGTTTTTGATGACCTTGACAGCTTTGAAAAGTGCTGGTCAGGTATTCTGTAGAACGTCCCCCCTTGAAGACAAAACTACTGTCTAATGTTTTTCCCCTGAGACACTGGAGTTATGGATTTGGGAGGGTGGGGGAGATGACAGGGGTGAAGTGTCAATTTCATGACACCATATCAAAGGTACGTGCTGTCAACTCCACATGGAGGATGTTATTTAGTTTTGATTACCTGGTCGAGGTAGTTAGTAATTGCCAGGTTCTTCCACTATAAACTTTCTTTTCCATACTCTAGTCTTTAGAAGTACGTCACTGAGTGCAGCCACTCAGGGAGTGGGGAGTTAAGCCTCATCTCCTAGAGTGGAGAAGTATCTACATAAATCGTTTTGAAATTCTTCTGTATGGGAAATTTGTCTCTACACCCGTTTATTCAATCATTTACTTATAACAGTGTGACCTCATGGATATTTATTTTTTATTTATTTTGGGTTATAACCCAATACTTTTGTTATTTATTGTTGTTCAAATAGCCTGGGCTTTGGCCATTGGGAGCAATTCCAGGTTAGCTCTGGTGTCACTTTGACATACCCCATCATTTTGTATTTTGAATACTTCCTCACTTTCTTCTCCATATTTATCAGCAAAAGTGCCTTACTTAAGAAAAAAAGGACCGTTACAGAAAAAACTGTGCCCTCCCCCTCCAATTCATGTTAAACTCCTGGCCACCAGTACCTGAGATTTGACCTTATTTGAAATAGTCATTGGAGATGTATTAGTTAAAATGAGGTCGTACTAGAGTAGGGTGGGCCATTTAGTCCAATATGATTAGTATCTTTACAAAAAGGAGACATTTAGACACAGATGGCACACCAGGCGAACACCATGTGAAGATTGGGGTGATGCCTCCATAAGCCAAGGAATGCCTCCAAATGCCAGCAAATCACCAGAAGCTAGGTAAGAGCTAGGTGACAGCCTCAGAAGGAACCAACTCTGCAGACTCCTTGATCTTGGACTTCTAGCCTCCAGAAATGGGAGAAAATTAATTTCTGTTGTTTTAAGTCACTCAACAGTTGCTTTGCTATGGCAATATAATAAAAGGCTAATGTCACTGAGCTCTGCATTTCAATTAAAAACGAATGTGGTATCCAAAGAAGCAGGTATAGGGTAACATTCTAACAAACATCCAAAGAGTACACTGGAAAACAGAGGCATGCGTCTATAAGCCACAATACTTAGTATTTTACTGGACGAGGACAGGGTTTTCAGATGCCCCATTTCCTCTGCAGTTTTCAGCCACCTGCAGCTTGGCTCAGAGCGCTCCTTGCCAAGCACACCTGCAAGTACTAGCAATAACCACCCATCGCGTATAATCGCCATCTTTAACATGCTAAGTACCAGCTCCATGAAAGCCAAGCACTTCCCTGGTGCCCCACACAGCAACCCTGCAAGGCGCTGACAGGTGATTCCCTACATCACAAGGGATCCATCCAGATAACGTCGAGTCAGCATTTCTGGTCCCCATCTAATGATTCGCTTTCTCGCTTCGTCTCACTTCATACTTCCCCAAGTAGTGTTAGCAAGTGGACCGACGGCTTAGAATGGGAGCTGAACATCATAACATTATAAACCATACAAATACTGTACAATCAGCCAGAACTTGGTACCTGTAGCCTTTAGGTGAAAGGATTACAGTCCCCGGGAAAGACAAAGTGACTTGTTCTCACAGAGTTAAGATATGGAAGAGGCAGGCTAGAATCTGATATGTCACCTCACTCCACATCCAGTGACCTTTACGGAGGTGAAATCTGAGCACCCGCATGGGTAAATACGGAAACATTTTTCCCCTCAGTCAACTGGGAAAAAAGGAACAGGATCTGAAGTATTCATTTGGAAATTATTTTCATTACAAAAAGTCAGATTTGTCTGCATTTTTATGCCTATATTAAAAAATCAAATGTAGTCATTAAGCTTAGGACAGCTCAGAAAGACTCTCGCCTGAGTGTGCATTCCCCTGCTCTGCTATAATTCTTCAAATTATTAAATAACGACTGCATTTCCCTTGGGGTCACGCTTGGCAACAAAATACTGGTCTAAAATGAACCAATGAGATGACCTGGCGAATAAACTTACATTAACTTCCCAGAAGCAAAAGGATATGAAATACTTCCGAGGTACGAACTGGGGAGGAAAGTAAACGGTGTTCTGCGGGGTCTGCAGGGTGGGGGAGTAGAATGACAAAGGAACAAGAGGATCTGGGAAATATTCCAATAACCAGTAGCTTCTCCTCCCCCACCAACTCTGTATATACCAGCAGTGCTCCACTCCAGTCCTAGTCCCTTCCATTTGAGGAATGGCCACAGCCACAAGAAGAAAACCAAGCATATGGCTCTATCCTTCTGGATATTTCTACAATGTTGGCTGGGTTACTTTGGAAAATCCCATCTTATCTCCTACAGCTATTATGACCTCAAGTTGTCATTTCCAATAAAGTATGCTTCCACTGATTTTTATGAACAGAGACAAAAGCTGCTACAACCTTTCTTTTTCCCCCAAAATCTTTCAAGCCAACTGTAGTTGCTATGTAGGGTGATTTGTTTCTAAGGCAACAGCGTATATCTCAGTACTAATGGCCTGTCCTTTTGCCAGGCAACAAACAGTCTTGTGATGCAACTGCACCTGTCTCGGCTACGCGTTGCTATGGAGACGCTCCAGTTGCCATGGCTACCATCACGCTAATCGCCTAGCGAAGGCAGACATACAGCAGTCTTCTCAGAGAGCCCAGCTGTTCCTTCCCGTCTTTTGCTGAAGACTGATTGTCTGGGGCCTGTGATGGAATGCTTCTCAACTGAGATGCACAAGAACTTCATTAATGCTGTTGCAAAGGATCAAATTGCGCCCCTTTCTGTAGAACACAGGACTAGAGAAAGACTCTGCAAAGCAGAGGCCTATAAAACTACTGAAACCTATGAATTCATGCCATTCCTCGTTGACATAAGCTCATAATCCAAGGTTAATTTCTCTTAACTCGGTGGTTACAATAGAAACATTTCTATATGTTAAAAGAAAATTTTTTTGGAAGGTTGAGGGATATATGCCAAAGCCAAGTACTGTGTAAGATAAGATCAATTTTAAAATTTGGTTCTGTGCTATGTGACTATATTTGGGGGATCTCTAACATTAATAACACTTTTTAAAAAGTGACAAGCTACACATCCTCCCCTCCATTTACGTCTTTGTAAAAATGGTACGCATGACCCAAGACCTCCCTGCCTCAAAACCAATGGGCATTTGAGGGGAAATAAAAGTCTCCACTGTTCTCTGTTCTCCTTGAAAAGGCAAACACCAAGTAACCACAACAAAATGATCACTCAGGAGCACCGTGCACATGGTGACCAGAATGACAACAACTGGGTGAGTTTTTCAGGGCACACCTGTAGACTCCTGGACAGATGACGGGAAGACAGAATCGCTTACGAGACTCATTTCTGTACTTTTATTCCAACAGATGGTGACACACTGAGATGCTAAAGCTGTCAGCTTTTCTTTGTCAACGCTTATGCCCTCCATGAAGTCTTCTGGAACCACATGCTTCCGAAGCAGCAAACGTGGTAAGTTTGTAAGAAATCTAACAATGAATATACCTCAAATAATACTTAACTTCCTTCTCACTTACCTAGTTATTTTTAAAATCATACAGCCTATTAAATTAGTTTCAGTGCCTGTCTCTGTCAAAATAAGGCAACTTCAGTAGACACACAAAAAAAAGGAAGTCCAAACTGCTTACCTTTGATATGGCTGAGGAGAGGCGGGAGGTGTACTGAACACGTGTGGGTACGGGTGATAAGGTGTCTTTTTCAAAGCCTGAATTAGATTTTGTCTATACTCTGGGTCTATGCACCACAATGACCCTTTCCCAATACTCTGCAAAGAAAATTAAAAAACAAAAGTGATTAATACAGAAACATCAAGTATTTTTCATTGAGTAGATATACAGTTATTATCATAGTTACTTACTGTTAAAAGACTCAATTATTTGTTGTTTGCCAGCCTTAAATCTTGTAATAAATATTGTACTTGGACAACAAAATACCATAAAATGCACTTTAGCTTTTTTCGTATTAAGTCTGACAGATAAAAGGAACATGTTATTACTAGGTGATGCTAATACAATAATGTTGCAATTTTCATATCCTAATGACCAAAAAACTTAGATTTATTATTTTTCAGTGTCAACTTTGAAGAACATGTACTCTCTTCTAAAAATTAATTTGTCAGATTTCAAACAATGAAAGGAAATACTCCATCACTGCTTTAAAAATCCAAGAGTTCCATTTTTAATCCATATTACACTGGTACTACTTTATAAAAATCAGAAAAGTTTTCCACTTCTTTTTTCTTACTTACAAAAGTATAACATTCAAGCTTCAAATAGAATTCTGTAATTACCTTCCCCAAAGAAACAAAAGAACTCAGGCAGCGGTGGTAAACCTATGCCAAAATTCAGTATTTATTTTTTGGATTCCTCAGTTCAGAGTACTCAGCTACAAGCCTAAATGAGTTGAATCTTTAGATGTCAAATGTAAAATGCAAATTTTATAAACCCGGTTCCATGGAATGAGGAAGACTTGCTGAAGCCCACTTTCAGCTGGAAGCTTTTTGGTATGTGGACAGCATTTTGTTTAAAAAAAAAAAAGTTAAGTCCTTCCTGTGAAACCCAGTGGAACTGCAGAAAGCTGATGGTCAGTCCTGCTTTGACCACTTTCAAGTGACAGAACGTGCCCAAGCTGTTTGATAAGGTCATATGTAAAATATTTACTGATTTAGAGAGAAATCAAATTACATAAACCTGTGCCCACCCATGCTTCCAGCCAACAGATTCCTATTTTCAGAACTACTCTTTTACAGAAAGATTTAGAAAGCAAACAAGAAAATTGCTTAACTATTATAGGGGGGAATGAAAATCTCATAGAAAGAAAGTACTAAAAATAAGTGATTCCTAAAATCTTTAAAGAAGCTTTTAAAAATGTGTATTATAGTTATCGGTTCACCAAAAAATTTACTTAACAAACTTATTTACAGAACACAGTATAATTCTTTACTATCAATAACATCAGCAAGCTGTGTAACTGGAATTAACTCTTTGTGGTGCACTGAGAACAGGGAATTGTTCAAAACCAAGGTCAGGGGGCTGGGGCCCCCACACCCCAGTCACCCATTCCCAGGCACAGGCCTGACCCC
This sequence comes from Pteropus medius, assembly GCF_902729225.1. Lineage (NCBI taxonomy): Eukaryota > Metazoa > Chordata > Mammalia > Chiroptera > Pteropodidae > Pteropus > Pteropus medius. Next base: position 13,566,653 of record NW_024349797.1, read on the forward strand.
AAACACAAGTCCCAGTCAGGCTGACCTGCCTCAGCTAAACACCAAAGTTCCCAGTTTAATCACCGCACTGTTTAAAGATGTGAAAGATACCAACTTCAGAAAACTCAATATCCGCATATAGCTTTCCTTTCATGTATCCATTTTCAAGCCCAGAATAGTTTGGGAGAACTGATGAGACTTTCTGAGTAAAGCAGGCAGGCCACCAAATGATCTGCCGAGGACCCTCCGTTCTTTGCTTTGGGAAAAAACACTCAGCATGCTTTTCAGAAGAAAGCCAAAAGCTATGGGTGGAGAGGTGTAAGGGAGGAAAAAGTAGACCATAACTGCCAAATCTGGATAATGCAAAACAGGGGTCCTCAACCCCTGGGCTGCAGACTGGTACCAGTCTCTGTGGCCCGTTTAGGAACCAGGCCGAACAGCAGGAGGTGAGCGTTGGGCGAATGAAGCTTCATCTGCATCTGCAGCTGCTCCCCAGCACTGGCATCACCGCCTCAGCTCCACCTCAGATCATCAGGCATTAGATTCTTATAGGAGCACCATCTCTGGTGCAGAAAAAGTTGGGGATCACTGCTGTAAAACAAAGCACAAACACCCACAGAAGTTCATAACTCTTTAGCAACGGGAGTCCAGGCCTGACCACATCAGAGCTCCCTGTGGAGCCCAGTGGGACCTGCCTCTCTGATCCACTTAAACACAGGGCCCAAACCAAGCTACCCGGAGGGCTAGGGCCCCATACAACCTGAACACTTCTGCGAAGAGCTTATCTAAGGCCTGGGAACCTAAAGACTTTTGTTTTCATCAAGGTGGCTTTTGGGGTAGGGTCGGTTAATCTTACAGGGAGTAAAAAATATGACAAAGAAAAAAAAAGGACAATTGATCCTCACAGAGAAACAATAATAGGCCAAGACTGTGGTTTCTCCCAACCCTGACCTAAGTACCTTATTTATTATATTACAGTACTATTTACAAACTAAGTGGAAAACCACAGGATTGAAGGGGACATTTCACAAGGTAAGTGATCTGGGTGCAAGAGGCAGGTGGAGTTACAGTAAGAACAAAAAGTTCTGGAGCAAGACATTTCCTGTGCAGCCTGGGAAAATCACAGTCTCGCAGAAAGTCTTGGCTTGCTCATTGGCAAAATAAAGACCCCTCAGAGATTGGTGCCAGGCCCAACGATGGCACAGTGACAGCCTCCACAGGTACTCAATAAACGACAGGCGGTGTCATGAACATCTCCTTTCTGACATTAGAAAGGGAGCAAAGCTGGCTGTAAAATGCCTTTTATTAAATCAAATCTGATTTCCCCAAAGCCGTCCATCATAAAACAGGCATGGAATTCCAACAGTCCCGCCGGGAGGGGCCTTTGGCAAGCTGCCGTGGTGAGCCAGGAGGGAAGTAAACTCTACTCGTGGGCTGTTGGTCCTGGCTTAGACTTGAAGAAGCTTTTCTGTTTTCAGACTCCCCTTTATTTCCATCACCCCCACATCTGCCTGTGTCCTCCTCACTCCGTGTCCTCTTTACTGTAAATTCTCCTTTGCTCAGGAAGCCAATTCTGACTTACAGCCTAGCTGCTAGAGGTTTTCTTTTGCCCAGTTTTCTTCGGCACAGAGATCATCAAGCTAAAGTTTAACTGCAAACTCGGTCAGCACATATTCACGAGAGTCATTCACTGCAGACGTCCGCCCAAGCTTTGGGTCACAACGGTTCCGACCCTGATCAGTCCTGCATTTTCCAGTGAGAGAGGTCTGGAACTGCCATTGGGTTTCAGTATCTTGTACTTAACAATTTCCAAAGAGCAAAAGTGAATCAACGAAAATATAAAAATCTTCAAGACACACCCATGAAAACATTATCAATCTCTTTAATCCCTGCAATAATCCGACAGCGGAGAAGGCTAGGCTAGGCAGAGCGTGGTCAGAGCATGAAAGCAGCTGGCACTGCGTTTTATTTGCAAGCATTCTGCTTCGTTTCCTGTAACAATTCAGAATAGTGAGGAGAAAAAAAAACTGACTTGAAAACTTTTAAAATGGAAATACACAGAGAAGAAGATACTTGACTTTCCTAAGCCAGGAAAAATTGCATTTAATGCTCCTAACACAGGAAAGAAGGGTCTAATTTGATTATAGTTATATATTATGTTTAACAGAGCTTTTAAAAATATCTGCATTTTCTTTAAAGAATATAGATTTTTTGTTTACTATAATAACTGTGAGGTCCATGTACCATTAAATATTAAGAAATTCAAAACAAAAAGGGAAGAAAAATCTTCATTCTTTCATACATTTTCATCTTAAAAAAATATATTTTTTAAGATCAAAAACGTGCCTATGAATGGAGATCTTTCATACACACACAGTTTGAGAAAACTAATGTGAAAAGGAGAGGGGAAAATGAGTAAAAAGGTATGGAGGGGGCCAAGCTTTTTTTCTTTGCTGTTAATTAAAAAGCACCTCAGGAATAACAGACAACTCCCTGTTAGCAATAAAAAAAAAAAAAATCAGTACATAAAAGAAAAAAAAAAAGACAAGAGCCTATATTGCATTGTAGGAAAAAACTGATTAGTGAGCAAGGTTAAAAAAAAGAGAGTGAGATAAGAATACAACTAAATTAAATCTTAACTCGAACTTCTACAGATAACTTTTTTTTCCCTGAGCTGTCTAGACCCCGGGGCCGTCTCTGGCAGCTCCTGAATCTCTCCCAGCTCTCACAGCTCCTGACTGCACCTGACGTCTCTACGTTTTTGGGTCTCTTCACTAAGTTGTGAGTGCTGGAGGATAAGCATCACATTTTAAACATTGTTTACTAACTGTGGGCTACGATACACGCGTGCGTCATGAAATCAGTATACTGGGTCACAACTAGCATTGTTTTAATGGAACAGAATAGAACCACAGAGAATAGACTAGAAAATACCTGTAGCAAGTGGTATTTTGTGAAATGTGTGTGTGTATGTGTGTGTGTGTATACAGGCGTATACTGGATCACAAAGGTAACACAACACTTCTTACTAGAAGTCTGGGTCCGGAAAGTGTGGTAAACACTGGTCTGGGACAACGGTTTACATTTCTTTTGTTCTTCTCATCACTTCTGAGGGATAGGCCCATTTCCAGCAGTAATAGGGGCCATCCAGTGCGGGGGAGGGGCTGAACTTGGGGGAGGGGGATAATGAGGCAGGACCCACATCACAATGGAGGAGAGAGCTGGAAATGTGTTCTTGGAGAATTTGAAACGACCCCTCTTGATGTTTCTGATATGCCATTTCTGAGGGTGTTTCCAACATCATATCCACCCTCGTCCATCCCCTCATCCATGTGGTACCCAGGACATGCCAGGCACCACGGGGGGTACATTAGTGAACGCGAAACAGTACAAAAGGGGACTGCTCTCTTGAAGCTTGGATTCTAGAGGGGGAAGAAGACAGTAAATAAGTAAAGAAAAAAATATGCAAGATCGTGACAGACTGTAATGCCTTCTATGAAGAAAACAGAGTAATGAGTTAGAAGAAACTTGCCACCGGGTGAGGAATAAATGGACTGCAAGCAGCATGAGGACATAGGTACAAAGCCCAGTTTTGAGCTGACACTGTAGTCCAGGCCTGAGGTGACCCGGTGGCAGCAGTGGGGAAAGGAGGGCAGCGTCAGGATGCACTTTGGAAAACCAACTGTACCTGGCGATGGATCCGAAGTGGCAGGTAAACAAAAAATAACGGTTTGGTTTGTGCAACAAACCCAGTCAAAGATTGTGAGAAGGGGAAACTCCAGTGCTCACTGGAACACACGATCTTTGAGATGTTTATGTATCAAGAACTACTGATCGAGGAACCTGGAAACCTGCTGGACACACACCACCCCGCCCTTCCGTCAGTGACCCAGACCTTTACAGCAAAAGCTCATGAATGGAAAAAGGTAGATCTGAGGTGGTTTGGCTTTAGACGTTTAACGTCAACTGGCCGTTCTACAGCGGGGCTTCGTAAACTTTTTCTTAAAGGGTCAGAGTGAATATTTTAGACTGTGGGCCACATGGTCTCTGCTGCAGCACAAAAGCAATCGCAGATGTAAATGAACAGATGTGGCTGCGCTTCCACAAAACTTTACTTACAAAACCACGGTCCGTCCATCGTTCCCCACCTCTGCCCTACAGCTCCCGCACTTGAACCCAAGGTTCAGACCCAGCGCTTCTATAGTTTTGAGAACTTAAAACCGGGTAAGGGGTCTTTGGGGGCTAGGAAAGGTGGACTGCATCCTGTGAGGTTAGGAAGGGGGTGCTGATGAGCCAAGTCAAGTGCACCAAGGCAGGAAAGAGGGACACACGAAGGACTGGGGGGAGGGAGGAGGCGTGGACACAGACTGGAATAAGTAAGCCCATCGGTAATAAGACTATGTTATTTGTCGAGCTCTACCTAACATCACTGCCTTCAGAAACCACTGTGCGTGTGCAGCTCACTCTTCCTCTTGAGTCTTTTCCCTCATCCGTGACTTCAGGGGTCAGACTAAATCACTCCACAGGCTCATAACTCTTTGCTTTGAGACTGCTACCATAGATTAATTATATACGTAAGCCCACATTTCTCCACCTCCTTGCTAGCTTCCCAACACTGCCAGTTTTCTGTTTGGGGCTAGTACCACGCATCTGTAAAGTCGACGAGAAGCACATTATTGAGTTTTCAAAGGGTGGCCCGTCCTTGGTTGGCACAGACGTTGGACACAGAGAGACCCGAGACCAAACCTTGTTTCCATTTCCCAGCTGTGTGACCTTGGGCAAGACCCTTACTGCTCTGAGCTCCAGTTTCCTCACCTATAACATGGGAGGGACGTAATAACACCTGCTTCATGTGACTGCTGCAAGGGTTAAATGGGATGATACTGCTTGGCACATGATAAAAGTTCAACAAATACCGCTGTCCTTAATTTGATGATAAAAATATTAAATAGCCAGCTTTCCTTGACACCAAGCTCCAAAAAATCCAGGCCGTGACCTGATGGAACAGGTATTTGTCGAATTGCGAAATGATGTAAATTTCATTAGCGAGAGAAAGAGAGAGGGAGAGAACCACACGTGGCTATTTGTTTTCCGTTGCCTGACGGGTACTTTCCATGGTCCAAAGGAAGCATTTTGTATCAGATGCACTGACGGAGAAGGAGATGGAAGGATAGCAACAGAACGAAGCAAGACTTGGTCACTTGAGGGATGACGGGAGGGGGATAAGGGACTTTGAGGAAGAGCTTGCTTGGAGTCATTTCTGGCATCAGGGTCCCCTGGGTTCCCAGGACCCTGTGGTCCCTGGCCTTAAGGGCTTACAACCTGCCACCTCCTTCCTTTAGTGAAAAGGCCACAGGGTGAAGAGGAGCCCAGGGAGAGAACAGGATGGGGTGGACAAGCTGGAATGGACAGAAGGAGCCAGCCTTGGAGACGGGTCCCCCTAGCAGGGAGGGCTAGGCCTCGGAGGCCACTGTTCTGCTCTCTTGAGGGTCTGTGGGTTCACACTGGAAACTGGATCTGATAAGGTCCCCTCATTCGGCACCAAAAGGCACTTGCAGCTTTATTTATAGACAGGTGGTCCCAGGTTTGCCTTTCTGGACGATACACAGGTTTTCCCAGGATCTGGAAGGCAGGCTTAGTCTTCTCCTGGGAGCAGCTAGGTTTGTTTCACTATAGATACCTACTTAGCTCCCAGGGGCCGCCTTGCTGCAGCATCCTACATGCTGGTCCCACCTTGTTTCTGCCCCACCCCGCCACGCTGCTCCCTGAGGCTGGCTCCTCCTTTCTTGCGGACTGGTTCCTGTTCAGGCTCCTCGGGTCTAAGCTGGGTTAAGGAGAAAGAGAGTCAGGAAGGAAGAGTGGGGGCTGGGGGAGGGGTGTGATGGGGTGGGAGGAGGGGCAGTCCAGGGCCCAGGTTCTCCCATTTCCACTAAACTGTCACCAGCCCCCAGACAAACCGAAGCAGGTCATTCAACGACACTTACAGAGAGCTAACAGAGTATGAGATGCTGGGCAGGCCACCGTGACACAAGGATGGGTCCATTTTTTAGGGTGCAGAACCTCCAGCCTAACAATAAGCAACTATAAGTGACTGCGTAAGCTGGCCGAAAGGCTATAGGACGACAGAGGGGGGAAGAAATGAGTGCTGTGGGGAGGAAGGTATTAAAACCTCACACACGAGTGCAAGCACACGCGCACACGCACACGTACAAACATGGGCCACTTCCTCCTGTGGACTCATACGATGCCCCCATCCCCAGCTCGAGGCGGCCCTCCAGCCCCCACCTGGAACACACAGCCTTCTCGAGGCTGTTCCCACTGCACCCTCTTCTCCCTTCGCCCACCTCCAGAGTCACGCACCCTTAAGTTCTTGCTCCCCGGGCCTTCGGTGAGAGGCGAATGTGCCCAGAGCAATGCCAGGGCCTCCCCAGGGAACACTCTAGAACGCACCCCTACAAATGCTTCCAAGCGACAGACAGACCCATACGTGTCTCGTCTGCACTGCTACCCCGCACCGTCACCAGGAATCAACCGCACGTCCCCTCACACTGGCCGTTTCTTCCCCTGTGCACCATCTTCTCCACATCACGTTAGGCTAAACCGTGACGTCGAGAACGCACCTAACACCGCGCCCAGCATCTAAAAGTCAGGCAATGAATGTAATTCTCCTCTCTGTCAAAGGAAGTCACGAGAGAAGGTGGGTGATACCAGGGAAACAAACAAAAAACAGAGAGAACAATAAAAAGTCCTTCTAACGAGTGACCGTGATGTCATACCACAATGAAAGACTTAGTGGGCGACCGGTTCTCAAAGGCTGTTTCTGTCCTAAAATTCTGTAATTTATAGTCTAAAGACATGAGGGGAAATTTTTAACTTTTAAAAATATTAAGAAAATGACCTAAGGAACTAGCCAAGTACATAAAAGAGAGGAGAGAGAGAAAAAACAAAACTGATTACAAGGAATTCTTTTCTAGATATATCGATGTTCGCTTCACATAAAACAAACAAATACTCCAAAAAAAAAAAAAAAAGATTTAATAAGAAGTCGCTTCGGGCACTTGGATCTCCCTATCATTAGTTTTCCAAACGTCCCATTTTGCTCTCTTAATAGTTTTGGAAGTTTGGGGTTTTTCCCCGCAGAAGTAGGAAAAGGGATAGAAAAGAGAAATTACACCCCTAGTCCAGAGAGGACTTTGTCTCTCAAGACCCTGGCGCCGTGTGCCTCAGTCTAACACCAGTGCTGGGCAGGGGTCCTGCAGGCGGCGAGCGCCGGCCCCCAGCCAGCTTGTTGGCATCTGGAGCTGGACACAGAGCCCCTGATAATCACAGCCACTGAAGATTTCTAACAACAAGTCCTCCGAACACCAGATATGGAAATCGCCTCCACTCTCGCAACTGTCTTGCTATCATTCCACAGATGTGTTCCAAAGGCTACAAAGATGGAAATCATGCATGACTAACATGTCTCCTGTACGATATTCAGGTACCTGAGCTCTGTGACGATTATACAGCACCACAGCTCGTTCAGAAACACACCTCGGCTATTTCCGTTCACTGAGCATCCGTGGATGTGGCAGCAAGGGGACACAGGCGGGGCAGGAACTGCCTCAGGCACGTGGTGGCCAGACAGGTCATGTGTGTGGGTGTGGGTTTGTGTGCATGCATGCGTGAACTGCGTCTTATTCAATGCACGAAGAATCAATAATTTCCTTGCATGAACACCTAAATAAAACCGAAATAGCCCCAAGATTGCCTACAACCAAATTATCTCTAGGAGGAACCTGTTGGTGACGTTGGGTGGGGTTGGGAATGCGAAGGGAGACCAGTTTATAGGTTACCAGAGCTTTGCCTGTGCAGGAATCTCTCATCTCTCGCTATTTGATGCAACCTCGTTTCTGCGTCTTGCCCTCCGCCGCCCACAGATGTCATTTCCATGGGGGAATGGGAGGAGGGGGGCAAATCTGAAGCGTGTCAACTCATGAAAGCTGGCAGAGCTAGCTAAGCGTGTGTTTGGGTTGAGTTTTTTGTACTTTCTAGACTATTGTCTCCCAACCGCCAAAGGGCAGTTAACAGCTAGAGCACTAAGAACAATTGATATTAAAATGATCGCCAAAACACCCAAAATATGTTTACTTATAAGTATCACCAAGCTCTGTGCGGGTAAGTTCTAGGTTCTACTAAAGAAAGGAACACACGGACGCACACACATTCCCTTATACTCCGAGTCAGGAAGCCGAAGAACGACATCTATGAAAACACTGCTCTTACCCAAGTAAATCGTGGGATTCTCCCAAATCAGTTTCACCATTCTGTTTTTGGGGGGCCTTTACCAAGTAAGGGTTAACTATCTCCTCCTATCTGAAACCTTACAGTATTATCTATGCAGGCTGAGAAAGAGTCCAGACACAGAGACGTTTAAGAAAATTTTAAGCACCTGGAAAGCACCCAGAAGTATAAAAAGCTGGCTGTTTTATATCCTCCTAATATGAGCCGTGCTCTGCGACTTCAAAGAGTTGACCTGCTGCTCAAACGAATTCAAGAATTCGAGATATCGTATGGCATCAGGCCCCCAGCACAAATTCTTTATGACCATGTAACTGCTAATAACTTTATTACAGAAACGTAGATACGCAAATCTAAAAGGTTTTATTTAGATCCCCTACTACAAAAGAAGAATGTACAAATGCTGTAAGAAAGTTGTCCAAAACGTGGATAGAATCCCTGTTTAAAAACAGTTGTTTGGATCACCTTACAATGTAGAAGTTCAAACTGCATGACAAATGACAAAGAGGACACATGGTAGAATCAAAGACCTATATTAAATGGCCTTTTACATGCTTTCTTTTTTTTTTAGTTCAAAAGGCAAACTGACTTTAAGCGAGTAGATACGAGAGGAGGTAAAATTCACTACTTCCTATGTTGTTAGAAACAAAAACTCAGTTGCTTAAAAAGTTCACGACCCAGAATAGGACTTTTACAAACATGCTACGTGAAGTGGAGAAGAGAAAGTCGACGTCAGCTCTCGTTCCGGGCTGAGCTCACGCTCCGTCCTGTACCTCCACTTTCTTTTAAGTGATTCAAATGCCGCAAATGATAATGCGATCATGTTTTATGGCGGGTAGTAAAGACACATATGGGTCTGACAAATAGAGACACCCTTGGTTGGATTACAACTGGCCCACGTAAGTGCCACTTTATCTTCTGGTTGTCAGTAGTTACTCATCTATTTTTAAATGTTCCACTATGATCTTATCTAATTGGCACATGTAATTGATCACCTTATTTCCGTTACTAAAAGTTGTTGAATGTACCTGGCCAGGTAAAAGTTAGTTACAGGGTGTGTGTGTACTGGCTGAGAGTTATAAGCTTTTATTTAAAAAAAAAAAAATCATAAAGACCCTCCCTCCTCTCAGTGAACCATGCATACTGGGGTTGCTGGGTTTCATTTTGTAAGAAGTGGCCACTGGCCATGGGACCAACCCGTCACCTAACTCACCCACACGGGGCCTTTGCTGGACGGTCCTAGTTTCGAATCCCGCTTTTCGCTACATCATCTTGCTATAACCAACTCGGCCCCCTCTGAAGGAGAAATTGCCTTCACGGTGCTTCTAAATTCTAGCACACGTGTCCCAAGCGCAAAGGAGACCCTTTCAACAAACGGTGTTTGAGCAACAGCCTGGACCCCTGATGTTGTGGCGTCTGCTACAAAGATAAATCCGAAACCATCCCTGACGGGACTAGAGTGGGAGAAGCGACAATGAGGAAATGATATTGTGCTATGGATGCCTTTTCAATTCTGGCAGACGCTCGTCAAGTTAAGGACAGAGCCCACGGGCGCAGAGAGCACAGCCGAGGGATAGTGTGTCACGAAAAACTGTAGTAAGAGGTGGCTAATCCGGAACTCACCACAGGCCTTATCAAGCTCCGGGCAAACAAAGAGAAGGGAGAAGGGAGAGGGGGAGGTGGAGATGGAGCCAGAGAAGGAACTAGTCCTGTGATTAATGCTAAGAGGACTAAGGAAAAATTTAAGTGAACAGAGTCTACCCCAAAAGACAAGCTGACGTGAACCCTGGGAACTACATGAGATCACATGACAATCTCAGGGAAGCCTGAGCCACTTGACCCAGCAGCTGTCGGGAGCCATGGCCCCACAGTCTAAACCTTCCCTTCTCAGCCTCACAGAGTCTCCCTGTGGCTCACTGCAGAGTATTTAAAAAGAAAATCACCAAAAGAACTGGTCCTCAATCTCATCAAATCTTCCTCTCGAATTGTGTTCCTGCAAAAGGCGGCGTTGCCTGCCTCAGCATCTGCTCATCTATCTCTCAGACTGCTGAGTTTGGGTGATAACATGATGCGTGTCACCGGGAAAGCCCAGTGTCACAAGGGAGCTATAGGTCACGATGGGAATTCACCTAGGCCTCGAGCACATGGCCCAGAAGACTGTTACATGCTCACAGGGGCACCTGGGACAACACATCTCTTTCTGGACACTTCTCAGCTTACCTGAGAACTCACTACAACCTGAGGCACAGAACACAAAGAACAGTCCTCCAAGGAGTCAACCAGAAGCTCATCGGCCTGATTAATAACGGACAATTACACAAAGTGACATGATAGCAAACCAGACGACCGTCAGTGGGAGTCTGCCAAGGGTGATCAGTTTACCTGGCTGTGACGCATAGTGGGAACATCTCCCGCTTAACAGACACTTCACCCGCGCGTCTATCTAACAGTGGAAAGTACTCTGTGGCCACCACACCTTCCTGAGCTGGGGCTCAGTAAGGACTCGCAGCCGGTATTCCGATCCTCCCCTCCCCCCCACAGGAGGGGAGGGATAGGAAAGCTGGGCATGTTGTCCAGGAACGCACCTGGATGCACCTGGATTTGTACCAACCACACTCTCAGACCCGGCCACCACGACTACCTAAGGTCTCCACACACAGCCAGCCCTTAATTATCCATGGAAATTTTATACACGAGAAATTTAACTCAGCATATCGCTGAGTCACCAGGCCTAAATGTCGGTCCAACCTGAAACTCAAGGTACACACCAACCTTTTGGTCGTAACAGTAGTGACACGATAATCATTAACAGTAACTGAGAGCTGACCATGTGCCAAGCGCCACCCCAGGCATTTTACCTGCATTATTTCATTTAATTCTACCAACAAATCTAGGAGGCAGGTAAGTATTCTGACCCTACAGATAAGGACCTTGTCGTTCAGATGGATTGAGTTACTTGCCTAAGGTGAAAAGTAGTTTGACTCAGGAACCGTCAGCATCGAGATGAGAGTGAGACAAACACCATCAGGTAGGCAGCCAGCAGCAAAAAAGCCATGTTTTTCCAAATCAAATCACGAATGACTCAGGGATCGTCTACCTGAGTCCATCCTTACGCTCCCAAGGATGGACTCAGGTCCATCCTTACGTGGGAGCGTGCACACAAATGCTTTCTGATACACACACTTTCTTTAATCATTCATGTGGATGAAAAACAGTTAAAAGTGACAATTACTGTTATCACATCATATTTGTGTTGCTGGCACATAACCACCTGCAGATAAAATATCACCTTCCTATTTGTATAGCAAATTTCAAAGGGCAATCAAATATCTCAGGTGGCCCTAAACAACTCGATGAAAGAATCTGAGAAGATGAAGTCCATTTAGAGCCAAGAAAGCAAGCTCCAAAAAGACTGGAGGGCCTGCCCTGGTCATAATCAGCCAGAAGCGGCATCAGGATTCAAACCTCCATCTCGAGCTGCCTCCACCTTTCCATCAAAAGTGTTGCTTCCGTGAGAAAACCTAGCCGACTAGAAATGTTTTTACCCAAGTACGTGATAAGTACTTACAAGTGTGTATATGAGACACAGTTATCCACCTTTCAAAACAATAGAAAGAAATGTACTCTGAGTCTTCCAACTGTGCCGCTGTTCCTCAAAACTACAAGACGACAATACATCTCCTTCAGTAGCACTTTCTTCCCCCATGTGGTACCCCCAAAGACAACTCATAGCCTGCGGGGCACTCTTGGACGGTAAGCTTACTCAGACCATCTTAGCCATGGTGAATCCACGTGGTAGCCCCTGGAAGCACCCACCTCAAACAGACACTTCATACGGGCCCTGTGGAGATGCGAGCTGCTCAGAAAGGCCCTTCATTAAACGCTCCTCAGTTACTGCGAAATAAAAACCAAACTGATCACCCTAGAATTTCTTCACCCTTGGAATCTGCATGCCACAATATGTGCATAACTCCCTTGTGATTCCTCTAAGTCACAGAGGACAGAGATCAGGTAGGGGGTGGGTTGGGGTGCCAATATTTCCAAAATAATTTACTACCTTGCATATCGGGAAAGAGCAGAATTTGTCTTATCAAAAAGTGAAGTAAGACTTCAAACATGAATACTCAATTACGGTATTCGAGAAGTATGTTGTTACTAAAACTAGCCTCGGTAGAATTCCTTTATAAGTGCGTCATCAATGATTACTATTACGTTTCAGAGTCGTGTTAACGGTGCATAAAAACTGCAAGTAGGACAACAGCATCAGTGAAGTTTTCAGTTTTAGAAGAGCTGACTGAAACTGCATCTTATCTTAAACGCTTCAGAGTAGATCATAACAACGTGGTGTGAATTCGGTTATTATAACAGTAACAACGCTGAACCAAAATTTCTAAGAATTTAAGACTTAACAGTCAGCCTCATCCTGAAGACCACTGGTGTTTCGTACTAGGTCAGGGTGACCTTCAGGAAATTAAAACATAAACCAGTCTCAAATCTAAACACTATGACAGTCTCATGGGTAGAAGGAGGTGGGGAATCTCCAACAAACCTATAAGATGTGATTTAAAAAACGAAACAAAACACTGATTAAATAACTTGCATTGATATTTTTTAATCACTGAGGAATGATTAAAATCTAGTATCAGTATCTATGTTAAAAACAAAATAAAAAGGGGTGGTTTAACAAATTAAATGTATACCGTGTATTGCCAAAATATTTTTCAAAGATGCAAAGTGCGTTTCAAGCAGGGCTCTGTGAGGAACAAACTGCATGTCTTCATCGAAAGCCAAATGATCATGTGAAGGCTTATCACAGCTTTTGCATAGACCTGGGTTCCAACGGTGGCGTGTTGGTGACTTTCCAAGGGCGGAACCTGTTAATACAGGTCTCAGACTAATAGCGCTTTGGAAATTTCACAACAAGGATTAAGGGAGGGAGCACGTAAACCATGTCTTTTTCTTGGGAAACTATGATGAAATCCAGATACTATCATGGCCTCAGTCCTCTCCTTTATCTTTCCTACACAACCCGCAGCACAGTTATGATTTTACATTTATTTGTGAAGCTGACTCATGTCCACTTCCCCCCGTGAATATGTTAACTCTGTGAAGGGAGGAACTATTACCATTTTGTTCATGACCCAGTTTACACAGACACAGGCGCTCAACAGATTGTCCAATCATTTAAACCACACCTTCGATAGAAGGACTAGGAAAAATAAGTTTGAGGTCTCGCTAAATATCCTTTTTCAAAGAATTCTGACTTCAGAACTAAGACACAATTTACTTTTCAAAGATGCAATCAAAAAAAAATACTACAAGTTAAAATCATGGTCTATGGCAACATGACCATTGGAATGGCTAAAATTAAAAACAGTGACTATACTAAGTGCTGGTCAGGACGTGAAACTACCACAACACTCACAAAATGTCAGGAAGAATGTAAATTATTAGCACAACTGCTTTGGAAAACAGTTCGGCATTTTATCATATGATGAAACACATACTCACCATGAGATCCAGCGATCCCACTCCTAGATATTTACCCAAGAGAAATGAATTCATATATCCACATGAAGACTTGTACAGGAATATTTAAGAGCAGTTTTGTTCATAATACCTAAAAACTGCAAACCACCCAAAACCCATCAGCTGGTGACAATCTCCATAAAATGGACTACTACTCAGCAGTAAAAGGGAGTGAATTATTAATGCACATAATATTTATGATTCTCAAAAACATGACGCTGAGTAAAAGAAGCTAGAAATAAAAGTATACTATGCTATGATTTCAGTAGTAGAAATTCTAGAAAAAGTAAAACTAATCTACTGAGAAAATTTATCAGTTGTTTGAAGGGAGAGGAGACGGACTCAAAGGAATAAAGGAAACATTCTGCAGTGACGAAAATATTCCGGTCTCCACTACGGCTTTTGGTTACATAGGTCTATACATATTAATCAAAACACCTTCAATGGGTACATTTATTATAAATGTATTAAATTATGCATCAATAAAGTTTATTTAAAGGAAAAAAAGAGCAAGCCATAAATTTAAAATAAAACGTTAAAGCAAACAAAATAACCTAACTAGATGATGCAGTTGGCAACATGACCTCACAGGGAAAAGAATTCTTTCACATGGCTTCTGAACTTAATATTGACTGTACATTCTAGTGGGATGTACATCCTACGGACGAAATGAACTACAAAAAAAAAAAATACTATGCTTTAATCAGAATATTATTAATAGTAACAGATGACAGAATTTTGAAACTATTTTATATATGGTAGAATAAAGCAAAAAGTGAATGTGTTAGCAGCGTTAACAGAAATAGGAGGCCAAGCAAAGAGCTATAAAAATCAAAGATTTTCAGGGGAAAAAAACCCAGTGATGTTAAATATGATTCAGAAATATCAATAAATTCATGATTCTACTTTTCTTTAGTTCTGTCCACTGAAAACTCTAAAAATAACACCCTGGCCACAATGAGCACACCTAAGTGTCCAGGTTCGGTTTATATACACCATTCTCCACTAACAAGAATCAGAGCTTTCTGGAGAAATGGATGACCTCGTCTGAAAATGGAATGTCTAAGACGAGCCTAGGACATTTCTAGGCAAGAGAGCAAGGAAGTACTTGAAGACTAAAAGGGGCATGTTCCAAGGACATAAAAGGCAGTTTAAAAAGGGCCTCGCTGGCCAAACGTGGGATACTTTGAACATCAAAACGATGACTGTAATTGATTATAAAACACTGACTAAATAAAAACCTATGAGTCCATAGGGACAGTCACAGAGAGATTTACATGCCACCATTACAGGTGACTACTACAGCAAACCTTTTCTCCACAATTTGGTCATTACAGTTGGAACTGTAATGCCAACTAATGATGAAATTAGAAAAATCCCCATTTTGCAAACCCCCAGTGAAATAATTCGGGCAAGGATCACCAATCGATAGGCACATCATGCCAAATCATCTCCCCGTAGAATGCGGGTTGATTGCAAAGGGAATTACATACCATCCAGTGCAGAGATCTGGCATCGCCAGCCTAGGCCAGTGTTCAAGCTTCGCATCACTGGCAGTGGGACCACCTGGTGAGAGCTGAGAGCTGATGGTTTAAGAAGCACTCAGCATTACCTGGCAACTGTTTAAACAAGCTTGACTACAACAAGCATTTGGATCTGACTTCTAGGGGACACACAGACAAGTTGAACAACAACACTAGGAAATAATAAGCCAAAATCAGGAGGTGAGACATCCCCTAAAACAATGGGCCTTGATTTTTTCAGGAAAAAAAAAAAGGTGTGGGGTGGGGGGAATCATTCCAGGCTGAAAAGACTAAAGAGATATAAAAACCCAGTTGCAATACCTATACCTTCACTAGATCCTGGTTTAAAAAAAAAAGTTATTAACAACTTTGCGGGACAACTGGAGAAATCTAACTATGGACTACATATCTGATGCTGTGAGACATTTTATTTCACATTTTCTTGCTGTGATAATAGTGTTGTGATTATATAAGAGAATGTCTTTATTCCTAAGAGATTCGTGCCGATGTTTTAAAGGGTGAAGCAACACAATGCCTATCACACTGTTGGTTCATACAGTCTACACGGAAAGATGAAGCCAATATAACACATTAACAATTGTTAATTCTAGGCAGTAGAGTTACTACCCGGTAGTAGGGTACACAGGGGTTCACTGTACTATTCTTACAACTTTTCTATAGGTCTGAATTTTTTCATAATTAAAATGTGAAAAGGAGGGGGAAAAGAAAGCAGAGTGATGTTATCACATCTGTTAAGTCTATCCCAGAGAGGACCAGCACAACACACATCTTCACAGCTGTACTGGGCTGAATTGGGTCCCCCACCCCCACAAATTCACATATTGATGTCCTAACCCCAAGCACCTCAGAATGTGACTGTATTTGGAGATAGGTGTTTACAGAGGTAATTAAGCTAAACTGAGGTCATCACTAGGGTAGGTTCTAATCTACAGTGTCCTTGTAAGTACAGGAAATTTGGACACAGACACTCCCAGAGGGAAGACTGTGAACACACAGGGAGAAGACGGCCATCTACAAGCCAAGAAGAAAGGCCTCGGAAGAAACCAATCCTGCCAACACCTCGACCTCAGACTTCCAGTCTCAAAACTGGGAGAAGAAAATTGTTGTTCAAGCTCCCCATCTGTGATACTTATGGCAGTCCTCAGCAAATGAAAAGGGAAGATGTCCAGGAGATGGAGGAAGACTGCTCTAATCCAAGTGGAGAAACAGCTTTTGCTACCTTGTGCACATACATTATCCATTCACTGATACAGAACATCAAGTGCTCCCAGGATAGTGCATGTGCGTGCGTGTATGCGGCGAGGGGTGGGAATTGAGACAGCTATTCAGGATGACTTAACGTCTGCTGCATCAGCTGGGGAATACCCAGACATCCTGGAATCGCGGGCTCTTGCACACTCCCAGGACGCCTTCTCTCAGAGCCAGAGATGTCTGGGGAGATCCCTGCAGCCTGGGTGTATCCTGGGAGAGACACTTAAAAGGCACACGGCTGTCTGCTGTAAGTGATCAGATATCGAATTTTCATCACTGAGCAGAAATGTGTCAGATATACTAAAGTCATTTCTTCTTGAAATAAAAGAAACATTCTCATGTTTGCCATGGCTCATATTTATTAAAATAAAGGGACACTTTAAATATGTATTTAATATTATTCATTTTTTACCTTTCAGAAACAAACAAAAAATGCAAATAAAAACGAATAAGAAAGGCAAAGAAAATGGTATCTCATCCAATCGCTTTTCCTACATTACTTGAATCATGCCCAGGTTATTATGAGGCTAGGCCAGCTCTGGAATCTCAGGAAGTGAGAGCTGGAAAGGGTCTTAAGAGATCTGGTCGGCTCTCCTCACTTGACATTTAAAGAACCTAAACTCAGATGGACAGAGCTTGCTGACAGCACAGGGCTGGTGGCCTGGCCCCAGTCTCCACACGGGCCTCTCTCTGCCTTGATCTTCACTCAGAGACCTGCCCTGGCTGGACCAGATGGCTGTGGCAAGACCTCTGAGGCCTCCCCAGCAGACAGGTGAGGATGAAAAGATTTTGCTGGAACTCTAGCACACAGTTTCTCAAGCTCTGCCCTACTAGCATTTGAGGCAGGGTCACTCATTGCTGTGGGGCTGGCCCCAAGTGTCACAGGAAGTTTAGCAGAGTCCCTCCTAGATGCCAGTAGGATCCTTCCTCCAAGTTGTGACAACCAAGTCCCCAGACATGTCCCAGTGTCCCCTCAGGGGACAAAATCACCTCCAGTTAAGAACCTCTGCTCCAAAGCACGATAAACTCTATAAGTTTATCGTGAATCCCTCAAAAAGAGGAAAGAGGAATCTCTAAATGCAAACTCAATTCGAATGCAGGACGGCACTTTCTCCGACACCCACAAATGGCCACATCACTTTCTTCCCAGCCTCATCCTCATTACGGTCCTACTTTCCAGAGACAGCGAAGGACTTAGTCAAGTCTCACCTCCTCATCCACGTTCATGTCAAAAGAAGAAGGTCTCAGAAAGGACTCGGCGTTGCCAAATCCGCGCCGCCATGCACCTGACCTTCCCAGAGTGCCCACTCAAACCACGCCCCTTACAGGCCCCGCCCACAAGTAGGGCGATCACCTGCTCCTCACTCAGTGCTGAGGCCCCACACCAGGTGCCCCGGCCCTTCTTCCTATAAAATTGGAGGCGATGACGTCGCTGGCCCAAGGAGCACAGACAGTCCTGGGAATCATCTTCGGAATTGCCTGTGAAGAGGCTCACCAGCTGCAATAGAAGCAAAACCAGCCCAGAGATGCCCAAGGCTCTGTAGGTTAAGTCTAAAATCAAGCCCAGTGACCACAGGAGAAAAGCCACCTGCTCAAAGAATCGTTGCAAAGACACCAGCAAGGTAACAGAAGTGTCGTGTGCAAATACTAGTGACGAATGGGAATAATAATTCTCTACTGTAGACTACTGACGCCCTGTATTCCTGAAGCGACTCCCAGAGGATTATGGCTCGGACCAAGGCTTCCGCCTACAAAACCACGTGGATTATAGATTTGTCCTTAATTTTATAAAAAGCCTCCCCACAACATCTGGTGGCATGATCATAAAAGCCACCCCCAACTAACTTCACGCCCCCGGCATCCTGGCTCTGCAGAGGACTGCCAAGTCCAGCTGTCCCCAGTGTGTGCTGTGTGGGAAGGGCTTTGAGACCTTTGTGTAAATGAAGGTAAAGCCAGCCCCAGGCCCTTTGCTTGATCCTTTAGACTCTCTGAGGCTGCGCCTGGCCCGCACACGGTGGCCCACACACCGGGCTGTCAACTGCTCATCCTGTCTAGATGACTCTTCAGTGCGTGGAGTCCACTGTGGCCAGATCAGAATCCGTCACCGTCTCCCCGCCCCCCAAACACACCCTCTCCTCCTACTGCTTGTCACAGTGCATGTCACCACCCTCTCCTATACCTCGACTCACAGTCTTCTCCCTCATCTGCTCACCCCACGGCCCCAGCTGTCATCACAGCCTGTGGATTCCACCCCCAGGAATACAGGTCTGATATCACCTTGGCCTTTCCTCCCACTGCCAGCTTAGCTCAGCCCTCGTTACCCCGGCCAAACTCTCAGCCTCTCCTGGACTCTAAACCACCACTCTGCTTCCCGCTGCCAGGCGTAACTATCCCAAAGGCCACTCCTGTCACATTCCACTCCTCTCCACGCTCCAGGCCTTCAACAGCTCCCCAGTGTAGACAAAGCATCCTGCCTTCCAGGCCTGAGAGTTAAGCCCTTCTCAGCACGGCTCCCTCCTCAGCTTTCGGACCCTGCCCGGTGCCCTAGCGTTCTCCTATTCCTCCGGCTTCCTCGCCAAACTCATAAATGTCCACCCCAGCTTGCTCAATCCGCCGTCCCTAACCCCTCCCACAATCACCCAGAGGTAGGCAGGCAGATGTGGGCTTCAGATTCTGCTCTGCTGCTTACTAACTGTGACCTGTGAAAGGTTCCCTACGTGTCTCTCCCAGTCTCGGTTTTCTGGTCTATGAAATGGGACAATAATCACCCGCTTTGCAGAGTGGTGAGATCATTAAGCAACTTAGGGAAACACGTGACAGGGTAGCATCTGAGGCAGGGAAAAAACAGACAAAAGCTCGCAGGTCACACTGAACAGGACAAGAAAAAGGACAGTGGAAAGGCTCCCCCTCCTAGAAAGAGGGTATCCTGCTAAGTCCAGCATGGGAGAAATGGGGGGCAGGCCCAGTCCAACTCTGTTCCCACGACACCCTATTGCTCAGAGCACTCGAGCAGTTTTGTGTTTTGAACAGGATGGGCTTTTCCCCCCCTGCCTTTTTCTTTTTTTGGCTAGAGCCAGTACCATCTGTGAATTACACTGCAGAGGCCAGGTTTTTGATAATTTGAATAAGACCTCAGGGAGCCTGAACTAAACATATGTCCCACAAAAATATAAAGTAATTCATATGCTTTCATCTATTAATTGGGAAAAGGGGCTTTTTATTAATGTCTACATTTTTATGAACAGTCAGAGAAATGTCTGTTTTTTTCCATCGTACAACAGCATGGCAAAAAGACATCTTTCTAACATGAGGAGGGATGTACTAGCATTAGAGAAAGTAAACACACTGGGATGGTTTTTACATAAAAATAAGAGGTTAGCATACTGGTTTCTTAGAGCTGCTGTAACAAATGACCACGCACTTGGTGTATTAAAACAAAAAACACTTTCTCACAGGCCAGAAGTCTGAAATCAAGGAGCTGACAGGTGTCACTACCTCGGAAGGCTCTGGAGAATACCCTTCCTTACCTCCTCCTAGGTCTGGTGGCTCCTTGGCTTGTAGCTGCATCACTGCGATCTCTGCCTCTATGGTCACAAAGCACCCTTCCTTGTGTGTCTACACCCTCTTATCATAGGGACACGAGTCATGACCTCATCCTAACCACTTATGTCTGCAAAGAAACATATCTCCAAGTGAAGTCACATTCTGAGGTTCCGGGGGGACATGAATTTTGGGGATCCACTCTTCAGCCTATTACAGTGATGACAGAGGAAAACCAGAGACTTTTCTAAAATCACGAGAACTGAAAATTCCAAAGATAACCACAGAATTTAAAGAGGTTTCTTCTCTGACACCAACTCCAGTGGTTTGACAGTGGCTTCTGGGAACGACGATCGAAGGAGCCTGACCCTGCTCACGGGGGAGGGCTGGGGCTGATGAGGGCTGCCCACCGTGGGTGCGGAACGTGGGACCGGAGGTGAATTCCACATCGGTGCTCTCTGACCTGGTGCGACATGCTCACTGAGCCCGTGAAATGCTCAAGTCACACCTCCACTTGGTAGAAGAACCAGGTCTCCTGAGCCCACATCTGACAACCGCACTCCCAACAATTACAATGACATCTACAACTTTCTGTGTCAGAGACAAGCAGACACTGAAAATCAGCTGATGGCTTGCACAGGCAGAAACTGGTTTCATCCACCTAGAAATGTTTTGCTAACCTAGATCAACAAGCAATAGCCATATACCTACCAAAATATTCAGCATGCGTCCTAGGAACATCTAGCCTAGTTGTGAGAGACAATGTAGGCAGGACGGAGGCGGAGAGATAAAAATATGCCCGCAGCATTATGATTCCACTGAGGAGAGACTCAGCCCCGCCTGGAAGAGAGCATCATGGAAGACTTCTTGGAGGAGGTGACCCTTGTCAGCGTCTAAAGGATGAACAGGAGTTCTCCAGAGACAAAGAAAGATAAGGCCAAAACTATCAGCATGAGCAAAAGCCTCAATCACTTCTTAAACTGTAGCTGAGGTGGCTGTACATGTTGTAAATTATGTGGTTTTATATCCCTTGGAGAAAGAGCCCCACAATGTAGTCTATTTAGGAACTGGCATTAGAGAATTACAACTCTCTCCTAAATCGGCTTTTTACCAGAGAAGCAGAATTATGTAACCAGCTACGTTTCCAGTTTTGCCTTGGCTGTCTGGGCACTCAATCACAGCAAACCCATCAGCTAAAGAATTTGGAATATTTGCTTTCCCCCCTCTCTATAGGGTTTGCCTATTTTCAATTTTTACTTTAACAGCCTTATTGTAACAGGTCATATATATTACAGTAATTTTTATTAAAAGGTAGTGGGGTACAAATTATAAACATGCTGATAAGGAATATATGCCATTTGTTGACATGTGGTATTGGAAGTTTACAAGCTATAACGCCAACACCCTGAACCTAAGTTAAATGTCACATGGCTCATCTTTTTTTTCTTCAGAAGCACAAACCCATCAACTTCTGAGAGGAAAGGGGTTAATTAATTATTAGCAAAGCCATCTGGGTCCTGAGGAGTGAAGTAAATTTCTCTCTGAATAACAAAGGCTGAGGCAAAAAAAAAAAAAATGGGTTAATGTACTCTCTGATCTCTTAAATTTAGTTTATACGAGAGAAGGAAAGCAAGCGAAGGAGGAAGAAAACAAGAACTACTTATATCACCGACACGACACGTAGAGAAGCTTCCAGAAGGACCATTCTCACAAAGACTCAGTTTTATTCACTGAGAGAATAAAAGAATGGAAGGTTCGGATGTGCAAAGGTTTACTATCCGACCATTCTAAAGACCTGATGCTTCTGTGCCTCAGCTCACAGTTCACGGGTAGGCCCTACACCTCGGCACTCAAAAGCAACCCCCACCCCCACCCCCAAAGGCAAACTACTCAGGGGACGCCCCCTGGGGAACCGGAGTGCATGGAGACATTCACTCTCTTTGATTGGGAGATCTATTTGGGAAAAATTAGCCAACCAAAAATGATTTTTAATTGCTGCCTGTGCGCGTAGCACTTGCTAAGTACCACTGGAGAGAAAATATGAGACATCACCCCAGATATAGAATTTATATGCTCCAGAATCTGGAGTCAAAGACATGGCCTCTCATCGGAGTCATCGTGAAGGGTCACAGAGGCACACCCTGCACAATCCTAGGAGGCCACAATGTGAAGCTGCGGTTCTAATCCTGGCACTGCTAGGCCACAGGAACCTCAGCAAGCTGCTCGACCAGTCTCCGAAGGTGGTTATGAGAACTGAGAGATTAGACATGTAAGGTTAAATGAGAAAGCGCCTGACACGTAATAAGTGCTCAATTAAAATCAGCTCAACAAATTGTTATCTAATTAGAATGAAAGCCAACTGTGCGAGTCAGTTCAGGCTGCCTTTGCAAAACGCACAGACTGGGTGGCTTACACAACAGAAATGGATTTCTCGTGGTTCTGGACGCTACAAGTCCGGGATCAAAATGCTGCCTGGTGAGGCCTTTCTCGCTGGTTTATACATGACCGCCTTCTCGCTGTGAGTGTGAAGGGAGAGATCCCTCTCTCTTCCTCTTATAAAGCCACCAGTCCTACCAGATCAGGACCACGCCCTTATGACCTCATTTAACCTTAATTACCGCCTAAAAGCTGTCTCCAAATATAGTCACAGTGGGGTTACAACTTCAACATACGAATTTTAGGGGGACATTATCCAGACGGCAGCACCAACACAGGGAAAATGACCATCAGTATAATATTTACTGAGCATCTACTATATCCTAGAAGTTGTACCATCATTATCATTTCATCTTTGACCCATTTCCCATTTAGGAAAAAAAAAAAAGTGCAGCTCGCTGCCAGTGAGTGCTATTTAAAGTTTACATAAACACACTCTCTGAGGCTGAAGCAAATCTGACTGGTTTCCAATATGAAAATAAAATATAAAAACTGTTCTTGGAGTTATTTCTAAACAGAATTTGCCTCTAATCCTAATGTAACAGAAATGTGTACATAAACCGGATTCATCAAATGAATCTTCAGCTAACAACTGTTCGAGAACCATGTTCACATCACACGTAGGAATGCTATGTTTTCTAGGATTTGACATTTTCAACGATCAAGAATTACTATATTCTGTAAATGGAAATACCACTGCTAAAAACAGAACGCTATAAAAAGAACGATGTCATTTGTTTCCAAAGACAATGGATCTACTAGAGCGATACGAAAATAATAATAAAAGCAAGACAAACTTTGGAGGTGAGGTTAGGACTGTGATCCACGAGTTATCTCGGGGTAAATGCTGCAACAGCACGTGCGGCCAGCAAGTATTCTTGGGACAGATGAGAAATGGGTTAAACCACCATGTGACAGAGGCATTATTATTCTAGTACCACAGATGAGGACTTGAAGCTCATTACCAGTAATTAACTTGCTGAAGGACACACAGCTAGCAAATGGTGAAACAAAGACCTGTACCTAGGTCTCTCTGATTCCAATCTCCATGGCACCGCTCCTTACTTCATTGAGATGGCAGACTTTTTCATAAAGTTCATTATAAACTCCACAGACAGATCATAAATGCCAAGGGCCAGAGAGAGACGGTAGTAAGATCAGGGGTAGATTCCATTAAGGAGATGGGCTTTAAACTGAGCCCTTAGGATAGGTGGGTTGGGGCAGACAGGAGAGAGAAAGAACAGGGGTCCTGCTGACCACAGCACGAGCAGAGGACCCTGCCCGGTGGGTTTTGCAGAGTAGGCAGGGGGCACGTGTGGAGAAGTAACATGAAATAAAGACGAGTTAAATGGGTGAAATTGCTGAAGGGTCTGGAAACTCAGGGAGAAGACAGGTACTTCCATGGGTGGCAGCAACCAATGAGGATACATGAGCAGAGGATACAGTAGTGATAGTACTTGAGCTACAGGGGACAGAGCCTGGAGACTGGACAAGCTGCACTGGAACTCAGGGATGGAAGGGGTGGGGCCACAGGCAAGATGTGGGACCTGCCAGGTGAGGTCCAGAGGGCCAGGTGCTGGGCTCTGCTCTTTCCCGGTTCCCAGCAGACTGATGACCAAGGACAGGAGGAATCAAAGACAGCTGCCAGGTTCAGCACCAAGGGGACCAGGAGAATGGGGGTGCCATTTACTCATTAGGAACTTCCGGAGCTTCCTGTGCAAAGTGCTGTCCTCCATTTGAAAATGTAGACAGATAGTAAAACATAACATAAAAATGTACAAATACACCTGGGGCTAAGTGGCCCTGGAGGAAAAATCCTGATGGAACCAGCAGGAGGGCTAAAGGAAGGCCTCTGGGAAGGTGTCGTTAAAGCTTGAAGTTGACAGACCAGAAGGTGCCAAGTTAGGTGAGAGGCAGGAAAATCAAAACTGAGATGCCTCAGAGACTGACAGCAAAGCCTCTGAGGGGGAATAGTGATGAAACTGGATGGATTCCAGGCATCAGGGCATGAAGTTCTAAGGGCGGTTCACCAGGGCCGGCTGCATGCTAGCCCCAAATTGCTGTGACACCTGGTGTCATCCACAAAACAAAAGCGGGGAGGGGTGGAGAAATGGGAGAGTCCAAAGTCAGGTGACCCAGAAAGAGAAAATCCTGGGGAACTGAACATCTGAGGCACTGAGGAGGAGAATTAGGGTGATGGGGATGACCTCTAGGCGTCTTGCTATCTGAACGGGAAATATTTGGCGGTGGGGTGGGGGAGGAGGGAGATGGGATAAAGGGGGGGTCAAATATGTGCTGAAAGAAAGAAATCTAACTATAGGAAGTAAACACACAATGTAAATATATATATATATTTATATATATATTTACATTGTGTGTTTACTTCCTATAGTTAGATATATATATATATATATATATATATATATATATATATATATATATATGCCTTACTCTTAAAATGTACAGCTGAAACTTACCGGATTTCGTTAACCAATGTCACCATAAATAAATTTTTTAAAAAAAATGAACAGGAAATATTTATCCAGGAAAGCCCCAGTGGGCAAACTTACAGATCTGCTTGGCCTCTCATGACAATCCTTTTTTCCCATCTGTGATGCTTTCCTGAAAATGCGTTTGCAAGCAAAATGCAGGAAAGTCAAAACCTTACATGCGATGACACACATCTCACAAGCATAGGGGCGTATTCCTACTCAGAGCGCTCAAAACGAAACGTAAGAACAATTACAAAATACCTAAATATACCTAACCTTTCGGATCCAGGCATCCACAATTCCTTCGCAGTGTCTCACACGTGCCCTTTAATCTTCTTTGTTCCCTTTGTAGCCGAGGACGCCCACAGGTTCCCAAGCAAGACCCAGGAGTCACGTCCATCAATTTCCAGCTCCTTCTCAATGGATGTGTTTAGGAGAATTATGCTCTTCATAACTCTTATTATTAACCTTTTTAATTTTTAATTTTATAAAACAATGGTGAAGTACATAAACAATCCAAGTGATTTACACACACACACACACACACACACACACACACACACACACACAATGTGCCATAAAGACAAAGATGAGAAGATGTTGAAAATGATGTATCCAGGTAAGACGGCTGGGAGCATTCCCCGGATGATGGGCAGGAAATCGAATTCGGCATTCAGAGTGGTCTACAGGTGCCAGGCACGATATTAGCAAGCCCACCACGGAGGGCTCACAGAAACGACCCAGACTAGTCATGGCTACACAGGGGACTCCTGCCCTCTGGTCCATGGCAGAGAGTCGGACGTAAAAAATAATGTTCTTTCCAACTAAGTAATTTTATGAAAGAAAGACTTTTTTCAGTTTTGTAAACCATAAAAATTGAGCACTGGGAATGTTTTCCACCATATGTTCCAATAGCAAAATATATATATATATATATATCTTAATACATATAATGTTTAAAAAAAAAAAAACTTACTTTAAGAAAAATGATAAAGCCGTGAAATCCACTAATATATTTTTCAATCAGGAGACTATGTTCAGGGATTTTCTCTAAGCTGCTTTTTTTAAAAAAGAGGAAATCCCAACCCACAGAGCAGACAATTTGCTTTTTCTTCAAACTGACAAGTAGTATCATTTTATATTGGATACTAGAGAATTCTTATTATTGAATGTGCCTTTATTCTAGGAGGGAAAAGCCTAGCAAAATAACATACAAGGTATTAAAGAAAATAAAAATGGCGTGAGGAAGTCCAAAGTAATTGAATCCACACGTATGACCCAAATCGCGAGAAACGCTTCCCTCGCAACGCTGTGAGAGGCACCGCCACCAAAGTCCCGATACGGGGGTGGGGGTGGGAGGTGACCCTCTTGAAGGCAGAGTCCAGACTTACATTTAGTCCAGTTCCTCTCAAGAGTCCCTGCCCTTATCACTCAGGAAAGGAGGTCCCTGAGAAAGGAAGCTCAAAGCCTCAGAACAGAGGAGCTGAAGGCAGTGTTGGTAGGCAGCCTCTCCAGAAAGTTCTCTTTCCAGCTCAGCTGCTAAGCTGAACAGTGGATCCAGCCAACCGCCATTCAGAGGTGAAGGGGACTGATGTCTAGGGAACTGCATTTACTTGTTTATGTCTGGTCTCCTGGGGCCAATTAATGAGGGTGAGAACTTTGGGGAAGAGAATCACCTTGAACCCGGGAGCAGCCGGACCGCCCGTCGCCAGCCCACACTGACCTCAGCTCTCAAGGGCGGCCAGTGAGTTGTCCTCCCTGAGAAGCAGCCCAGTCAAAGGGCGCGACTGCTGCTCAGCAATAAATTGTTACACTGGGCAAACTGAAGACACTTGACAAAAGTGCCTTCAGATGCTTAGTAAAACTGAGGTCATACAAACACTGAGTCACTGGGGACAAACAGCAAATACATTAATAATTTTACAGGGACCCAGCCAGTCCCTCCACTTCTGTACCAAGAACTCATATGACGTGAGCATTTGCAGTTGTACAAACTGAGTCTCCGATTTCATGGATTTTCTGCTTAAGAACATGTTACTTCCAACAGGAGTCACTCCAAGTTCAAGGTTCAGATCGGCCCTCAGTAAGAAATGCTGGGCAAGTATGGCACCTCCTTATACCAATTCCAATTCGAGCCGAGCTCCAGGCAGCAAGAACCGCCTACAGGTTCAACATGCCTAAGACCCTGCTGCAGGTACAAGCGACAAGTGAGTAGGCACATGAGGCAGATGCCTGGGTGCTGGTCACAGCCCAGGACGGTGGGTACTTAGTGCTGGCAGACCAGGGATAAGACTGAGCAAGGCCCGTAAACACCTCAAACTCTAAGTAGGGAAGCATGAGCCAAGAAAGCCAACGCTCTAAGGAAAGGCATCTTCTAAAGAGTTAAGTCGGATTTT
Source organism: Pteropus medius (assembly GCF_902729225.1). Lineage (NCBI taxonomy): Eukaryota > Metazoa > Chordata > Mammalia > Chiroptera > Pteropodidae > Pteropus > Pteropus medius. The sequence continues at coordinate 13,594,103 of NW_024349797.1, forward strand.
GAGAGGGCGAAATGAGTGTCGTGTGTTTCAAGTAGAATGCCACCTTTTAGGATTTTCAAATAAACCTAAAACACTAAGCCTTCCTACACCTGCGCCATCACCCATTCCACCTGACCCAAGAGAAACAATGAGAAGAGCCTTTTATAAAAAGCTTTCATTTCGAGAAGAGGGGAGATGAGAGGAAGAAAGAAAAGCACACAGTGGGACTTATTACGCACCATTTCTGGTAAAGAAAAGAAAGTTCAAGTGCATGACAAATGAGCTACGGTCCAGCATAACGAGCCCCATAGGTTTGTGCCACCAGTGTGCTTTCCACTTGGGTAGCAAATACAACAGAACTCTAAAAATTCTCCTCACTCTGTGTCTCACTCACCATCAAAATCTGAAGAAGAAAACAAGCCATTTGCCCCCTCACGTGGCTTTTCTTGAATGTGAACGAAGGCGGGCTTCGAAAGGGCTGGAACACGCAGCGAGGAGGAAGTCCTAACCTGGGGAGACGCGGGTACTGGACGCAAGCCCATCACTTGCCCAGGCCTCAGTTCCCCGCTGGGTCCCAGGACACAGTCCCCCCACATGATTCCTAAGTGCTTTTGTCTAGGTTTTACTCTAACATCTTTAGCGTAGGCAGAAACTCACTGCTAATTCTTTTTGTTGTTGAATTAGTGTCCTACGGCTGCTGTAAAAAAAGAAAAAGTGCCACCAACTGGGTGGCTTAAAACAACAGAAATTTACTCTCTCACACTTCTGGCTTGAAGTCCAAAACCCAGGCGTCAGCAGAGCTGGTTTGTCCCGGAAGTTCTGAAGGAGGATGTGCTCCATTCCTCCCTCCCAGATTCCGGTGGCTGCCAGCGGTCCCTGAGCGTCTTGGCTTGTCGATGCATCGCTCCAACCGCTGCCTCCACCTTCATGCATGGTTCTTCCCGCTAAGTGTTTGTGTCTCTTCGCCTCCTCTTGTGAGGACACCACTTATACTGGATTAAAACGCACCCGGATCCAACATACCCTCATCTTAACTTGCTTATATCTGCAAAGACCCCAGATCCTAATAAGGTCACATTCACAGGTACTGAGGATTGGGACTTCCACATATGTTTTTGAGGGACAGGATTCACACCACAAGGACTGCTTATACTGGCAACACAGGGCACCGTGAGAAATCCAACAATGACACTGTGAAGAAACTACCACTTCTGAACAGATTATCTGAAAACCTTCACTGTTGTCTCTGAATTGCTGAGGGTAAGCGATACATCAATCAGCCACGGACAGGTGACAGCCACAAAACCTGCGCACCTAAGCACAGGGGTGAACAAATGGTACAAAGTGTGTAAACCAAATATTTACACAGAGAAATAAAAGACCAACTGGGATTACATTTCATAAAACTCAACCACTGCTAATAAAATAACCATCTAGCAATAAATCACGCCTGCACAGAAGGCAGGCTGGTCTGAAGTGATGGTGACAGAGGGACAAAAAGTAAAGAGAGGGCCCAGAGGTGTGACTTGTCTAGTGCAGAAACTTGGGGAGGAAAGGTGAGGAAGATCTCAAGTGACCTCCGCAGCCTCTGGCTTCGTAGTCTACTAAATGCTTTTTGATAGACATCATCGAGAGAAATGTACAGAGAGAAGATGTACAGTCTAGTGGGGACGTGCCTGGCCTAAGAGAGCTGGCAGGGTGCACGTGTGTGCCAAGGGTGCCCGCCCTGCCACACACAAACCGAGAATCTCATTTCTGCAGGAACAGGATGCTGTTCTCTAATCCTGGGTCCCCGTGATTAGAACGCATTGGGGGAGCATTCGAAGAGCTGGGTCCCAACTGCTGACTGTAAGACACAGGCAAGAACGAGACCCAGTGGGCCCTGGGGAGATGCAAGATCCAACTCGGTCCAGTGAGTCCCTCCCATGTGGCTGCATGGAGTTTTAATCATTGTACAGGAAAGGGCTTGCAGATCACACACAGTGCAGTCTAGTTGTTCCCTAACGGAAGGAGTCTTCTGCGGAGTGAGCACTGTGAGGACTCCATTCCCACAGCTCCCCAAAGCCTTTCGGAAATCACACATTTATGCACAACGTTGCTGTGGAAGCTGCCATGTCCAGTTCTCGTCCTTTGGGCAGAAATGTTCTCAGCACACTGTGCTGGCACTGGTTATCTGATGCTGAGCAGAACCTGTGCCTGATGGTCATCCTGTGTGTCTGACAAAAGCATGGAGTGAAGAGGATAACAAAAGAGTTCTCTGCAGCCAGTAGTTTGAGAAGCATGAATCTAGGCTAACTCAGCTCACAGATGAACTACTGAATGAATACAGTGAACAAACACAGTGGGCCCACAAGAGAAGGCTCCCTCGACTGGATAAGAAATCTAATAAGGTTCAGAGAGATGCAGGGGCTTGCCCAAGGCTCAGAGCCTATTAGCTCTAGAACCCAGATCCCCTAACATCAACTTTGGTGCTCTGCGCACCCCTCAAGCTTTCTCTTTATTAACCAACCCTCTCTCTGCAACATATCTTGTTCATCAACTCATACAAATACCAAGAGGCAGTCTCCCCTCCCCTCCCCTCCCCTCCCACAACACCTTGTACAGATGCCATATGCCACGTTTATGTGTTTCTTTATAAGCATCTCTATCCCACTAGACTGGAACCATCCCTGTTTTTCGGATGCCTAGCACGAAGCCTGTTTATAAGTATGAAATCAACATCTGTTGGATGAATGAATGAGTTATGAGAAAGTTTTAGGCACCACACAGGAGTGGTATCATCATCTTATTACTTAATAATATTATTTCGGAGAAACAATCCCCCTCAATATAAACTGATCTCTGAGGATGGGGAGGAAACCTTTAAAATAAGTCAAAGAACCAGAGATAATGAATGTAGACTTAATCAAGGCAGCTACTTAAGTAAAAAGTCTTACAACAGTCCTCCAATTACACCTGTCACCACTTCTGGGCAATCTGCATTCTCTACACATAATATCCGTATCAACAAACAGAATCGGGTTCTTTGCTCATCAGGAAAAATCTGTGTAGATTTCATCAATGGTTATAATACTAATTAGTAGATGACTCAAAACAGTGTCCACAGACTCATTCAAAGACCAAAGCCCAAGAACATTCGGAGTAATCAATGAAACAAAATTTTGATAGGTCCGAGCATATTTTTCGAAGGTCACAAACAAGGAATAAATCGCTTATAAAAAATTTAGTATATTCAGTGACTCAAAATATGACACAAGTTCATGTCTGTTTCCAATTAACCAGAGTCCTTGAGGAATAAATGAAGCAGTGAGATGATGAAGAGAAAAGAACATCTGACCCAGAGGCAGCGGAGCCAGGCTTTGCCCAGATATACGGGTTCTCAGCGAGTCACCTGCACTGTTTGGACCTCGGATTCTTCATCTATAAACCCACATCGTATTCTAGAATCCCAGTAACGATATTTCTATCAAAGATCTATAGGAGACACCATCAGCGAATAAACATCTGCTGTGCTCAAGTCCACTTTAACGAAGTGACAGACCATTGGGTGCTATCGACAATTAAGTAAATCCCATACGGTAGGGATCAGCTCTCCCGTATCACTTGAACCACCTCTTTCTCCAGCAACTGTAAAACATTCTACACTCAGTGCTAAGAAGTTTCCTCTCTGTTTTGTTCATTCTTGACAAGAAGGTGGCAGGGATGGCAGAGAAAGGGCTGCTGTTGGCCACTGAAGGAAGACAGAGGCAGGTACCGAATGAGCCTCCAGTATTACGGCGGACTGGAGAAAATCAGGAAGCAGTGTTCATCCTAATTAGAGAAAGCTCCTCATACAGGATACACAAACAGTAGATACTCAACTGTCGTCCAAAAGCTGACCTTAAGTTTAGTAAAAAATACTTGAATTGGTGGCTTATGGCTTGTTCATTCTCTCATAAGGTGTTTTAACAGTACCTACGACACGCCAAGCAACAGGTGGGATGCAAAAATCAAAACGAAGTGCTCCCTGCCCTCCATCTCCGGATGGGGAGAGGCGGGAAGGGAGGACAATAGCAGAGACAGATACTAAGGAGACAATTACACGACAAAAAAAAGTGTCACTAAACAAAAGCGAAAACGGGAAGGTTTTGCAGGGGTGGAGATCAGCTGGGTCTTCCAAGTTGAGAATGCGGGTCCAGAGGACAGAAGGGGAGGAAAAGCATTCTAGACAGAGGAACGGCATCTGCAAGTGAAAGCCAGCACCAGAGCACACGGCCTTCTGCAGAAACGGGGGGCCCTAGCGCAAGGCAGGACGGGAACACAGGAACAATGACCGGAGGAGAGGATGAAAAGGGCAGGGGGCGGGAGGAAGGGGAAGGAGCATAGATCGAAAAGAGATTTAAGAAATTCAGCAATCGAATGTCATATCTGGACCTTTTTTGGATTCCAATTTGAACAAACTACTGCTAGATGTCTTCCTAGCAGACAATCAGATAAATTCTAAAACAGACTGGATTCTGGATGACAGTAAAGAATCGTGGTTCATTTGTTTTTAGGGGTGATAATGGTTTTGTGGTTGTGTGTGTTGTCTGTGTAGTGTATGTTCTTATGTATTAGAAACACATTCTGAAATACTGGCAAATATACAATGATATAATTCCTGGGATTCGCTTTAAAATAATCCAGCGAGGGAGGTGAGAAGGGTCAGGGGAAGACAGGATGATACAAGATGGGTCCCATGTTGAAGACACACGTGATTTGTGGACTCCCTCGATGGTGACATTATCCATGTCATGCCACAGAACTGGAATCTTCCATAATAAACACTGTAAGAATGGCTGGCCTTACACGCCCCTGCTGAGGGGTTTGGACTTGATCCTTCCAAGCCTTGCTTCTCAAATTTCAGTGTAAAGAAGAATCATTTGGGAAGTGTGCTTCAATGCAGATTGCCAGGCAGTGCCACCAGTCGGCGAGTCTTGGCTAAAGCCTAGAAATCTTCATTTCTCACAAAACATTCTAGATTACTCTAAAGCTGGTGGTCAGAGCCACACTTTGAGACAAACCACTCCAGGTGATAGGAGACGCTGAAGGGCTGTGACAAAACAGGTCTGTGTATTAACTCAGCCCTCGGGGGGCACGGCAGTGCTGAGCTGGATGGACGTGAGGGGGACAGTGAAGGAGGAGGAGGAAAGGGGCGAGGAGGCCCCTGCACCATCCAGCTAACAATGAAGACCCGCGGCAGGGTTAGGGAAAAAGGGACAGCCGAGAGACATTTAGGAGGCAGTATCGAGGGACCTGTGCTACAGAGTTGGAGTACCTGGGACGACTCTCAAAGTGTCCCCCAAGGGCCCAGTCCTACACGTCTGCGTGCCCCCACGGCACCCAGTGCAACCACCTCCACATTCCGAGAACTCAGTGTGGTTGAATGAACAAAGGAATGAATGAAATCACCTACCTGACCCTGTTTTCCACAGAACTAAAGGGTCAATGTTACTGAGTTTGCCTACAATGCCAAAGGTAAAAAGATGTCACCATCTGAAACAGGAAGAGTGAAAATCCATCCCAACGCCCCCAAATGACCAAATCCACAGGCCAGAATTCTAGAATGACCAAGACATTAATAATAAGAGGTGACACCAACAAATAAAAGCAATGGTTAATGAAAACAGGATCCGTTAAATAAAGATAACTACCTTCCCAAATCTATTTCCCTCTCTTTCCCAAAGGAACCCTCTGCTTCAGCCAACTGGGGTAAAAGAAAAACAAAGAAGTCTCAGATCTTGATTTGACATTTGTCTGTGCCACCTTAGCAAGCCACTGAATTTCTCTGAGCCTCAGTTTCCCCACCTGTAAGAAGAACATGATATCTACTTTACAGTTGTTGGAATGCTGGAAGAGCATGGATGCAAATGCCCCACACGATTCCAAACAGCTCCCAACAAGCCCTGAGAAATATCAGTTCCCATTTCACATCCGGTCTTCCCCCACATGCATCCCCACTCCATGTCCAAGCTAACCCTGACGACTCAGGTGACCTCCTCTCTCCTGTCACCAGCCCCCAGCCTGGCCATCCTGAAAGGTCCAGCTGATGAAATTCTGTCTTCTCTCCAGGGTTCCCAACTGGGTCATATTTATCCTTTGGAGTCCCAAATCATATAATTCTGGCCATGCATGGGCCAGTCCTCAGACATTTGGCAAATGCCACTTTTAACCTCCCTGGTCTCTTTTTTCTCTTTGCCCAGAGTTTTGTAATCTCTGGGTATCTCCAGTTCCTGGCATACAGTAATTACATTTCCCCTCATGTTGAAAATCTCGATGCGATGGCTTGGGCTGGTGGTACACAGTGGTTAACAAGAATCATCACCCAATCTCTTGATCTTGAAAACCAGGACAACTTGTGTTGGATAGCTGACATTTATTCCTGTTAGAACAGGGGGCCAAAGTTCATGATTTTTGGTACTCACTCGACCCTGTGATTACAGGCAATTTGAGGGCAGCTGGCAGGAAAAAGTAGCCACCAAAGAAAAACTTTGCGAGTCTGGGAGCCACCAGCCCCAAATCTATGGAAACGAAATGCAAGAAAGATGAAGTCATCACAGAGACCATCGAAAAGCAGGAGGGAGGCTCAGGACAGTCCCAGAGTTCTCTGGTGTACTCACATGTCACCTGTGAGAGATGCCTGAGGCGACGCAAAGGGAAGCAGAGAGTATAAAATACTCATAAACTCCTTATTTTTTTAAATTTTCATATGCAAATGTTTTCAAAAGACCAAAGGCTTTCCAGGAAACATTTTGTTGAAGGCATGTTTCAAGCCCCAGTCCAAGCCCCAGCCCAAGCCCCAGCCCGAGCCCCACCCCAGATGAAGGGACAATCCTAGCAGCTGTCCTGATCCTGGGGACCTTGCCCCTGTTTTGACCAGGGCTGAACGTCTAACTCGGGAAGAACAAGTCTGTGTGTTCGGAATGGCAGGTGACGAGGTCGGCATCACTGGGCACTGGGGCCCTCACATCGCGGGGGTTGGCGCCAGTACCTCACCACAGCACGCCACGGGCGGGAGGAAGCAGAAATCAAGAGCCGCACGGAGGCAGCCAGGCTGCAAAGAGGAGACTGGAGCAGACTCCAGAGAAAGGCAGGGATGAGCATCCGTGTGGCCACAGAGGGGGCATTTCCAATCACCATGGCCCTGAGATGTGCTTCATTGCTCTTCGCCACTGGTCCGTGGGACTAATTATTATGTCCTTGGGACAAATATTCTTTTACTTAAGCCCACTAGGGTGGGTGGCTTTCTTTTCTTTGCAACCAAATGTGTCTAGAGTATGACACTCTCCTTTAAACGAAACTAAATAAATTCCACCAGAGATCCCTCTTCTAATCTATTTCAACTGACAGCAGCTACTTTTGTCTGATTTATTACCTCTGCAAGCCCTTCCCCCTGAGAAAGGGAGGGGCTGCGAGCTCTTTTAAAGCTGGACTGATTTTACACGGCAGGGCCAGCATGTGTAGCCCTCTATTACAGTGCCTACAGGATCCATCTAACTAGTTTGGTCAGCTTGTCCATTCCCTGAAAGCAGGGTAGCCACCACATCAGCAACTCCGTTGCTAAGGCAACTGCTTACTTTCCATATCAACTGCAAACTCGTTGCTATGGAAACGCATATACAAGAAAAATTCCTCTCTCCAGCCAGGGACCAGATGGCAGGGAACTCACAGAAGTCATGGGTTAGGGGGCTTTGGTAAATGGGATGTTTACTGGAGTACATTTCTCTCATCATATCAGAGATGCCATGGCCCTGAGCACATGTAGAAGTCGCATCCTCATTATAAAAAGCAAGAGTTTGTTCTCTTCTGCCTGCAAAACTACAGACCGTAACTGCAATAACTACAGGTAAGTTATTTTTGAAATAATTTTGAATTTCTCCCTCTAAATATAAACCTTTTGTTTTTACCTGCCACAATGAACATACCCCAAAATAAATGCTTTAGTCAAACACCAATGGAAATATAATTTCCTATAAGAACTGAAATAGAGGTTCGATTTCACCTCCTTTCAGATGGAGAGGTAATCCAGAAATCCTCTTTAGTTTCCACCAACGAAGCGCTAATGCATCCCCGATTTGTACCTCTACTCCGACTTCTCTATTGAGCTTGAAAGTCATTTACCAAACTTCCAACTTGACAGCTCTACTTAAATGATCAAGGGCCATCTCATATTTAACATGGTCAAAATAGAATTTTTGGCTCTAACCTCCATCCCACTCTCCAAATGCCTTCATCTGCGAACCCCAAGCCCGGTGTAAGCCAGTGTCATTTCTGTCATCATTTCCAACCCACACCAGTAGAACAAGCCCTGAATAGATGTTTCCCCCTGATGTCCCTTTAAACATCTCATTCTCCTGTCTTTCATACACTTCCTAGAGGCCTCCCTTCTGGTCTTAGGACATTTCAAGCTGCTGCCATCTCAGAGCTTTTGCTCTTGCTGTTCTCTCTGCCTCAGGTCATTGGTGGCTGTGTCCCTCCTGCCATTCAAGGCGTGGCCAATCAGCTCCTCCAGTACATTACCCTGTTTTATTTTCTTCATTGCATGTATCACTATCTGATACATTACTTACAGGTCCATGTACGGATCTACTGTCCCACACGTGCCTCCCCCTCGCCTAGTCCCTGCCCCACGGATAATATGGAAGAACAGCCAAGGAACTGTCACAGGTCACCAGCTGTATCCCCAGCACCCAGAACAGTGCCTGGCAGTCCACAAAGATATGGGGTATAAATGAACCACTGCTGAAAATGCTTCTAAAATGACTGAAGCTACTTCTTTTTTAAGTGCAAACTGAGGCTTCTGCAGGGTCTCAGAATCATGGCTGTGAACACAGGTTCTCACTTTACATGACTGCATCTACGGAAGATTCTGGAAGGAACTGGGCATTCCGTAAGTATTCTGGGAGTACTTAGTGTGACTCTGCACCCTGGCTCTGTGCCACACTGCCCGTGTCTGATTCCAGCAAGCTCTGGACTTTTCTCCCCTCCACTACAGCCGTGACTGGAGTCAGCATTCACATGACTTGGCCTATCCTTCTGAAAACAAAGTATATACAAATGTTCTGCTATCTGTTTTCTGTCTAATGACTTTAATTAAATCACTCATTGGTCCTGTCCCTAGAGAACAGTCAGAGTCTTCTGTGAGGCACTTCACAGAGCTCTAACAAATGGAAGGCGACACTGAACTTGACCTCACCTGGCCCAGAGAGGAACCCTACAGACCCAGAGGGGAGAACGGAGAAAGAGGGGTACTTGGAGAGCCTCTCCCCCGACCCCCAGAAGCAGCAGAGTCACTCTGCCTGTATTTACTGGTCTCCTGCTGAGTTCACAGCAAAAGTACTCCAAGAAGCATGCATGCGTGCATGTGCGTGCACATGCACACATGCACATGCACACACACACACACAAATGTCAAAGAATTCATTCTGTCCTCGGAACTGTGCAACCTCATACAGCACACCATCAAGTTATTATTAAAAGAACAACTTTACTCTATCTTCAACCATATATTTCCTTGCTTTTCTTCTTATCATACTTGGCAGACTACATCATCGCCCCTATCAAGCTATTGCTTTTGAAGATATTAAATGCAATTTAACCAGAATACCTTGAAGCAAAACCTTAGTTAACTGGAATGTTTTTTAAAAAATGGATCGGCATCTCTGCTTTAGTTAAGTTACTAGAGCAATTTAAAGTTTTCCTCTTATCATCTTAGCTCCCCCACCAGAACTCCTCATACTTATTTACGTCGTCACCTCGACCACCCACCTCTCTCTTTTTTCTCTGATACTTTTCCAACACATCCATTGGGTCTAGCAACATTCATTTCCTAAGCATCTAGGCCTCTGTGGCCAAAAATCTGAAAATCCCATGCTTGCTTAGTAACAGAACCAATATTTTACTTGGGACTGCAATGGGCCCAGTTAAGACTACATTTCCCAGACTTCCTTGCAGCTACGGAGTCATGTGACCAGGTCATAGCTCATGAGACAAAAGCAGAGTCTGGGGTTTCTGGAAAAGCCCTTTAAAATTGCTAACTCAGTAGAACCCCCTTTAGTCTCCGTGCATACCCCTTCCTGTTTCCTGAAATGAGAACAAGCGAGCTGATGCCATCTTGAACCACGAGAAAACTGAGAATGGAAACCAGCAACATACTAAGAACGGCTGAACAGAAGGACAGATGAAACACGGTGGGTCTCTGTCCAATTCTTCAAGACTTACTTTATGTGACAGCAATACACTTCTGTTTAATTCACTGTTATCTGGATTTTCTACAATGAACAGTCAAACCTCATCCTAACTAGTCCATTCTTGGTGGTCTCATGCTCATTCCCACAGCAGAAGAATGCTTTGATAACAATTTATTCAAAGGCTCCCCCAGAAAGAATATTCAAAACCTGCCCGTTGCTACCTTTTATCTCAGTTCCAAATGCTCCTCTCTCTTTGGGGAAAGGAAGCTTCTCTGATTAACCTCGAATGACACTGATCACTTATTGACCTGGCATGCTTCCCATACTGGTGGTGGTCTGTTCTTCTTTATTTTGTATTATGTCTCCTGTTTTCCTGGAATGTAAGCTCCTAAAAGGCAAGAACCAAATCTCACTTTTTATTTAACTTTTGACGTCACCAAATAATTCTATCGAATAAACTAACTAATAAGCAAAGGTTGCTTGAAGTTCTCAGTATTATAGGTAATGGGATCCCGTTTGCCTCCTAATATGGAGGCATCCACGGGAACAACTTGAGTAAATTCCTACAGCTGGAAAACTTTGAGTGGAAGCAAACATAGCCAAGGAATAAATTCTTACAGGGACAGTGAGATGTAGTCATTGAGAGAAGCAGCAAGTAAGTTAAAAATGACAAAGGTGGAAACAAAACTAAACCACTTTAAGGGGGCACGAAACCAAAATCTGTAAACAAAACAACTGCCTAATAAACACAGTATCGCCAAAACATACATTATGTTAGCCTTTAAAAATATATATATTCGTCTTCTGCGTCAAGTACAGAACACGTGCATTTGGGAAGGTGGTAGAATTTTCTATAAAATCTAAAACCTGCCATCATCGTGGCAAAGCTTAAGAACGTTAAGGTGGCCAAGGGCTCCGTGGAGAGTATGTAATAACCCAAATAACCCATCACTATTTGTGAAAGAAGCAAAACCCATGACTTTCAAATAGGAGGTCAATGTGCCAACTTCCTATGTTATTTACCACAGAGAATTATTCTGCAGCTAAAGTGATTTCAAAGGGAAATCCCAAAGACTTTTCAGCTCAACAGGGGAGATTCTGAGAACAATTTCTTTATGGTTGGATATGCAAGCAGTACATCAACGAAGAAGCATCTCACAGACCTACCCAGGTACCGCAAAGCCCTACCAAAGAGAATGCAATGTTTTCTGAACAGTTAATGTGCAGAGACACTGGAGAGATGCACCACCGGGGGCCTCGGGTCCAGAAGAACCAAGCTTTCCAGAAGACACGTAGAGATCCTCATCAAAGTCGACAGTAAGAGAATCACTGAGGGCGCTGGAAAAGCGGCATATCCTTGAAATGGAAGGGCTGGAAAAGCAATGACGTGAGAAACAGGAAACATAAATAAAAGGGAGAAAGAGAAGGGTAGGCTTCTGCGTGTACGTTCTCCTAGCTAGAAGGAGATTCTGTGGGGAGGGCTCGCTGGACCAGGAATGCTTTGCTTTCTAGGCTGTGTCCAAAAACATTCAATTTTTGTACCCTTTTCCAGTAGAGTAGGCACTGATGATAGCAGGTACTTTAAAGAGTTTATTGAAAGACCGAGCAGACAAACAATGAACGGCTGGCAAGACCAAGACAACAGAAATGGCCCTGCAGCCAAGGCATCTAATACCTGGAAGAATCAGGAAGGAGCAAATGCATGAGTGGGGGAGAGTGGCCAAGTGCAGAATGCAGCTTTCTTGGAATGGCAGAGGATGGTGGTATGACGTGTGTCCTATTCCAGGGCCTGTGACATGGGGGTATGTTTATATCAGGCCCCTCAGAGACTCTGCTGGTCTCAGCCTTCTGAGGTATCTGAGACAACAGTCTACAACATAGACAATAGAGGACAGTGGGCACCATGAGGAAGAGGTAGTGTTCCCGCTGCTGGGAGGGGCAGCCCCAGCCCAGGGCAGAACAGGACTGTCACTTGCCCCAGAGACCACAGAAGACACATACACCTTGTCACATTTTTGCATGTCCCATCACCAACCATTAGGAATTTACCCATCAGGATCAGGCTGCACCGTTTTTTCAAAGAGCATTATTTATCCAAACAACAAAAGAAAACAAAATGTCTTAGCTTCTTACTAAAATGACCACTGATTAAACGAATATGTTGACTAGCATCAGGGGAAAGGGAAGTGCTCTTGATCCTGTGCTTACATCACTCAAGGAGAGGAAATCGGAGGCCACGGTGCATTCGGAGTGCTGCCACATCAGAAGGGCTACCTCATTTTCCAAACTGCCTTTGAAGAAGCAGCTCATCCAACAGGACAAAAAAAGTAAACTTCCAGGGGGCGGGGCTGGGCGGGGCACTGGAGAGAGAACTGCTATAAACAGTGCCTGTGCAGGGAGAAGGGGCTCTGCACTTGGGCAGTGGAGGGGGCCTGGGTCAGAGCCTGGAAACAGGAAGCAGAGAGGACAATGATATGCTTCATGCAAATGTGACACCTTTCCATTTGCTGACAAAGACAGAATTCGGCCCTCTCTCAACAGCATGAAAACATACTCTGTATTTATTTACCTTTCTCTATCCTGCACCTCCACAGCGAATTCTGGGTTTATCTAAGTTATTCTGAATGGAATTCGGGTAAACTCCTGTTCTGCCACCTACTAGCTGTGTGATATCCAGCAAACGACTTAACAACTCTGAGCTTAACTTGTCATCTGTTTTACGAAGGAAAACAGGACCTACCATATAAGGTTGAAGGGAGGAAGAAATAGGATACTGCATATGGAAAGAACAAAGAAGGTGTTCCACATTAAGTCCAATATAGTTATTATAAAATTCCGGTGGTTCCTCACCTTTCCTGGGTCAGAGGTTTAATTAAGAACTTAAAAGCTTAAACCAACAAGAATTTGGAATCTTCTAGGAAAATGCAACATGCATAGTCACATGACATGTGGTTAATAATTTCAGGCTGTCCGCAGAACCTCTGACACCCAAAGACCCAAGTTAAGTAAGCCCCAAGCAACTACAAACTCCTGCTTCTGTATATGAGAAGACTGGGGGCCACCAGCATCAAAACTAGAACCAGGAATCCTAGCTTCTAACACAGTCCTTTTTCAACCAAGACAAGTTGCCTATATTTGTAAGCTAAAACTGTATTTAAAGCATTCGGCCCCGGACATAATAAAAATACTTTTGCACAGTGTTTCCTTTATAAACTCTCCTATGACAACAATGTTTTTTGTTAAAGTAGCAAGAAGGGAAGTTGGAAAAAAAGCACAGAAATAGAAATACACCTGAACCATTATCATCCAGTCGATAAAAAAATAAGAAGTACTTTACTTCTCATTTACAAGTACTCGGAGTTTAGTACTTGCTAATCGTGTAGTCTTAAGTAAGGTCTGTATTTAGGAGGTATAAAACATAATCCCTGACTTTGAAACTCTATCTTGATTGATTCGGGCAAAGGTCCTCAACAGATGAAACCATGAGGTGAAAAGCTGACGGGGAACTCTGTGGAGGAGGGAGCGGCCGACCCCATGTGAACCCACAGCTCAAGCTCAGCATCCTCAGGAGAGGGTCAACCAGGCTTCCCGATGTGAGAACACACAAGGCTTTTCCATATTCTGGGGGACAAAAAAGCCAGAATGTGATCTAGTCTTTAGAGCTGACTTCCATTTCACAGAAAATACAGGGGATAGAGGAACAAGCTAAATAAAACCTCGAGGAAACAGACAGGATGGGGGGCATTCTGTAGCCCAACTGATGGGTCTCTCCTACAAGGAAGGGGGAGTAGGGGGAGGAGTAGGGATGCTGTGGATAAAAACAGATAGAAGAAACCTAACAGCCAAAGGCAACGCATAAACCATGTCTGGGTCCTAATTCAAACATTTTGTCAGCCATCAGGGAGATCTGAATGTGGACCTGGTATTAGGTCCACACCAAAGAACTGTTCGTTTTGTAGGGGTGACGCTGGCCTTGTGGTCATGTAAGAAACTGTCGATTATTCTTACACACGCTGAAATATGTTGGGATAAACTGACACGAGGTCTAGGATTTGCTTCCAACTATTTAAGCAACAGCAAAACAAAACAGAATGAAGGGAGGGAAGCCCTTGTGAACTACGTCTTTTAAATTCCTATAAGAGATAAATCAAAAAATAGAGAGATGAAGCCGAAGCAAAATCATCTATTCTCTCAACTTACTCATTCATGAGAGTACGTTCTTGATGAAATCTGAGCACTGGAAAGAACCCAAAAGCATTTAGTTCACTGATTCTCAAATCTGGCTGCAAGTCAGAAACACCTATGAAGCTTATCAGGACACCAATTTTCCCCAACCCACCTCAAACTGACTGAATCAGAATCTTCAGGGAGGGGCCGAGAAATAGTCATTGTTTTTAAGTGCCTCAGATGATTCTGATGCAATCTAGTACATTCCTGAGGTGACATCCTAGCCAAGCGATCGTCCAGCAGGGTCTATGTTCCAAGCCCTCAGGGACAAGGATCACACAGAATTCTGTGTTCTCAGTTCTGTCAAGTTTAAAACTGTGTTTGACACTTTTAAAAGTAAAAAGTAAAAAAAAAAAAAAAAAGGGAAATGGCTAACTCTGTGAATACATCTTTCAAGGATCCACTGTCCCCTTCAACTAACATACTTCCCCCCAGCATTCGGGTGTACTTAGTCACTGTGTCACAGCCGAACCTCAGTGTGGAAGCTACTGCCAAGTAAAATCCTCTGGGAAAAAACACATGTACCTGGAGAGCCCAAGGAAGTTTCACTGGGCTCAGTGTCACGGGGGAATGCCTTCCCCTTTACTCAGCCAGCCAGGGTAGAAAACCCCGAGCGAACAGGCCAGGGCCAGTGTCCTGGAAGTCCCTGCCAGTCCCCAGGGCAGCCCAAGGGAAGGAGAAAATGGGAAAACTCACACTCCTCGCTTCGTTCTCACAGCATCGCAAACCCTGGGAACAAACTCTCAACCACAAAACTGACTGGCATTTGATCAGAAACGTGTCGACACAGATCAGCATGGCTAGGAAGCCAGAACTCAGCATTTCAGGAGACTCACAATCCAAAGTCCTTTACACCATTTCCTTTCAACAGGTGCTATCCACGTTTATTCAAAATGACAACTGTCACCCCTGGAAAATATGACTGGGGGAGCAGGGGGTGCACAGGAGAGAGACGGCTCTCCCAGACACACCAACACCCACCTGCCACTCCCAGGCCGGTGAACAAGCCTCCCACTTTGGAGTTGCTCGGTTCACACTGCAGAGTGTGCATTTGCTGACTTTGATGCACACCGGCATGATGGCAGACGCGGGCACGCAGTGACTTGCACTATCGTTTCTCACCAAACTAAAAGCCCTGTTCCTTGCTTTATCAGTGACGTGCAGCTTCGGGGGACCTGCACGGCACCTTCTTCTCTACATTCTAACCCTGGAATTGTTGTCTAACACTTTCCCTTTAATGCCACGGGGCCCCCATCTGTACCTGAGCTTTTAATACCACAGACTGGCTTTCATGAGGGGAGGAGCAAATTCTCTAAATTCAAAGAATGATCTTGAAACACTCAACAGCGTCGAGTCTGGAGGTCGGTCTCCAAATGTCCATTCTGAGATGTGGAGGAGGAAGAGAAGTGGACACAAGGGACGACAGCAGTGCCTCACAACTGTGAGTTATGTGAAAATAAAAAGCTGGCAAAGGAAGGGCCCAGAACACACGAATATTCACAACTGCCCACTGGACCCAGGTACCACCTACGGCAGCACTGCAAGGCAATGTCCTTAGTGTCCACACCCTCCCCTTCCCGGGCAACGTCTCCTCCTCAAGCACAGCATGACGCCCACTCCCCATCTTGAACGTAAACTCTGGTCACAGCATTTGCAGACAACATGTCCAGTTGCAGCAAAAGGAGAAAAACGACTTCGCCACGTTCTTATTCATATTCTCCCACGCCCAAGACGAGGAGAACTTTCTCAGGCTCAAGAGTCTACTGGAAACAAATACGTTTCTGGACAGAAAGAAATTAAAGACCTCAACCCTACAGAGCGGCTTACCCACCACAACAGCGGTCCAGAGCCCAAACCTGAACTTCGAGAGGGTGAAAGCAGACTAGGAGCTGCACATTGCAGCACTATTCACACGGAAAAGTCACATGAAAACTTTGTGCAGGAAACGTTTCCGGCAATTTAACTGTGGTTACATTACCTTTCAGAACTCCAAGTTAGGTCACAATTTGGTTTTCCAGTTCAAACAGTTAACCCGATTTCTATTGTACCTATTATGTTCCTTATGAGAAAGGTAAAGCAAATTATTTAAAGTCTTTTAGTGGACCATGAAGCTTGAGCTAAGGCTTTCAAGTCAGAACTGAACACTTTTTAAGTCAGTCTCTAGTGGGAATTCTACCCTAAGCCAACTTTTCACACTTGGGGAGTTCCGAGGTTGCCAAACACTTGGGCAGACACCTGATCTCGAGAGTCACCTGGGCAATTCATGTCTGTCTTTGTTTAGTCCTGGAATACATATAAGTATGCTCAAGTCGCCTCCCACTGTGCATGACTGTCCATTTTTATTCCAGAATCCCAGAGATGCTGCCTTTCTCCAAGTTAATATTCAGAGAGAAAATAAATGCCACTTATCTCTAGACCTTCAGAGCAATATTCCTCAAATGTCTATCCATACACCTCATGGTTAACTGGCTGCCCCTACGTGCTCCAAACCCAAACTTACCCATCCGCATCGAGGGAAGAACCGATCAAGTGCGTGAACCAGTTTTGTGATTATGTTCAGATACCACAGAGGGAAACCCTCGACCCAGCACCAATACCAAAGAGTATTTACTTAATATGCTTAAGGAAAAGGAATTTCTTTACAACTACCTAAATGAATGAAACCAAGTTAAAAGTATCTATTTATAACTCCTGCTTCAGTGTGGCGAATTCACATTCCTTAACAATTTTTTAACGGGGAAAAATTTTTAATTTTAAAAATGAACAACTTGAGCTCCAGACAGAGGCTTACCTGACTCCTCTCTTTGTCCACTTTCTTAAAACACTTATTCAACGACAAATTATGTCTCACTGAGTTTTTCCAGCCAGTAGGTGCATTTGCAAAATACGGAAAATGTTCCAAGATCCAGTTGTAGATATCCTTTACTGGCAGGCGCTTGGTTGGAGAGTCCTCGATGGCCATAAATATGAGGCAGCTAAAGGAGTACGGGGGTTTGCAGTTGGGGTTCTGCCTGGCATCGTAGGGCATGTCAGAGTGGGCGGGGGACGGGGGCGTGTCATCGTCCAGGTCCTGGACGGGGCTGACGCTCCTGAGGACCGACTCCCCGAAGCTCTTCAGCAAGTTCTTGCTCTCGTGCAGCCAGTTCAGGTTGGTCAGCTCTTCATCTTCCATGGCCCCCTCTTCTAATCTGATGTCAGGCAGAGAAAAGTCGAGGTCATCGTCTTCCTGAAGGGCCTTGGAGAAACCGCTGCCCCGGTAACACTGACTCAGCCCACTGGAGACACTAATTCCTGAGCTTTCTGGCTTCTTACTGGGAGGCATGACTGGACCCATTTACGTGAAGGCTCCTGGTAAACACATTACAGGGAAAAGATGAGTTAGTGAAACTCAAACCAGAAGGACGGCTGTGTCCTCCTAACTCTTTTGCCCCCCACCCCTGCCACCTCAACGGACCCCTTACCACATAGGAACACTTCATGGCTCCCACACTGGGTGACACAAATCCACGATTCCACCACAAAGAGATGCATGATAAGTAAAATTGGTCCATCATGCACGCATACAGCAGAGACGTGTCACCCCCTCAATATAGTAAGACTAGGAATCTTTAGAGCACCTTTAATGTGCAAATGAATCCTAAAGAGAATGAGAAATTCCACGATGCTTTCTTCCTAGCTCTATGAAAATTCTCTGACCCTGGGAAAATCAGTTATTTCCTGCTGCCTCAGTTTATCTATAACACATGAATACGTACGTACACAGGTAAAACCCTTTCGAGCCTCATGATTAACACTACATAATAAGCTCAATGCACAACCCCTGTCACTTGGGGTAATAGGTTTCATTGTTTCTTCTCAAAAAAAGAAAATACTTGTAAGTTTAAAGCCAGTTGTTTCAGATTAAGTTCAGCTGTTTCAACATAAAGACCATCACAACTGCGTTGAAATGAAAACGGTGGCCACAGTGAGCATCAATTTGGTAGTATTTGATTTGATTTTTTTTTTCCTCTTCGTCACGACCAAAAACTCTGCAACTTTAATTACATTTGAATTCTCTGGATTCAAACTGGAGGAAGAAGTACATTTAATTTTATTGGACACTCTGACCAAAAAAGTAACTTCAGGCACAAGTGGGAATATGAAAGAAAAGCCATTAATCGAAATGAGAATTGCTGAAAAAATCAGGAGAGCGAGGGGCAGCTTCAAGACAGGAAGGCAAATTCAACAACAATTGCTACAGAACTCTCTTCTGCCTCCACCCCGGCTGCCACACCCATTTTTATCAATGACCTAGAACAGGGAGTAAAATACATGATGAGAAAAGAAAATGAGGAAGTGGCAAGAATGACCCCAGCAGATTCAAAGCTGTTCAGCCCCCTGGTACTTAATGTAAGATGGAAAGAACAGTGAAGATAATGAGAGGTCTCCCACTCTCCTTCTGTAGCGCTCCAACAATGCACTTGGTTTAAGAAGCATGTCTTTTATTATTTTTCCCCAAGTAAGACCAAGCAATCTATCTAGAAAAAAAAAAAAATGAACACAACAAAGCAAAGATATGCTCATTCTAGGGCTCTAAATGTCCATTGACACTAGGCTTAAAATAACTGCCACTTCAGCTGGGGAAGCTCTGGAATGGGATTCTAGAAAGCATAATGTGGGTGCCCTCTACCCACAGCCGACAAAGGGTGCGGTGCCCCAGAACTGCAAGCACCCTTCCTCCTCCAAAACTTAGACAAACAGAACCTGATGACAGAAAGCCTGAAGGCAAGCTCTCTAGAGCTGCTGTGAAACACCCGATTCCAAGGAAAGAAAACTTCTACAAGCATCAAAGTCCTATGGAGCAGGGCAGTTTTAACACTTCAAGTTCATCCAGAGGGAAATTTCTTTCTGTCATGTACTCACCCGAGTGGTGCATGGCACATTTTAAAGAATAAGCTAGTATCTTTAGGTTTGGGGACTTGACAGAGACCAGCCTGATATTGCTTTCACCTTCTTTATGAACAAAGCTAAGTCCGTCTCTTTCAAATTTTCCTCAGACCCCAATAAAAAAACAAATTTTCTGATAACCAGGAATATCTACACAGTAGAGTACAAAAGAGAACTACTACCCAGCCATTGAAGTCAACTTTAGCTCCAGATGAAAGTTTTATGTCTCCTGAGCTTCCAAACAGGAAAATTATATCATGGCTGACAGTAAGTAATTTAATTGCCTTGTTGCTATGACAACAACATGCTGCTCTCTTTTTTTTTTAATCTGCTTATTTGTCAGTAGCTTCCCAAAGGAACTAACACGCTATTCTCCATGTTTTCTTTTGTTTTAAACAAACATTGCCAGCAATATGGTTTTATTAGAAAAATAGCACTGTCAAGAAAACAGGGTTATGGGGTTCAGTCCCTTCCGATCATTTATTTGCCTGCTTTGTGTCTCTGTCCCCTACCCATACCCTCCAACTGTCAACTGCATCCCTATAAATCCGCATTTTATAGCAACAGTATCAAGAGCTGCTGATCACTACATTTCCATTTTAAAAAACAGTTCCCAGAAACCATAGCTGAGGAGTTTTCCATTATTATATTCAAACTACGTAATTCGCCAAATCTTTTTTTCCTCCTCTTTTAGAGGGGAAAAAAAGGATCCGGATCATGTGAGTCTGCAGTTAAGCAAACATTTTTAATCTGCTGCCAAAAAGGTTGCTCCACCAGATACGCAAATAGTTATCCACTAGTGACCTCCTTGCAACTTTTCGGTGTGCTATTGGTTACGTCCTCCCCGCCAGTCCCCCCCACCCTGCACGCATAATCACACACACAAACACTTTTTTTTTTTATGACTTGCTGTGTTTTGTATCTGTTTTCCTTTTTAACGGAGAAAAGGCAGCAGAGAAGCTAGTTTCCTGCCGGGTCCCAGAATGTCTCCAAATAACAAAAAGACATTACGGGCCCAGCGCTGAACAGATGTTCGATGTGAACTTTAAAAAGTTGAGAAATTCTCCCCAAGCGAAGCAGAGCAGTCGCGAGTTTGGGGGGGAAGGGGGGCGGAGTAACACCCCCATCCGCGCGCGCGCGCGCACGCACGCGCTCCACTCCAGTCTACTGTACTTGTCAAAAACATTTCAAGGGGACCTGTGGGAGCAGCGATTGGCTGGCTCCAGCGTCAATCAGCGGCGTTGCCATGCAACCGGGAAACTGCTCTTCTGGTATACGGGACAATTGGGAGCTCGCATACCTTCACTGCCGGTCAGATGTCATAAACCTTTTATTGGCCGCACCGCGGCAAGCCTTAAAAACACATCAATAAAAGCCCGCCGTCCCCCAACTTCTCTAGGGCCCAAGGAGGGCTTCAAAGAGGGCCAGAATGAGGAGGGGTCCGGCCTCGGGGGTCTCGGGGGACGCTCACTGCTCGTGCCAAGCCTGCAGTTTGTGGCGGGGGGGAGGGTATCTTTGTTAGGTGCCTGTTTCTCATCTTGGGGTCTCCCCTTGATCAATACCCCCTCTCCCGGCCCGGAAGGCGGGGACCCCGTCCACCGCGGACAATACCAACTCTGTTCCTGTCGAGTGTCTTTTTCGAAGCCGAGGAACCAGGAAACAGCCCGCACGTCGGGGTAGGAAACTCTTCGGACCGAGCAACTTCCCGGCTCCAGGGCTGCGGTCCCCGCGCCCGGCCAGGCCCCCGCCCCGCGCCCTCCCCCAGGAACTGCGGAGTCCCTCCTCTGCCGAGAGCGGCCACGGCGCCTCCAGGACGGCCACGGACGAGTGCCCCCGCCCTTAGTCACCCAGTCTGGTCCGGGCGCCGGCGGCAGCGCGAAGCAAACTCACCTGGCCGGAGCGGGGCGCCGGGGCTCGGGGGCGCCGCTGCCCTTCAGCGGGAGCCGACAAACTTTCGCAGGCGCCCAGCGGGCATCGCTTGGTGGCCCCGCTAAGGACGCGCGGGCGCAGCACGGCGAGCCCGGGGCGGCGGGCGGCGGGGGGCGGCCGCGGGCGCGGGCGGCAGGGGCGCGGGGGTCGCGGCGCGGCATGGGACCTGCGGCGTCCGCCCGGCGCGCAGCGCGTCCTCCCGCCGGCCCCGCCGCTCTCCCCGCCCCGTCCCGCCTCCCGCTCGCCTCCGCCGCGGCGCGTCGGGCCGGGGCGCGCCGAGCGGCGAGAAATTGTTTCCACTGCAAACAAAAAAAGGCGACACATGACCAGGCAGGAGGAGGGGAAGCGCGGGGAGGGAGGGGAACGGAGGGGAGGGACAGAGCGCTGGGGGCGGAGGGAGCCGGAGAGAAGGAAAACGTGGGCCGGGCTGCCGGCGGCCTGGGGCGCGGGGCGCGAACCCGCCGGGGCGGCCCCTGCCGGCGTCCTCTGCGCCACGATCGGCCGCCCTCCCAGGAGCTTCCCGGGCGCACCCAGGGCTGAAGCCGGGCTGGGCCACAAGGACTCGCCTCCTGCGGTACCGCGGGGCGGGGGTGGCGAGCTCCGGGGCCCGCGACCCGGGACGGCCACGACCGTGCGCGGCGACACTGGAGGGGGGGGGCAGGAGGCGTGCGGCCTGTCTCTTCCCCGGGCTCCGGCCACGCGGGCCCGGCCGGCGCTGCGCCGCTGGCAACGTGTCGCCGGAACGAGCTACCCCATCCGCATGCCTTACATGGCTCGAAACTAAATAATGTAAAGAATCACGATACGATGCGGGCGAGGGGGAGAAAAGGTTCCATTTCTCCCCAATCACGACGGGACTCCCAGGGCCGTACCCAGCCCTCCTCCAGTGCCCACCTCGTGCCCCAGGAGGAAAGGCACAAAGGCACCACAGACTCTGGCCCAGGTGGCGGCTGCTCCTGTCGTCTGCTGGCGCCTGTCTGACGAGGGAGGGTGGCCATTACAGATTAGAGTAAGAAGCCCGTCCTAAAGGCCACGCCGCTGGGGCCTCTCCCGTGCGTTGTGCTCAGCGCCCCAACCCACTTCTAACCCTCTAGGGAAAACAAGAGTCGTCTCCTTCACATTTTGAATTCGCAGGGCCACCCGGCAAACGGTACAGCTACCACTCCAAGTCTAGGCTCCTCCAAAGAACGGCCACCCACTGCTAGAGCCACACCAAGCAGCTGCCTTTGGAGAGCATGAAAGGAGAGTCCAACAGGACACCCTGGTGGTGACATAAATAAAAAATATGATTGCACAGCACTCCCAGGTAGCCAAAGCAGTAGGTTCCTCTACAGAAGAGAAGTCCAGGTCACTCTTGCCACCCCTACCTGAACCCACCTGAGCCAGTGGACAGGCTATTTTGAGCTATCTGAAAACTGTAGAAAAACCAATTAAGAAGGCCAGGCAGGCGTGATCTCCCTCAGAAACTCCTCTAGCTTGCAGTACCTAGCCAAAGAGGGAGAAAAATCCCCCAGATGTCTGAATTTTTTTTTTTTTTAATTTCAAAAAGTAAGGAACCCCAATAGATCTAAGAGTCATTCCCTTTAACAAAGCTTCAAGATGGTGGGTGGCAAGTCTCAAGCAAGGTCACCACAGGCCTCACTACTTACCAGTTCTATGGCAAATCCCAACCAGGAGATGATTCAGAGGTGGAGGCCCAGGAGCAGCCTGAGGTCATCCAGCACCACCCCATTAATTACTGAGCACTTGATGTGACCTTCCCTAAGCCACTAAGCAAAAGGTGTGAGGTAAGAGAAATAAACCAGATCATCTCTGAAGTCAGAACTGGTAACAAAGCCAGGACAGGAGCTTGGTCCAGTGCATGTCCCGCCCCTCATCAGCATATCAGCTGAGAGTGCTCCAATCTCCCATCAAAGGAACCAAGGTGAGAGACCTTTGACCCAGCACCTTACTGGCTGGGTGAGGAATAGACAGACCCCTTCCATCAGTTACCAGCCCTCCCATCCCTAGCCACACTCACACCATAGCTAGAAATCTCTTTACATTAAGTAGAGGTGGCATGTTATTTTCACCCCAGCACTTTCATTCTTCCTCAGAGTGCAAAACATGAGAATGTGAGCTGAAGGTTACTGCACATGGAATATGTCATTCTTAAAACTCTCAGCGTAAGCTATTAGGCTCTGGTGTCTGAACAAGCCATCCTAGAACAAAAAGTTAAAGATGAGCAAGTCTGGGGCCTGCAGGAGCCATAAGCAGCGGGTGGAGCATAAAGGTGAGGTAAGCTGCCTTTTATTAGCTCACCTCTTTTTAGCTCTGACAGTTTTTTGGTTTCTTCCAATCTCAAGTGTATTTCTTAATTTCCCTTTCCCATTACAAGTGTGGCAGGAGATGAGGGAAGGTATCAGCCTGAAGTGATGGACCAGCCCTGCCTGATGTAGAGAGCAGAGTCCACATGTCTGCCTGTCTCTCTGTCTGAAATGGGGGATCAAGACATTCCCAAAAGCCAAAGGAGGGCTTCGTTTGGCTTTTTCACCTTATAATTCCACAGAACCGTGACTCTGGGACATGCTCCCTGACAAAAGGGTACAGAGGCCAAATTCACTTAGGAACAACGTCATTCTCAATTCCCCTCTTAAATTTTTCAAAGAATACCCTTGTGCCTTAGATCCTGAGAAGTTTCAAAGAAACAAGTGACGCTGTTAAAAAACACATTTGACGGCAGAATCCTATGGGTGCCCCAGAACTCACCGTGGACTGGGGACCTGATGGGACCATTTTGCAGCCCCATCTGGGCATGGGGCCAAGAGCACATAAGTATCTAGGAGCAGGAGCACCTGCCACCTTCTGACTGCCTCAGTCTTCCACTAGTAGTTCAAATTCTCAGGGAAATCATCTGATTGGCTAAGCCTGAGTCAGGTGACTCCTCCCTTTTTGCCCATCCCATCCTAAGAGCCAAGGCAGGGGGCATGGTGGAACCATCTGATACATTAGGACCAGGGAAGGGAGGGAAGATGACTTTGGATGGAGGATAGCTAATAAAGATGGGTGGAAGTTTGACCTGTGGAAATGGGGCTCTGGACCTGAGCTTCTCTACTAGGGATTCCCAGGACACCACACCCAAGGGATCAGAATCTCCTAGGATGGGTCCCAGGCATGTGCATTCTGAGAAGGTACAACGTAGCATGACCTGCTATTCCAGGTAGGAGAAATGAATGGCACATACAGATTTAACAGATGCAAATTTGATTATATTAGAAGATGCATTTGTTCATTGAACAAATATTTCCCTAATGCCTACTAAGTACATGGAACTGTGTTAGGCACCAGAGATATAGAATTTTGTTCCTTATGGATCATGCTTATTAGTGGATAACAGTGGAAACACATCACAAAACTCCCTAAATGCTTAGGTGAGCAGTTCGCGTGCACTGATACGGAGGACAAGAGGAACCACTGAATATTTTTGAGTCCAAGACACTGTACTATCAGAAATATGCTTAAAAAGAAGAATGGCTTACATAACTCCTGGAGACCTAATACACACAATACAGTGATTATAGACAGCAAGACTATTATGAACATTAAACTTGCTAAGTGACTAATCTTAATTGTTCCCAACACTAGAAAAAAATGGTAATTATGTGACATGATGATGGTAACCACATTGCAATATAAATCTATCAAATCAATACGTTGTACACCTTATATGTTGGATGTCAAGTATATCTCAATTTGGAGAAGAAAAAGGAGGACGGGGTGGGGGAGGGGGAAGAGGAGATCGTGGATCCAGAATGAATTTGGGGAGTGGAAAAGAGAAAACAGAAGACCCAAAACAGGCAGAACCACTCAGAGAGCGTTGCGGTAATCTGAAAGAGAATCAAGATTATTTTAATACGTTTTTTAATTAGAAAAATGCTAAAATATTAAAATAGTGGTTCCCTCCGAGTGGTAGAGTCATGGGGTAATTTTTTTGTCTGCTTCTTTCATTCTCATCTACATTTTCCAAGTTTCTACAATGAGCATCTATTACATTTATAATTTATAGTGTTCTAATAATAAAAGGGGGGAGTTAGAACAGGGTTTCTCAAACTCGTGCATCAGAATTTACCTGTAGGGCTTATTAAAACTCAGCGTGCCGGTCCCCACTCCAGAGTTTCTGATTCAGTAGTTCTGGGCTGGGGCCTGAGAATTCACGTCTCTAACAAGGTCCAAGATGATGGCTGCCTCTGCTCATCGGAAGACCACACTTTGAGACCCACTGAAGTAGAAAATAGTCAGTGAAACTGGAAAAAATGAATTCACAAGAGCCTTCAAAGGAAGAACCAAGAGAATCTGTCCGATGATTGAATATGAGAAGAAAGGGAGAGATTATAGTCAAAAATAACACCTTAATCATAGGTTGACTAAGAGTCTCTTTGAGATAACATGAGAATGCTCTTTGTGGTGATTAAAAAAAAAAAAAAAAGCCGCTCACTTCCCTCCCTTCAGTGTAGAAGAAAGAGGGACCAACACCACTGCTGGAAGAGACTCCATCTCTGGGTGAGTTTCAAGACTTGGGCAAGCATCATTTGGACTTTCTGGCCATCCTCTCTTGGGGTTTTCCTCTTGTACATTCTTGGTGTTTATATGACAGGTTCTGAAGGGTGGCACCTGGGAAAGGGTTTATTAGAATTTCTCCAGCAGGGAATAGAGTCAGGAAGTTTATCTGAAGAGGGAAAGAAGGGTGTGTGGGAAGAGAAAGTACAGCAGAACCGGCGAAGTGTATTAGCTCAGGTGCCCTAGCCAAACCTGAGCTTACCAAGTTGCCTGCTGGAGGCAAAATGGAAATATAGAACCTGTCAACTCCTCTTTGAGCATAAACACAAGTGTGAGCTGATGATCCAGAATCCAGATTTAGTCAAGTCATTCAGTCAACAAGTATTTATTAAGCATCTAGCTACTCTATGCCCAGTTACCAAGTGGAAGGGACTAGGAAAGAACCAGGAGAAATAAAAGACCTGGCACTTACCCTCAAGGATTGGAGCAATTCGGTGAGCATTTACAAATCAACTACAAAAAAAAAAACACACACAGAGCCTGCCACCACAGCCAGAGGCGGCATGGCAAAGTGGCTAGGATCAGGACCTGGGGTTCACATTCTCTACCACTTAATAGCTGCGTAACCTTAGTCAAGGTACTCAACTTCCTTCACTCTACCTACCTTTCTCATCTTAAAAAGGGGGAAGGGGATTAATAGCAATACCCACTTCATAGGATTGTGATGGAAGATTAAATGAAGTGATATTTGTAAAAAAAGATATAATAGTGCCCTGGCACTTAGCACTATTTTTGATAAATAAATGAATCAAAGGGAAAATTGTTGACATATTTGACTGTATAACAATTTAAATTTGTGTGGAGTACCAGAGGTCATAAATCAAATCAACAAAAAATGAGGAAAAAGTTGCCATGCATATGAAAAAGGGTTAGTATTTTAAATTTATAACCCTGACAAACTCAACGAGGAAAAAAAAAATTATCACCCTAATGATAAAAGGGCAAATTCACGAAAGAAGAACAAAAAATGGCAATATACCCATGAAAAGATGCTCAACTTCAGCAAAAAGAGATGCAAATTGCAATTATGATATCTCATTTCATCTATCAGACTGGCACAGACTTAAAAAGAACAACCATGCCAACGTCAGTGTGGTATTGGGACCAGTGGGACTTGGTACAACTATTCAAGAGGGTCATCTGACAAAATGAATTAAAGCTTAAAACAGCATAGCCATAAAAATTTCCAATTTCTAGGAATTAATTTATCCTAGTTAACTTCCCCCCATCAGACTGCCTACCCCCATGAGACATTAAGCTCCACGAAAGCAGAACTCAAGCCTATTTTATTCAGCCTTGTACACTTAGCACTTACCCCAGTGCCTGACACAGAAGACACTCAGTATGTACGGAATGCACTGAAATATGCGACAATGGACTCAGGAGGGTGTTTGTAGGACATAGTTTAACCTCCTGGAAACCTGGGAATTGCTGAAAGAAGAGGCTAGAGGCATATGATTGCATCATGTGGGCCACAGTGCCCCAGGTTCCCTTCGTCCCCCCTGTTATTTGCATTTTCTAAGTGAAGGTTCCCTTTTTCTGAATTACTTTCACATTCTCAGATACTGTAGGTGTGAAACAATTTGTGAACATTTTTCAAAGTAAAAGTTTAGGAGAGAATAAATATGTCGTCAGAAGCTTTCCACCAAATGGAAGTATTTTGCGATCTTTTCAATCAGAAGGGACAAAATGATGCCTTTCTGAAAAGGCTGATGCTCCCAGCAAACAGGAGAACTGCTGAGTATAACCAACATTCTACCCTACACTCTGGGCTCTATTGTCTGGTTGTATGAAGTCTATCAAGTTACAGCTTTTGAGTGTCAAACTTTCTCTACAAACTTGTGTGTGTTCAAAGATAAGGCGAAATACTTCAGTTAAGAATTTGTGGGAGAGAGGGAACATCTACTCTCTATTTCCAGATTGTTCTTCTCTGACAACTTTCACGTGTAAGAGACCAAATATGGTTCATGTTATCTTTTTTCAAAACACGATAGAAAATCTGCACCCAGCTGAGGCACTCCACGTGGCCAGAATTATTTTTGCTTCTCCTGCCTTCCCAGGGCTGTTCCCTGCAGTCAGGAGGGGGCCTTGAAGAAGCTGCCACTCTGAGCTCTTGGACTCCATGCATCTACAGTCAAGTCTTTGTTATTCGAGGTAGTTGTGTTCTGTCGAAGTCTCCACAAACAACAAATTTAGCAAACACCGAATCAGTGCTCCTAGAGGAAGTACAGGGTTAGGTTCCTAACGGTGCTAGTCATAACATTTTCATTAACTGATCAAAACATAACCTTATTTCCTCTGTGTCTCCCTTTAAAGACACCTTCTTTAATATATGTTGTTGATTCATTAACATCGACCTCACAGCCAACAGCACTGTAACTCATGTCTGAACAAAGCTTAACTAACACATGTGTTTTCCCCACAAGGCAATCAGCCTTTGTGAGCTTAGAACACTTAAACGACACTTCAGCACTGCGACTGGGCGCCATTTTAAACAGCAAAATCACCAACCAAAAGCACACAAAAAATGTGGCACTAAATAGACCACGGAAAGGACACGTGCTTACAGAATCGGTGCTGAAACCAGAAGGCAGATTCATTGCTTTGCTCAATCTCAGCCAGGAATGTGTGCATTGGGCAACGCGAATTTTTGTCGCTCTACGTAACATCCACATGACCATGGAAGCCCCAGGAGCATGGATTTGGGTTTAAGATAAATTTAAGCAATTGTGCAAATTTGCAAATATGGAATCTGTAACTAACGAAGATCAACTGTATTTAACAAACGGTTAAATAGCACTCAGTACCAGACAGTATTCTAAGGCTTTGCAAATAGTCGTTTCGGCCTCATATTAACTGTGTGATATAGGTACTATTATTATGCCAGTCTTATAAATGAGGAACCCGAGGCACAGAGAGGTTTAGCCACCTGCCAAGGTCACACAGCTGGTAAGTGATGGGGCTGGGATTTGAGTCCACATATCTTACTCTAAAGTTTGGAGCCATATTCCAGATAGCAATCAAGGGAAGCTTCAGATCGATCCAGAGCATCTGAATTCTCAAAGAACTTCTTGGGGTTCAAGAGCATGGACAGGAGCGGTGGAGTTCCATAGAAGAAAAATTGGGACCAGGAAATAAAGGAGGAGGAAGGAAAAGAAGACTTTTCCTTCCGAATGAAAGACACTACTTGCAAAACAAACAAACAAAAAAACGAAGTTCAGCTTCTATGTCATAATCAATATGGTATAGCATACCTTTCTAATAAAAAAATAAATCAAGTAGATATTGCGCATGAAAACAGATTTTAAGTGCCTTGAGAGGCAAGGACCCCGCCTTGTACTTTTCTGCTGCTCACAGCATGTGGCCTAGTGGTAATCAAAAGTATGGATTGCTTAACAGAAAAAAAAAATTGCTGCTTTTAATTCCTCTCTCAAGCCAGTATGTAATAACTACACAGATTAGTCAAAGAAAAGTAGAATCATCAACCTCTTCCTCCTCCAAAGTTTTTAAGAGCTTTCATTGTTTTCTTCTCTCTAGCGAGTACATCAAGTACCACAGTCTCATGGGTTTTAGTGACTAGGTCTGCCAAAGTCAACCATGCCAAGAAATAACTTCTCTCATCTTTCTTTTTTCAGAGAGATGCGAAAGAAAACAATCAATTCTCCTCCTTAAGACTCTTTTTAAAACAAATAAAAGCTCCAAATTTGATGAACTCTCTGGGAAACGGTACATAGATTAAACAGTACATATTACCAATGTAGTTCCCTGCTGTACAAAGTTCTTTTGGAGAGATTACTAACTTATTCAACTTATAACGACAGGCAAACCTGAGGTCTTTGACCCTCTACTGGACAGTGAAATTCACCAACTCTTTCTGTCTTGAAATCCCACTCCTTCCAAAATTGCATCTCTTGCGCCTTTAATGCCGTGATTCAGGTGCAAGCCTCAGCGCATGTGAGCACTCTCATAGGAGTGGGGACTGGAAAGGGAGCAGCCAAATGGATTGCTGTCTTTCTGTGGGTGCAATCAACAGCACCTCATTTCTCTGTACTCAGACATGTGACTCTGACTGGCCTTAAAGATTTGGCCCCCAAACAACCAGATGTCCTTTTTAAGAGGAATACTGAGCATCTTTTCTACATGGCTCACACAGTGCTCGGCCAGCTGTCGAACAACATGGATACTGGAAGGGGGTGCTGCCCGCATTGGTGATTGCAGCCTGTACTGCCTGTTGCTCATAGCAAACGTCAAAGAGCCTTTAGGACAGGGGTCCAGCAGGTTGGCTGAGGCACCCTGAGCGAGCACCCATACACCATGAGTCCAGCAGAGGCCCCCCCCGAGGGCCGAGGTAGGCACGCCACAGTGTCCTGGACTTCGGGATGGAGTCCAGTCCCAGCGAGTGGAGGTTAAGAGCTGTCCAGAGACTTCCCAGGCCAGGTTCAAAGGGTGGGATGAACCTCATGACATCGCTCCAAAGAAATCCCACCGTCTAGCGGCACGTCCAGGCTCCTCTTCCCCACCTACAGGCCCCCCAGGCAAGCCTCCAGGGGCATGGCGAGCAGGCAGCTGCAACAGTTCGCTGTGTCTTAATGATTTGGACTGGGAAGATGCAGAGGTGGGGACGAAGGCTGACCATTCCTAATGATCTGGACCCCCGCGTCGGCTGGGGTCCTCTTGAACGGTCATTTGTCGACCCCTTTGTAGGAAAAATGTGGTTTTCTCTCTATGGCCTGGAAACCTGACCCAGCAGAAATGTGAGTCAGGCTTCTTCATCCACACACACACTCACGTCATAGTGAAGTTCAGGACAGACTGTAACAATGCAAGCCCACTCTGAAACACCCTCCTCCCTCCAGACTCCAGGGACATCCCCTTGCCCAAAATGCCTGCCACCCTGTGAGAGCCCTGCTCAGCAGCTCCACAAGGGACCCCCAGCTTGCCGCGTTGGAATAACCTGAATATCAAACTGAGCACAAAGGGAATAATACACAGTGGTCGCTGGAGAAAGCTCACTCTATCTATTTCATTCTCTCTGGCAGACGCAAGTCAAAGATGTTTGTT
Source organism: Pteropus medius (assembly GCF_902729225.1). NCBI lineage: Eukaryota > Metazoa > Chordata > Mammalia > Chiroptera > Pteropodidae > Pteropus > Pteropus medius. The sequence goes on from NW_024349797.1 coordinate 13,625,029, forward strand.
TATGTATATATATGTATAAATAATCCCCCAAAAACTTCTCATTTAAACTCGGGGTACAAAAGGTGTTTGCCATGTGAACGTCCCAGGACCAGCACAGGGATAGAAAGGGAAGATTTCAATAAAATACAAAAGCAGCGCAGACCCGAGGGGAGCCGGCTGCCCCACAAGGCAGCCAACTGCCAAACTGTCATTTTGCTCGGCGGCTGAACAGAAGGCCCGAGTAATGACAACCACAAAACTCATTTAAAGTCTGAAAAGGTGACTAATGAGCTCATTCATGCTGGCTATAAATTATTCACTACAACACTGATCCCACTCAAGACAAACAGTAAAGTAAACTTTAAACACAGACAACGGCGGCCTCCTGAGCGAAACTAGTTACGTCTGTAAAACTTCACAATGAGAGGGATACTCGTCTCTCCCTCGTCTATTGTCACATTCGTTCTTCCGTTTACTTTTTTTTTACTGCCTTTAATCAAATTTAAGCAGACACAGCTGTTACACATTTATTTTTCTGTGGAGTTGTTTTTTTTTTCCATTAGTTATTACAAGCAACCCTGATGCTCTAAAAATAGCAGCAAATTATATTCTCTAGAAATTGTAAGGCTGACCTTAAAATTAAGCCCAGGTCCTCTGAAAGAATATTCATCCGCACATGTCGGGTGAGTGACAGCATTGCAGGAAGGCGAAACAAAAATGCAGAGCGTTTTCTACTCCTTGAGAGGTTTTCAGTTTGCTTCCAAATTTCCTTTGGTGCGAATGGAAACGTGTGGCTTCAACCCTTACAATACAGAACCTGCTTCCCATGGTCACGTTTCGGTTAAGATTTTCATGAAAACTCACAATCTTAACAGAATAAAAGGAGAAATGTCTCATTTAGGCTTTTCGGCACAGATAAAGCCAGCAGCAGGTTTGCTGAAAACCCACCACATTTGCTGCAGACAACTTTCAGTTTCCTGTTTAATATTAAATAAAGAATTTCAGCTCTTCTGTTTTTATAAACTGTGCTACTTTGCTACTACTGCCACTACGGAAAGCATTGTGACTGGAGAAGTAGTCCCATGTTTTTCAAACCTTTTTGTAATCTATTTTCAAGACATGGTAAGAGTTACAAATTTCAAATCTGTCTAATAGATTATTTTTTCCCTTAAAAATAGCCCCCAAATAAGTACTTACATTAGTTCTTGGTCAGATCGCTGAACATTATGTATTTTTAAATTGCTTTGAATACTTTAAAAGGAGCCACAGAAAAGCCACAGAAAATACTCATGTTCAAATACCGCCAGATGGAGGTTCTGACTAACCAAAAGTGAAAGCAGAAAGGCCTGAAGCTGAGCTGTGCCCTGCACACACCTCGAGATTACAGGGGGAAAAGTGAATGGTCTTGGGCCCTGGAATCTTGCATAACATATGAGAAATAATGCATGGAAGGCAAATTAAGACCAAGGCCCTAACTTCAAAATGAGACTGGGCCAAGCTCTAACTCCATTTAAGGAAAATCTTGCACATTGTTTTCACAGCTTCTTACATATGAACTAAAGGCTTGTCCAGCCATTTCTGTTGTCTGAAATGCAAAGCAATTTTTCTTTTAAGTAGAGAAAGAGGAATCCTGCAATATTTATAGCAAAGTACTTTGCCACATACCAACAGCCATCTGGTTGGTCTTCACCTGTTCGGCACGTTTTTTTTTTTTTTACCCACATTTCTGTATGTAGTACTTTGCGATTCTTTTGGTCTTCTGTGCAAGAGTTCTTGAAGTTTCATTTTTTTTTTTTTCTTTAATCAAACAACAAGTAAAAACCCAATTCCAACCAAAGAAATAAAAAAGTTGAAGTCTCAGATGCTCTGCACCTTTCCACTAATTAGATTCCTGTCACCTCTCTGTGGAAAGATGTGGACAAAACACTGCTTTGAAACCAAGCCACGTATGAGTCCTTCCTGGGTAACATGTCAGACAGAGTCCGCCTCTCCCTTCATGGGTTGGAAAACTGGCTTATCCTAATATCACTCTGTTCCTAATTTTCCTGAGGATCGAAGATAATATCAGTTTGGCCCAAGGAGAGTCAGTCCAAATGGTGAACACTGAGGAAACAATTCGTCATCCAAAAAATTACAAAACATACATAACAACAAAGCCCTCCAATGCTTTCTGCATGCCAGCACCATGCCAAGAGCTTTACCTGCATTATTTATTTTATCTTTCCATGACACAGGTGCTGTCATCCTCTTTCACAGATGAGGACCCTGAGGCTTAAAGAAATTAAGTCATTTGCCCGTAGTCAACAATTGGTCTCTGGCAGAGGTGAAATGAAAAGTTAAGACCTCACGTCTTTCAGCCCACAGAGTCCACCCTAGAACCAAGATCTAATTTCCAAGATCACAGAGTGTAACTTGCTGTTTATAATTTACCTCCTGGGCTTCTTTGTCACAGTTTTGGGGGTTCGTTTGATTTGGTTTTTGCATAGCACTTTTCAAATGGGCCACTAACCATTGATACCCTTTCTGTTTTCACAGGCTTAGCTCTTAATACTCACAAAGAAATGGATGCCATTCACTGAATGGACAAACATATTTACAAAATAACAAAATACTCTGCTCCTATCTGAATCATAAAACACAAAGATGGCGGGGGTGGGGGGAGCAGCCTTCATGACAGTTAATAACTCCAGAGGCCAGGTCTGAAACTCCAAATCTGTCCCCATCTCCCATCTGGAGAGACACTCAGAAGGAACAAGCAGCTAAGAAGGAGCCACACAACAATGTGCTTTCTCCAATCCTCGCCCCCTCTCTCCCTCAATCCAACAAATGAACCATTTTTCAATATCCTACAGCCACAGGGATAAAGATCCGATGGTTCCCTTCTAGCTAATACTTCCACAGCTCAAATGTTTGACTGGAAACCATTTTCAAACTATTTCTCTTACTCTTTGCAGGCAAAGTTAGGTGGTTATTGTCTGCCAGTTTTAAAACACCATCGACTACCACACTAGAATTATTTCCCAAAAGCTTTATTACAAAAGAATTAGGTCAAGGGACAGATCAACTTTTGCCAACGTTATAAATAGGTTCGAAAATTAGCCAGCCACAATGAAAATATACGGACTGTACTACTAATACGATTAACTTTTTCCCCTTACATCTGAACAGCAGGGTAAAACTCGCGTGCTGAGGCAGCCTGATGCCCCATGGGCCCTCCAGAGTCTTCACACAGCCTTGTCCACTGGAGATGAAGAGAAGATATGCTCCCATAGCTTCCTGCCACCGCCAGCACCCATGTCACCTTTCACATCCAGGGCACTCCCAGATAGGTTTTGGCACCAAGATGGAGGAGTTGACCCCCTCATGAACCACCCCCGGATGCTTCCTTGAAAGCTTTCCTGATGCCGCTTTTGGAATCTCATCTCAAGACTAGCCAGAGGCTCCGTAAAGAGGGGATGAAGTAGAAGCTGAGGTCTGTGGTTTCATTCTCAGAAGCCCTCAGCTATCCACAGGGATCTGATTCCACTGCCATTTAGAGCCACTCTCTGGCTTCTGCCAATACCCACTCCCTCTGAAACCAAATCAAATGTCTCTTGGCTTCTTTGTGACACCAACATCATAGCAGAGCCTCTAATGTTTGTGGTAAGAAAAATAAGCCCTGCCCTGCCAGACCTTCCAGATCTCCTGTGAATGAAAAACCAAGTGATGTTTGCTGCACAGAAGATATGCTTATCGAGTCAGGGCAGGTTTTATACACCGTTTTTTATAGCTTCTCCCTCACAGCCTCCATTTGCTCATTTTTCTAGATCAAAATCTACAACTCATGGGTAGGAAGAAAGGTACTAAGGCTGACTGCCCTGGCTTATCACTTGATCTAAACAGAGCTATTTGTTTACTAATTACATTCTTAGCTTTACAGCACTGGCCAACAAAGGCTTGTTTCTTCATTACAAAAACCAATTAGAGAAAAAAGAAAATAAAATCTTAAATGTGACCCTTAGGAAGGACTTTACTGATGGTGGCGAACAAGCCTAATTTAATGAGGCAACTCAAGCCCAGAGAAGTGAAATGTCTTAGGGCCACATGTCAGAAGGCACGATGGCAGTTTCCCCTCTAGTGTCTCTTCTCCTCCTCTCCCTTCCCAAGAGCATCCCAAATTTCTCAGCCTATGGTTGGTGTGAGGCTGACCCCACCATCTGCTCCAGAGGCATTGCACTAGTATCGAAGAATGGGCAGATCCAGCTAGGACTCAGTGTACCAGCCAACACATTTCCTCTGTTGTTTAGACAATGAGTTGGCTTTTCTGTCATTTGTAACCCAAAGCATCCCAACAGATATCCATGCAGAGTTACTGGCAGATCCAACGTCTTGACTGTCTGTCCGGGAATATTTCTGCCATAGTCGTCTTTAACATGACAACATAGAGAAAACCATATTTTGAAAAATATAGTGGCCAGACTTGGTAAGAATGGAAAAATTGGGGAGTAAAATATGAAATTAAATATGATCATTGAACACTTGAAAAGTATGGTTTAATGTGTAAACGTGGCCATATTATTAATGGATGGAGAATTCATGAATGGAGATTAACTGTAGAGAATTCAAGGCTAATGGGGGTTGGGCAGGTCTATTTAGAACTTGATATAAATCATGACTCCCACTTAGGTCTCAGAATTCGACCAGCAGGCCTCCTGGAGAGACAATGTCTCAACTTTATATTCCCAAGTGCCTAGCCCTAGATCGGGTGCTGGAGAGGTGATGACAGTCATATGGCTATATTTACTGAGTACAGGGTAGTGGGAAGAGGGGAGGGGAGAGGAGGGGAGGGAAGGAGAGGAGAGGAAATTTTTAAAAGAAAGAGGCCCCAGGTGGAGTGGCCTGCGCCCAGGACAGCAAACCAAAATTCACTTGAAGTTTCAGCTCCTCCCAGGAATGTGACAAACCAGTCTGGATTTTCCGGATTGCCACTAGGGAGGTTATCCGCCGGGTAAAACCCCAGCCTTCTCCAAGGAAAGGTGCCCTTGCCTGAAACAATCTTTTCTTTTCTTCTGCTAGTAACTTTCTAATCCCGCCAAGGTTCCGCCTAGAAAAAGCTTTCATTTTGTGCGACTCCTGGAAGCTCCTTTCTATTTGCTAGACGGGGTACTGCCTGATTCACGAATCGTTTAATAAAGCCAATTGGATTTTCAAATATACTCAGGTTGAATTTTGTTTTTTAACAATAGTTACTACAGGAAGACATTGAGCTGCGTCTTATCTGCTTTATGTCATCAAATGCTCCTAAAGATCAATATGAGGCAGGTTGATCAGAGTTAAACGATACTGAAGGAATGAATGACTATTGCACACATTTAACCAATTTCAGATTATATCTGGTGTCAATGAGAATACATTCTTTAGTCATTCAAAAGTATAAAATTAAAAGGATGAGCACCGATAAATGGAATCAAATATGATTTGGTAATGTGTTTGCATATTCACCAGAGAATTTACCATGAAATACTGAAGTTTGAACCTTATCATCCCTAACTCACACAGGCCCCTTCCACAGCGCTGGGAAAGACCCCAGAAACATGTCGAATGAACTTCTTTAGTATTTTAAGATTAGTCACTGCATAAAAATACTTAAACTGCCCTGAAACCTTCTAGCTCATATATATGAAAGAAACTTGAGTTTTCCCCAAACTTGACAATAATCCTAAAAACTTATCACATCATCGATAACCAGCTGGGAAACTAAAAACCTTTTTTTTCTAAATTATCAATAATAAAAAACAAATCCCAATCAACCATGCTAGAAAAATGAGAGCTATTCTCTAGAGAAAAAAATGACATTCCAAAATCACCGTCATATAAAGAAATGATCGGAGTACAGCCCTAAAAATGCAGGGAAAAAAGACATATGTGAAACAGCTTATTAATAATATCAGGTTATCAGGTTATTGTAATTTTACATTCTTTTCTTAAAACACACACACACACACACACACACACACACACACACACTGCGCCCCGCCCCGCCCGCCCGCCCGCCCGCCCGCCCGCACCCGCAACTGAATAGGCTTCAGGCCCTACAAATCCCGCATATATCCTATACATCTCTGTCTGCCAATAGCACTTTGAGGCAGGTACTATTATCCCCATTGTACAGATGAGGGATCTGGGCCTCACGCAGGCCAGATTGGCCTGCCAGAAGTTCCCCCAGCTAAGTGGCAGAGCTGGAACTAACTAAACCCAGCAGTTAGATCCAAAGGGTTCCTAGCCAGGGTACCATGCTGCCTTACCAGTTCTGCTTTGCGGCCCGCCCACCCCACAAGGCAAGAAAAGGAAGGGCCGCCCGTTCTATCTAGGTATGCCTTCCTAGTCTCTGGCTGCTGCAGCAGCTTCTGGGTACAGTTTAGAAAGAAGGGGCATCTCAAGCCCTGTCCCCACCCCCCAACAGAGGGCCCTATTTCAGTTCTCTGCAGAGCTAAGGGTTCAACCCTTGTCAAAGGGTGACAGTGGGATTGAGTGGGTCACCTTTTGAGCCACAACTTCTGTCAGTGACCAGCCCTTTCCTTTGATGTTATTTATGATTCAGGTGATGCTGATTAGGCTGCAGCGTGACAGATACGGGGACAGCGGGTGGTGAAGGAGAAACACAGAGGAACAGGCACGGGTCTGACTGCAGAAAAGGAAGCCCTGGATTTGGTGTGAGAGCAGGGCTGCAGTGCCAGCTCCCCTTCCTCCCAGCCCAGCCCCTCCCCAGAGTCTCATCCCAGCCTCGGGCCAACCCCCGCCTCTGAATTCAGAACAACTGGGTTGTGGGCATAATGCTCTGTGTCTGGTAAACTCCCTGTTGAGTCAATTTTGTCTCTCCTCTGAGACCCACCTCCCCAGCTACTTGAACTTTCTGCAAAATGTCCTCCCTGCACATGGGACTGGACCTGCTATTTTGGAGTAGAACTCATTTTATGTTAAAAATAATGAAATTGCAAGGTGGTATGTGACTTACCTTCTTGGAGCAGAGCAGCTGAGCGGCGAGGGTCCCAGGGAGCCCAAGGAACGCAAAGCCTTTGACCTTACCATGCAAACAGTGTCACTGGTCATCACCAGTGCTCTGAATTGCCCAGTCTTAGCTCTTCCCTACACATCCACACTAGAACAGAAAGGGCCCCCCAGCTCCAAGATTGGGTATAGATATGCAAAGCTCCAGAGAAACCGCCCAGTTCCCCACCCAAGGGTAGATTGTATTAACATATCTAAAGAACTAAAGCCTCAAATAGGGTTTGGTGGGGGAGTGGGGGGGTTGGGGCGGGGGGGGGAGTCAGAGTACTGAGACTCCTACAAATTCCACAAAGGTAAAATCTCTTCTAAGACCCACTCAGCACTCTGGAAGCTTTAACCTTGGCCTAGAGGGGGCGGGGTGGGGGGTGGTGGTTGTCTCTGCAAGGATCAGAGATCAGATCGTATGTAGTTATACAGAGGACTGTGACTACTGATTTCAACAGTGGCACATCCAAACCACCTGAATTCCCTTCCTGAATTCTACATCCAAACCACCTGAATTCCCTTCCCGTCCCACTTCCCAAGCTCACCAAACCACTTATGGGCAGTAATATTTCTCACTGTAAATTAATATATGGACTTATTGATTTGCCGCATCTGTCCCGTGAGATTAATTAGTAGGTGCACCCTTGGGAAACAGGCCTGCTCCTCTGGGCTGAAGTCAATCCATGGAGGTGACATCGCACAAGGAGTTCTTCAACTCAACCAAGACTGCTATGGGCCACATAAAGACCCACTGGGACACTCCTAGCCTATGAGCAAGCTGAACGGCAGAGTCCTGCCCAGCAGACAGTAAGAGTTATCTTCGCTGAGTAAAAAACTGAATGAGAGACCAAATGGTCTGCTCTGGGAAGCAATGGATCCATTAGCAAGAATACACTCTACTTCTGGCTTCCAGGACACCTGTTTAAAAGATGACAGACTGGGCAGCAGGGCAGTTAACCACACGGGCTGTGTGTAGCCCTACTCAAGCTGTGAGGGTCTGGGCCAGTCATTAGACCTCTTGGTGCCTCGTTTTCCTCACCTGTAAAATGGGGATATAACACTACCTACCTCACGAGGCTGCTGGGACAATTAAATACACTGACATATGTACTTAGATGGATGCGTGGCACAGGGTAAATGCGATACAACTGTTTACTAGTATTATATAAAACACAGAGATTTATAATAGAACAAGAGTTAAGAGCCAATTAAAGCATTATTTGCTCATTATTTACATTAACTTTGCCTTAACCCGTCACGTTTTCTCCTAAGCAGAACGAGTAAAGCTTTCCTTGTTTTCTGTCTTTATACAGTAGTTTAAACTATGAAGACACCACTGAAATTCTTTCCTGGAATTAATTAGGATTTCCTGATATTTTCCACAACTCCTTGAAGACCTCTGAAAAACATTTCTGTACTCGGTCCCAGATCTCACGCTACCTCTGTTGAAAGGATCAACCTTACTGTCTCTCAGAACAGCGGAACTGAGATAGATTTGCCGGGCCCCAAGGACGAGCCCCTCGAATTCAGTCTGATTTCTTGGAAACTGCCCTTAAAGAATGTGCACCCTCCTAGGGGTGGGGGGACTCAAGGAGAGTTTTTAAGACATTTTCTCTTCAAATCTACCTGTTCCTCCGAGGGGACAGGTATCAGCATCTCTAGTAATGCTTCCCTGCGATGCACAGATGCACCTCCTTGCAGAGGAACCATACCACTCCCGGCCCTCCGCCGCCAATGAAAACTGCTCAGTGCTGTGGATGACGACACAACCAGAGAACTCGCTGTACATATTTGTCGTAATCCTGACTGTTCTCGGGGTCCACATTCAGATGTGAGAAGTGAGGCTGGTTTGTAGACGCCGACTCTGGGCATGAGGGACCATTCTGGCAGTGGCGGGTGAGGTCCTCAGACTCCCTTTAGACCGAGGGCCATGTCCACAGGATGAATGCTGTCTACGGCTGGTGAGGTACAGTCTATTGCTTGAACGTTCACAACTTCCCAATTTTACCCTAACTAGCCAGTCTTCTCAGCCACGGAGATAATTTACACATTAGCCTATACCCAACTGCAGGGCCCGCTCAGGATTCAAAATGAAGATTCTTTATGGTTAACTAGACTTTCCAACCTAACATCAGAAAAAGAGAGAAGGAAACCTTCTATACAAGGGGATCAGTAAACTGTAACCTGTAAGCCAAATCCAGCCCACTGCCTGTTTTTGTAAATAAAGTTTTATTGAGACACAGCCACACCCATTCGTTTATGGATTGCCTGTGGCTGCTACAGGGGCAGAGGTAAGCAGTTGCAAAGAAACCTTCATAGCTTGCAAAGCCTAAACTATTTACTACCTGGCCCTTCAAAGGAAGAGAGGATGATAAGAGCCACCAGAATATTTACAGAAGTTCCTGATGGCCTATGATTCATGATTTAAAAGGAACAGTCTCCTAATAAGTCAGCACAAGGAAAATTGCGTTCGAGTGCTGTTTCTGCCAATGGCTCGGCTCTGTGAGGTCACACCAGTATTTTTACCTCTCTGCTTCCATTTCATTCATAAAATAGGATTAGTCATGGGTTGCAAATGCATGACAAATAATTAGCTAATACCCCAATATATGCATTTTGAACACAAGACTGGAAGAATTGGTTATTTGTTTTCTGTAGGTTAAGAGGTCCTCTCTTTGATACAGCAGGATTTTGTGGCTGGGACAGGAAGCACTCCGTTTTAGTCAGCCCCTGTGATATGCAATGCACTGAACTCCTCACAGCCCCACAGGACACTGGACTCCAGATGAAGATAGTGTGTGATAAGGAAATCCCAGGTCACCCTAGGCTGGGATAGTCAAAAAGTGTTTGTTTCTGTTTCTTTCTTTCTTTTTTTTTTTTTTTTTTTTTTTTAAAGGAAATGAATAATACCTAAAAGAATGGGTAGGACTTCAGAAAAAGGAAAAAGGAAGGGAGAACATTCCACTTTGTTGTTAACTGCAGGGGGGCAGTAAAGCAAATGCTCAGAGTGAGAAAGGTCAAGGAGATGTTCAGAGAACCATCCATGGACTAGACCAGTTCATCTGAACAGAAGGGTCACTAGTGGGAATAACAGGGATGATGGCTGGAAAGGTAAAGCCCAAGCCAGATTAAGAAGGATCTGAATCCCAAGCCCACACGTGTAGATTTGATCCTAGTCAATGGGGAGCCATTGAATGTTCTAGGGAACTTTGGACATTACATCATGAAAGTGGCATTTTAGAAAGGTTAATCTGGTCATGGTATATAAGATGAATCAGAAGAAACTGAACTGTAGAGGAATGAGAATTGAAACAGGAAATAGTACCTATCATAGTGGAACACTCTTTTGATAGGTAAAAGAAACAATTCTTTATCCTCATTTTAACTTAAATTTTTCTATGTGTATCCCTGGTTATCTCCTATATGTCTTATAATCTTTTAATATCTGCTAAATAAGCAAAGCCGGAAATAAGCAAGGAAGTATTTCAAGAAAAAAAGTCAAGTCTTGGTGTAAGTTATTACTCTTTTGGGAGGTAGCGGTATATAAGGTGCAATAGTGGCCTTTGATTTGAAATCACAAGCAGGATAAAAGGTTATTATAGTGAGCATGAAGGTGGTTGCATGTTCTCTCTCTCAAACCCCAACTTCATCATTTATAACCTCCCAGAAACACAGCTAAGAGTAACTTTCTCTGCATTAGGTTTCATAAGAAATAAGCTTCTGCCCATTCTAAGCCTCCGCATCCCTTAGGTTCGCAATGACCTGCCACTTGATGGATCACTCCATTCCACACACATCCCCCTGGCTTTAGACATTCGTTTTTACAGTTATAGTAGAGCTTGCCTCTTAGAATGGGAGGCAGTAGAAAGTAGAGGTTAAAAATGTTGCTTAGATTAGACGGACTGGAGTTTGAACCCCAGCATTCTCTACCCGGGTGACCTGCTCAGATTACCTGCCTTCTCTGAGCTCAAGGTCCCCACCTGGAAAATAGAGTTGATGATTTATCTGACATTGTTCATATTAGCAGAACTACTTCAGGGGATATCATATGCCTGAACTAGGAAAATGTCCACGAAATATCTGTCACGCTGTGCCTAGCACCTGGGTAAGTCTTAATGGATGGAGATGCTGTCATTTGTTTTCTTGAGTGCCGTAACATTGGGTTGAGTTAGTCCAAGTTTGGCATTTTGTTTTGTTTTGCTTTTGTTTTTGCTAAGCGAGGCACTCCTTTAATTTAATTATCATATGCCTAACATAGAAACTCCTTTCCCCACTTGTACACATCACCAGATAGATTCCCAGAGGACCAGAGCCCTGGTCATAGAAAATGCCCAGGGCTTGGGGCTTCAGCAGCCAGGCTGCTATCCGGTCTCTCGGGGCAGCCCGTGGCCTGCCGACCCTGCAGCAAAATCCCCAGTGTCCTCGGAGGGGACAAGAGCTAGAGATCTCAAACCCCAAGCTGGAGGCCTCGGAGGCCTCTTCCCCCTGCCCCTTCTCAAGGAGATTCAGGATGTTTCTGACTCACTCAAGATCTCACCACCGGTTTAAGGAAGAGTTGGGTCTAGAACCCAAAATTGGTCACTTCTTTTTCTCTCTTTCCTCAAAGTCGCATTTTAAAAAAATTATAAAATTTATAATGGTCACTATGGAAAATTTGGAAAAGTAAAATGGGGAAAAAAGCATGTATATATCCCCACTGCTCTACATCTACATCTCTGTTAATAATTCAGCCTGTCTTCCCAGGTTTTTCTACTTTCATAATGAAAATGCGCTCACACTGTAAATATACTTTGTACCTTGCTTTTTCCCACTTCACAATGTATAAAATACGTTTCTATAGCAAATTTTGAGCTTCAGAGGGCTGAGACCATGTCAGCCTTGATATCACACCTACTGGGTGTCTGACACGTAGCAGACACTCAATAAATGGTTGAGGAATGAGTGAATGTCTGCGTGACATTATATGATGTGACCAATGACTCAGCCACCCTCCTTCTGTTGGATATTTACGTGTTCTCAGCATTCTGCTAATAGGAACGATGTAAGAGGAAAGGCCTTATTCCTATATCTTGAACGCAGCTCTATGTCCTTATAACAAATTCCTAAAAGCGTAATCATGGGTCAGAGTACTCACATCGTAAGGCCTTGAATTCCTGCTGCCACACTGATCTCCAGAAAGGAAATCCTAATTTACATCCTCCACCGGTGACACGGGAGAGTGAAAGCAGAGCACTTTCTCCATAGAGTAAGTATGTGTCAAGGGGAAATGGTAGAATCCCTCAGTAGGTGCTGTAAAGAGGTGCATTTGGTATCTAGCAACCCCACACAACACAGAGTATCATTCTAAACCGTCGCCAGCCTCCATCTGACATCCTCTCTATTGAAAACTATCATGTGGTACCTCAGATCACTACAAGGAGAGTTATCAACTGCCTATTATCCACATAAATATGTGCTACACTCAGAAACATACCCACACTCACAGGAGCCCGGTAGGCTTCCTGAGACGTAGAACAAAAAAAGCCAATCTTTCCACATAAACGGTGACTGACACCAAATCTGTGTCTCTGGCACCAAGTCTGTTCCGCTTAAACTTGTCTATAAACATCTCAGTTCAAAGAAAATGTCCACGGTGGTTTCTAAATGTCTTTTTGCCTATACTCATGAGCTAAAGACATGCTGCGAACCTCAAAACACACTTTTAATATTTGTTTCTTAGAAATAGTTCTGTTCTTTCTAATATAAAATCAGCAAAATAAATTCTAGATGAATATATCTAACAGAGTGTTTTAATTGACTTTCCCCTTGTAGGTCAAGGAGGTCACTCTGTGAAAACGAAAACGGAGCTGATCCCGAAAGCCCCAAGCCCTCATTCCCCGTGGCCTGGGGTCACTCGGAAGCCAAAAGAAGCATCTCAGCAAGGACGAGGCTCCGGCATCCATGTGAGCTCCCCTCCTGCACCCCACCACAGAGTATACCAGGAAAGACACTCGCTCCTGATACCATATGATAATGAGTTTGGTTCTCATGTACCCCCTCCCCTGCCCCAGCCCCTCTCCCATCTCTCTTCCCACAGTTCTGGGTTGACTGCTCAGGGAAACCACTAGCTTCTCTCCACGGTCTTTTTAGAGAGAACAAAAGACGAAAAATTATTTGTATTCTCTACACAAGAAACCCCGGATTCAAATCCCACCTCCCTCCCAGAATTACTGTGCTAACATAACCTTTTGCGTCTTCATTTCTCCATCGTCAAAATGGAGTGACTCCTGCATCTCTCTCGTGCGTTTTATAAGAACTTTGCAAAGAACGGCAGCATAAAAATCTTTCATGTGTTCTGACAGGCAAAGCATCTCCTTAAATTCAATGTATTCCTCTGTTGTGACTTCTGCTTTCCTAACAAGTGAACGCCTCTCTTCAACTCACATCATCCCCATATCTTAGTTTCTGATGGCAATGCCATCAAGATATCTCCTTACCTTTCGAAGCATCTGTGAGGTTTTAAAAATCTATATGCTTCTTCACAATTGGCTACTTTTCAGCTTATATCATTTTGCTATAAACACACACACACACACACACACACACACAGTACAGAAGTCCAACTTGTTTTTTCTTTGACTCAAAATAAACCACAAGACTTCAGTACTCCACAGATAAAAATCTCAAAGCCCATGTTCACATTTATCCACAAAAGAAATTTAATAGTTCAACATGTCACACAGCAAGTCAATCAGAGGACTGAGAAATAAACACGGACGTTCTAAAGTCCATGTTTCCAGTTTTCTTGTGATATGAACAAGACCAAATTTATTTGAAAAGAAAATGCCAAGGTGACATTTGTGGAGGCAGGAGGCCAACTTATAGGATATTTTGTATTCTCTTTGGGAGCAGTGGCATTGCCAGATCCACAACCCCATAGGTGTACAATTCAGCCAACTCACCATGGGGGTCTGACAGCCTTGCTCATGGACTTCTGCCTCCTTCAGCAACTGAAAGAGAATTCGCCATCAGGCAGCCTCCTGGGAGATACGGGCTCGTGGGGAGAGCCAGAAAGCTGGCCTCTAAAGAAAGCACTTGGCGAAAAAAGATTTCTTGAGTTAAGGGGAACATACCATGGGGGTCAGGCGTGGAAGTGGGTGGTCTAGCAAGAGGACATGGTGGAAGACCAACATGAGGGCATTCCTGTCACTAGAGGCACACTGGCCACGTCCCCTTGTCGCTAAGCCACTTACAGTACTGCACTGAGAGCAGGATCTGCTTGTTGTATGGGACAGAGCCAACGGCCCCTGTCCACTCCATTTTCTACCCTTTAGGGGGGATTTTTCTGGACCCAGGCTGGGCAGAGGAGACAACCAGATATCTTGCAGCTCCTGACACACCCGTTTTTGCATTACTGAACCAGGGGGTGGCAGAAAAGGGACAGCGGCCTGCGACCATTCCCAGCCATGGGAGCTCCCTGACAGACCCAGCTCTAGCCATTTCATGAGATCTTCGCATTCTCCCACCCTCCACAGAAATGCTTCTAGACCAGGACTTAATGAAATGTTCCTCGTGATGCATTATTTTACTGAACTCCTAACATCCCTGCTTCATGGAGGGGCCAGCCAGGCCGAGAGCATTATAAGACAGCAGTCTCCAGCCTTTTTGGATCAGGGACCAGTGCTCCTACAAGAATCTAATGCCGGATGATCTGGGGTGGAGCTGAGGCAGTGATGCTAGCGCTGGGGAGCGGCTGCAAATACAGATGAAGCTTCGCTCTCTCACCCTGCTCACCTCCTGCTGTGTGGTCTGGTTTCTGGTTCTTAACAGGCCACAGACCAGTACTGGTCCGAAGCCGAGGGTTGGGGATCTCTGTTACAAGTAATTATTCCTGTCATATCTGCCCACTGAAGTGCAGGTCCTCAAAGGTCTCCTGTGACCCCAACTGCCATTTACCCCTTCTCCCAGGAGCTTCAGAGCCCACGCTCCCAGGGAAAGGGTTCCCTCTTCTCCTCTTCTTTCCTCCAGGTCTTAGCACCCTTTGTTAAAACTTCAGCAACTCCCTGGAGCCCAACCCAGCCCAGCGTAAGTCAGCCTTAGAGCTCCCGCCACTTGGATGAGCCCTGGAACCACTCCGGACTTCGGTGTCTTTTTCTGACAATGAAGGGCAGGGCCAGCTCTTTTCCAAAGTTTTGTCCAGATGAAAAAAATGAATATTCTCTTTTATTTTCTTATAACTTTGCTCCCTGTGCCTTTGACGAAAATAATTTTCCAGGCTCGCCTGTTAAATGAATCTAGAACATGGAGCATGCCAAGAAAGTTCCCCAGGGCTAGCCTTTCCTTCCGTGGTATCTACGGGACATTGCACGGCCTGGAGGCAACATCCTGCCACCACTGATTTTAACAGTGATGGCTCAGGGTTCCCATTTGTAATTAGTGGGGCAGACCGGATAAATCCTAACATCTCTTTCAGAGTGAAAAGCCCAGGGTTCTGCAAGTAGAAAGCTCAAGCTAACCAGCAAAGGTCAGAATAGGAAGAGAGAAAAGCCAGTGTTGACTGAACACCCCAAACTAAATACACAAATATTAGCTGCCTCCCATTTGATACTGATGCCAGGATGTTGATGATGTCCATAGAGCATAAGGTAAGTCAGCCAGTTCTCTACCATCAGCTAGGCCCTGGCAGGGTGGGGCATCCGATGCTGACCAGTTATGATCAGGTCAGGCGAATATCACCTGGTAACAGATGCTCTGAATATCCTGCCTGGTTGTCAGGAAATCTAATTCCTCCACCCAGGGCCCTAGCCCTAAAAATGACTGCCAGCCACCCCCATACTGCCCCTTGGCCACCAATCTGGTAATGCAGCTTCTGGACCATGTTATCATTTAACAAGGCTTTCCCTGGCTGGCCTTCGGATTAATATGTCTTCAGTTCTTCATGCTACCTGTCAGTAACGTGTCACCATGCAGATGTCAGCCTGAGCACAGGCCAAGATGTACGGGGTGCTGCCATGTCTCTGTGCTCATTCTGGAAAACTGCTGTAGCTTGAGGGTGACAGGCACACAAGTTAAATCTTCATCACCCCTGCCTGCCTGTCTTAACACTTCAGAGTCAGTTTTTTATCCTTCAGTGTAGCCACTCACTACCCATTTGAAAAATTTGTAGGCTTGTGTGTTTGTATCATACAGTTTAAATTAAAAGAGCTTTTAAAAGACACAAAGTATATTTTTGGAAGTCGTCACTCAAGCATGGGTGGCTGGGGACTAGAGTTTCCAGAATCATTTGGACTCCAGAGGAGGACATTATTACCCTGCCCCCTGCCCTGTGTAAATAGCTCAGCTCGCTGAGTCATCATTTTATTGGCGTGACTTCAGAGCATAAGAAAGAGCCATGCAGGAAGCCCATTCCTCACCCCATCCCTACTGCCCAGTGTCTAAAATCCAGGACATTACATTCACAGCAGTGTATAAATGACTGATACCAGGGTCAGTCCCTAAAACAAGCTGGAGAGAAAGCAGGGATCTGTGCACCCCTAGGAGGTGTAAAGGTGCGCTGTCAAGGTGTGTCCTAAGAGGCAGGGAGAGAGAAAGGCAGAAAGCACAGGCAGTGGTACCCAGAACGAGGAGGACACCGCACGATTTTCCTGAGGAGATGGCCCTACCTCTTCTGAGTTTGGTTTCAAAAAGAGCATCCCATAATGACCTTCCAGTGAAGGATAACTTATCCACCCTTGGCGAAACTGGTGCCTGAGTGGAGCCGTGGAAAGGCTTTCCGGCCAAGCCCATCTCCGTCTTCCCGGTATTGCTGGGGGAAGGTGGCACTGAGCACAGCTGAGACCGTCAGCACCATCACGGAGCGGCACTAACGCGGACACAGGAGGTGCCAGCTCATTGTCCCAGCCAGGTGTCCAGGCCGGCAAGGCCATCTGGGTTAGGAAATGTGCTCTCTAAAGCCTGCTGGGGGAAGTCGTTTTAATGGGGAGCTTAGCTTAAAAATCAGCCTGCTTCAAGAAGTTTCCTCGGCTCTGGTCCCTATTAAAATGCAGGGCCTTGGAAATTGGCCATTTTCCTTTATGGAGCTCCGAGAAGACCAGTGTGTCCACATTCAACAGCCTGTGGCCAGGGGCCAGTAAACAAGTCAGCTCCAACATGAAACACTGGCAAAAAAAATGCTGGAAAGGGACTAGACTTTAGTTTCAGGTTTCTAAAAATCCGAAACAAAAACCTTTTAAGAAACACCTACCTAAAAATGTAACCACCATACCTTTAAACTCTTTGTACCCTGACGGAAGAGACTGACATTTAAAAATAAACTTAAATTGTACCAAATGATCATGTTGTCTCTTTAAAAATTTAACTCCAAGAATTAAACGATCAGTAAAAACCTGCTGTGGGTGAAGATATAAAGAAATAGGCACTCTCCTGGTTGATGAGAGTGTCGGTGGGTCTTATCATATTTAGAGGGATATTTAGCAATTTCTATTAAATTTAAAATGCATATCAGCTTTGACCCAGCAATTCTCCTTGTAGGCATTTATCATCCAGAAATACACAATTGTGCAAAAACATACATGTACGAGGATTATTTCTGCATCGTTTATAATAGCGGAAAAGTAGAAAGAACGTCGTGTCCATCAAAAAAGGATCAGTTAGCTAAATCCTGGTTCATTCACGTAATGAAAATAGGCAGCTTGTAAAAGAAAAAGGTAGATTGAAGTGCTGGAGGAAAAAGACACTCAGAGAGAAAAGCATGTTGTAGAACCACAAAAAATAGCAAGTCTGTTTTTTGTAAAATAGTATTAGATATGTTAATATATGTACAGAAAACCTTTGATGGGTGGATCATTAGGGACTTTAAACTTTCCATGATAAGCACTTCTAAATTGGTCAGGATTTTCATGTTTTTATTTTTTTAACATTAAACAGTAACTTGTAATCAGAAAGGGAAAAAATGAATTCCTCTAGCTTCACATTGTTTAATTATCTACAACCTCGTCTTTGCTCCTTATCATAGCCCCGCAGCGGGAGTGAGGACTGGGCTTCATGCACATTCTAGAGAACAGTGGCTCTGGGCTATGTATTTAGTTCCAGCAACTCCGTTTGATAAATGGCTCCCAATTCCAGCTTTTCTAATACCTTTACACTAAATACCTTTCATACTTGAGAAGTAGCCAGCGTGGTGGGCAGGATGCGGGGCTCTGACTCGAGAGCGTCAGCTTGGGCAGCTTTCCTTCCCACGTTGCAGTTTTCTCATCAGTAAGATTAAGGGCTTGAAGGAATCGTTTCTGATATTCTCTCACATGAAGACCTTGACCCCTCCCTGACCACACTCCCCGTGGAAGGGGTACCCATAGGGGTTGGTTGAAACACCAGAGGGCAGAGACAGGGCCTGAAATCAGGAAACTGTGAGACAAAGGACAATTGAGAGAAAGTTTCACTGCATCATCCGGAGTTGGTGTAGAGTCAGCAGAGGGAAGAAAGTACAACGGTTTCGATGCAGGGAAAAGACACACACTTCTGAGGCTCTCTCCTGGAGAGCTGAATGTTCGGAAATATCTAGAGCTGGTTGGGGTGGTCACAACAGCAGAGAGAAAGAAGGCAGATGCTACCAGCATTTCGTGGGTAGAGGCAGAGATGCTAAACTTGCCACGAGCTTGGGGACAGTCCATACCAGTTTATCCACACAGCCCAGGGAGTAACACTAAGGGGTCCTGGCGAGAAGAGCAGCCATTGGCTTCCTTACCTGACAAATGGCTAAGGCGGGGCTGGGTGCTGGGTGCTAGGAGGGTGGGTGGCGAAGGAAAGCAAGGGAGCAAGACTGCCTGGATGTCCGCCCGACGGCCCACCTGCTGCAGCCCTTCTAAGCCAGCTCCTTTTTTTTTTTTTTTTTTTTTAGTAGAGCAGCCTTGGACCTCACAGATTAAGAGGACCTTGTCAGCTTACAATTCCTTATTTTTAAATTATTTACTCCTACAGCACACGGTCTTCCTAAGTGGTCTCCCATCCAAGTAATAACCAGGCCCGACCCTGCTTAGCTTCCGACATCAGACGGGGTCAGGCTTGTTCAGGGCGGCATGGCCGTAGCAGCTCGTCTTTCAAACTTCAAACTGCCTAGCCCAAAATGCTCATTCCGGATCCACCACGATAATCGCGCTTTCCCTGTAATTAAACCTCTTTAAAGGACCCACATCTCTAAAGTGACATGTCTGATTAAATCCTGACCACGAAAGAGGCTTTGGACTCTGCAGACTCAAGGCCTTCATATTACATCCTGGACCCTGTTCAACTATTTGTCTAGTTTAAGTGGGGGTCCCAGGCCCTGGCAGGCCACCGCTGCCTGGTACAAACTCTAGAAAACAGAGACCTGTGGATTATATTCCCCATGGCATCCCCAGCACCCAAAACAATGGCTAGCACATAGTAGGTGTCAGTAAATATTTTTATGAATGAATGATGTAGTGGAAAGGGCGCAGGCTGAAGAGGCAGTCAGAGCGAGGTTAACTGTTTATAAGTGGCCCTGGGCAAGTCACTGAACCTTTTTGAGCCTTTGGTCCTTCCATTGTGATTCCTGAAGCAGAATCCAGGGCTTTAGGGAAGACTGGAAAATCCAGCTTGGGCCCTCTCATTCACAATAGGTTCTCAGAAAATGGGAACCAATATTGTATCACATTACTAATAACTCCAACTCACACCACAGCCCGAGCATCTCCTGGAATCACTACTATCACATAAAAGTGACACAATTCAGTTCAAGTGGCCCTCGGGAGCTACTAGTTAATAACCAACACGGCAACAGCCTCTTCTTTAAACACAGCATTTTCCCGGTGTCCTTCAAAGTGGCTTTGCTCAGCACCTTATCAGGGGGTCCACTGCTTCCGGAGACGTTCGCAAAGCACCCGAAAAGGTGTGTGTGACAGAAGGCCATGCAGACCGGTCAAAGAGAACTAGCAGGTCTGTGGACAGTTCTGGTTCAGCCCAGGCCCAAACTGTTGAGGTTTGATTCTGACTTGGCCTCCTGCTGCCTGAACCTGTTCACTAAGCAAAATCTAACGTGGTTAAGTGTGGAATCTGGAGCCAAACACCCGGGTTTGAATCCTGGCTCCACCTATCTTAACGTATCGCCTTCGGCGAGTTACTCAACCACTTAAAACCTCAGTGCTCTTATTCAGAAAATGGGGAGCAAAACTAGGGCCTGCCCAGAGAAACAGGGGAAAAGCAGAAGATTTTCTTGCTTTTGGCTTTGTGGAAAATCATCGAAATCAATCAGCCCGTTGGCAGAAAACCTCCTAGAAAAAAAAAAAAATCCTTTCCATGCAAACTATCCTTTCCAAGTTTTCACATTTTTATTAATTCTACAATCGTCTTGAATCCTCTCTGAGTTCTGGAGGAAAGAATTTGCTGGTGATGCAACAGATGCCTCTACAGGAAGATAAGCGAAGTGCTTGACACATAGTGAGTCTTCAATAAATATCTGTCGAATAACTAACTAGATGTCTCATACGTTGAAAGACTCTGACAGTCCGTCACACCTGTTGGACCCAAAAAACTAAGTACAAACTAAGGTGAGTGAGATCTTGGCATTTTTGAAACCGAGGCCTGGAATCTACATTAACAGAAATCTCTGTTCTGGCTACCATTTTTTTTTTTCCCCCCCAATTGGGACACTCCCCAGCTGAAGAGTCTGGGCATATAACTATGGACGGGTCACCCAGAGAAGGTCTGAACTATTTATCCAGCTAGCAAATATATAGTGATGTCTCTAAGGATTAAGAATATGTGCCATAAAAATGAACAAGTCCACATGAGCTCCATGAGGACTGGCCCTCATCTGTCATGCTCACTGCCGGATCTTCAGGGCCTACTGTGCCCAGCATACAGTAAGTACTCAATAAATGTACATTGAATGAAAGATTATATAAACAAATAAATAAATGAAGACTTGGAGGGAAGGGAGAAGAGGAGGAGACAGTTGTGGCAGAGTCTAGACCTGAGCTGAAGTTTTCTGAAACCCCACTCAGAGGCCTTCGCTGCTTCTCCAAACGGCTTCTAGAAGAGGTGGGAGACAGCAAATACAGAGAAGCCTGGGCAAGGGAGATTTGGGAGAAATAAGAAGTAGAGGCAGGTGAGTTCACAGGGGGACGTGAAGGTCAGTCGGGACATCTGTCTGGTGCGCACGAGCATCACTCAATGTCAGGGAGACGAGGTGATTTGGAGGAAGAGGTGAGTGGCATGGTGAAACATCAGATAAGAGAGGATTATGGCTCCTACTGCTTCTCTCGCCCAGGCTCTCCAAGGTTTTTCCCCTTTAAGAAATATGCATCATGTTCTATGTGTCTGGCCATCTGCGGCTCTTCCCTTTGCCTGGACCTGGGCTGGCTTTCTGGGCCTTGCAGGCTTAGCTGTCCCTGGCCCTATATTAGAAATGCATAGATATATTTTTGGAGACAGCCACTTGGGCTCTCAGCTCAGGGACTGCCTTTCCTTTTGGGATAAGAGCATTGTTCTCCCCCAAAACTCAGCATGCGGGTCAACCGTGCACACCAACTGCTTCTTTGACGCCCTTTTAACAAGTGTTTTCCCATGTACTTCTCAGAAAATTACCCTATTCCTTCTGTACTCAGCAGGGAGACACAACGTAACGGAGAGCTTGGCTGTTGTGCTTGTGAATAATCTGAGTTTCAAGTGCAGCCCTGGCATGCCTGAAACAAATAATTACTAAAAAGTTATCCAGCCACCCTCAGCCCACCCCCCACCCTGCCGCCCAAGCTGCCAGCTGCTTTGTCTTGAGTGTGGAGACCTCTTGGCTGGCTCTGTGTGAGCCTCAGCGAACAGAGCCATCGAAACCCACCCCAGGTCCCAGTCAACAAGTACAGCAAAAACTTTGGCTGATCTGGCCCCGGAGAAGATAAAGCCTTAAATAGAGATTAGCCACGCTCGTTCCAGCCTGCTCATGGCCAAGAGTCAAAGTCTATATTTGCCGAGCGCAAAAGGACAAAAAGGAACAAATTTCCTTTGCAAGCTCTCACCACAGACCAGAAAGAGCAATTCTCTCCCGCTTACCTTGCCTCTCTCCTCTCGTGAGAAGGCTAAGCCAGTGTGTGCTGGCCTGGTGGGAATCTCAACATTTTGGTCCCTGAATCGCAAACGATTAGTGGGCTCTTTGAAAAGGGGGGTTCAGCCAAGAGTTGTGCTAGATGTGTCCCTTAAAAAGCCATAGGGCCATTTTAAAAGAACTTATGGCAGCTTAAAGTGACAGACACTGTTGTACTTTAGATCGGTAAAGGCTTGGGGACCTTAGAAAGGGAAGTCCTGAAAGGTCACACTATTCCTTGACAATCGCTGAGGAGCTTGGTCAAAAAAAGTGCCCTTTTAATCAGAGTGAATTAAAATCTGCACCCAAACAATGACAGCATATTTGTTTGGGGAGAAACTGTAGGATTATCTGGTCCATAGCCATTACTTTACAGATGGGGGAAACCCAGTGCGGTGAGGTTAAATGACTTGATCTAGAACTTGCAGCTCTTCCTTATGCCCCTGGCATCTGCTACACACACTCTATTGCCTCTCAGCCCTGTGTAGGCAGCAGCAGAGAGCGAGAGCTTTTGCTAATGGAAGTCACTTCCATTGGAGCACCTCCCAAGGCCAAGAAGAAGGCTCCACCCCAGAGGGCTGTGGGGAGACCAGAAGCACACCCGTCCTCACTCAGGTCACCATAGCTTTCACTGCCGGTCCTGTCTACGCAAGCGCCGACTGGATTGAGAAGGCGGGTCCATCACGTGCATCCTGAAACCCCGAATCCTTTGCTAGGAAGGTCATTGCCTGTACAGTGTCCAAGTTCTCACTCAGGGCTGCATTCCATGATCTGTGACCAAGGCCGGACAAACAGCTCACAGGAGACTGTGCGATGGGCAAGTGAGGTGCACGACCGCATGAGCAGGAGGGGAAGACACTGTGAGCTCTGCCGGAGCTGCTCAGAGCGCGGTGGTGGGCCTGCAGCCCCGCCCGGGCTGGCGTTCTCCCAGGAGCCCAGGGCACACTTCCCTGGGGTCCATCATGCACATTCCTTCTTTCTTTTCTCTAGAAAGTCAAGCTACCTCTCCATGGGGCGATAGGGCAATGGAGGGGGGCTCCTTTTTCTTGCATGTTGTTCCAAAAGACAGGGACATCTAGTTACACTGAGCATTCCGGTAGAGCCATGCAGGCTGTGTCTAACAGGCTGCCACCTGCAAAAGACACATTCAAAAGGTCACAGCCAAGTACTAAATGCTTCGATTAACGTGAACAGTCCTTTTCTGGTGGATGGGTGCTTTTTTCATCTGTGCGGATCCAGCAGTCAATAGGTGTCTCGCTCCCTCTTCAGAAAACTTGAAGGAAACATCTAAACAGCATCCAACACCTAGTTTCCTCTTGTACGACAAATGTCAATGATATGCAAACACAGGCGCTTCGTCGAGAAACACTGGTTTGTTGGAATGGATGGTGAAGGGGCTTCTCGTGGTTCTGTACTCTGCCTGGGAGGAGAGACCTTACTAGGCTGCACCCAGGGGTCTCTCCTGGGTCAGGTCTGCACATAGTAGACATTGCCTTGATCGCTCAAAAGGATGGATCGGAGAGAAAATAAATTAAGTAGTGTTATCGGTCGATCACAATCATGTTCTGAGTTCCTACCTCGGAGAGGCACTGAAGAATCTGCAAAGAGGCATCAAGCCCTAAACCCTCAACCTGGCTCTCTGGGCCCCACATACCCTAAACCCACCAACCTATCCCGGCCGACTTCATCTCCTTCTCTCTTCTGGCATTTCTGGGATGGGCCAGCCTTTCTCACATCCAGACCTTCTCACCAAGCTGACAACGCCTCCTGCGGACAGCTTTCCGTGACCAATCACTGGGGCCCTTGTGTCTGCCTTGTGTCTCTAGTATCCAACACCAACTGATACATAGTCGGTGTTCGATGAAGATTTACTGAATAAATAAATCAAACATTCCTGAAACAACCAGCAAATAAGTTTAAAGGAGAAGAGATGAAGAAATGCACACATTTAAAAAATGTATCAAACACACACACACAAACACAGACACAAGTCCTCTAAACGCCACGAATACATATAAAAACTGGTGAATTCTTCTAAATAAGATCTGTAGTTACATAAGGTGTTATCATGGGGGAAGCTAGAGGAAAGATGCGCGGAGTAGTTTTACACTTTTTTTTTGCAACTTCTGACTCTATGATTATTTCCAAAATAAGAGTTGCAAAAATATGCCAAAAAAAAAAAAAAAAGGCAAAATGTTCCAGGTACCAGAGGAGCAGCTGAGGCGAGGACTTTTCAGCCTCTTCCTGCAGGCCACACCAGGTGACCTCCTGCACACGCCCAGGGTAGGAAGGATTCCCACCCTTTCCTTCCTACCCCCTTCTCTTTGTCACCTCTCAGCTGAAATGTTCCCCCCTCGGAGATGTCTTCCTGGACCAGCAGCACCACAGGCTCTTCCTCACACTGCTTATTTACTTGAAGATTCATACACTTCAGCGCACGAATCCTCATCCAAAATCTCTTGTCTGTTTGCTGTCTTGTCTTCTCCCACCAGAATGCAGATGCTACAAGAACGGGGACCTCGGCTGCACGTACCACGGTCTCCCCGGTACCGGGGAATACCCTCACTCATAACTCTTAAGGAATATTTTCTGAATGAACAATGAATATGTTCATGAATTAACAAAGAAAGTGTATCAGAAGCTGAGGCTGAGAGTGATGCTATTAGCCTTAAAGCCTTTCTAATTAAAAAAATAAAATAAAATAAACCAAGTCCTTTACAAAATACAGCACTTGAACCGTGATTCATAGAAAATTACTTGAAAACATACAACGCGATGCCTGGAGTAGGTGCCATAAGGAAGCAGATGCCGCTGGAGCTGGGACCATCGGAAAACGTGTCCAGTAGGCAACTATCTAGAAAGAAGGATCGGATTTAAAGAGAGGTCAGAGTAGGGAAGGAGAGAAAAGGGTGTTTCAGACCTTGGGAACCAGCATGAAAGAAAACCTTAGAGGCATACAGGCCCGCACCTGTCTCCCAGGAAGCTGGTGACCTATCATGAGCACTGCCGGGGCTGCAGCAGTGAAGGAGAGAGACAGGCTCTGCCCACATGAGCTTCCACTCTCGATAATCAGCTTTCTGTCTAGTAAAATAAGATTTGTAAACACTGGCTTTTTCATTAATGAACGTTTCCTGATTATACAGCAGGGAGCTTAGAGACGGCGCCTCTAGACTTCTGAGTTCTCGCTGGCTGGAAGGAAAGCCAGAAGCCTATTTAAAATTGATCAGGGAGAAGCAGGAGTCCCTGCCCCTTTGGGGCACACTCCTCCACTGTGAGGAGCGTCACTTTTGTGAGGTCTCCTGATCATGCGGGCAGAAGTCAAGTTCTTCTTCTTCCTCTTCAAGGGAACCCTTGATATTGGCAAAATCATTCAAGGTCAAATGTATCAGACTGGGATGTTAAGGAATCTAGCTACCGTCTCACAAGCCATCTCACAAGCCACCACTGCTCCAGGGCCATAAGAAGCTGGGCTCCCTTGATGGTTTGGCTGTGGACCAATGCAGGGGTGGAGGCTCCCAGCCCACTGTCCTGTAGTGCAGATGAAACAGAACCCAGTGGACTCCAGATTCCATCAGCTGAGTGGACATGGGGGCACCAAAGAATAAGGAAGTATCATGTTTGGGAGGGACTGTTTCCCAGGCCTGCCCCCTTTCCCAGACTTTTGGAGTCCCTCTGCTAACCTGGGGTTACGGATAGTCCAGGTGTGTATTCCCCCTGCACATAGCCTTCCTCGGAATCATCTCCAAGAGGTCCCATCCTCCCAGCTCACTTAAAAGCAACCCTCGTGCCATACACCCACAGCCATAGTGTCTAGCTACCTTTCCAGCAACACCTGGGAAACTTAGGAGTGATTCCTTCTTCTCAGAAATCTTTGCTGAGAAAGTTTCCTTCACAGTTTATAAAGCGGGATCCAACTTCTTGCTTAATCCCTCAGCAATATCTGACATGAAGTTTTCAAGATGGCCACGCAAAGTGTGTTTTACACCACCGGCCATATGCAAAAGGGGAGCCCTGGAACTCACAGATCTAAGTGTTGCAAAGACTGTAAAGAGTGATCTCACATCTTCAACTGAGCTGTTCATCAATTCAGGTACTAAGAGGTCATTTCTATTCTCTCCAGTAGGTGAGGACTGGCTAGTACCCCTGACTTAGGTGGAAGATACTCTCGCAAATCTCCATTTAAATCTCAACTCTAGAGCTGTCTTGATGTGAGAGGCTTAGGACATCATTCTGGATTGTACTATACAATTCATTTGAAATGCTTACTCTAGTTTTTAGGTTTTCATGAACAGTGTTCTTTTCCCAGGCTGACTATTCAGGTAGAATATTGGGGTAGTCCCCATCTCATTAGCTTTATTCATTTTTATAAATTATGCATACACACACACAAAAGGGTTTCTCCCAGCTGTCTCAAAATGAGTCACAGTGTGAACACGGCCGAGCAC
Organism: Pteropus medius; assembly: GCF_902729225.1. NCBI lineage: Eukaryota > Metazoa > Chordata > Mammalia > Chiroptera > Pteropodidae > Pteropus > Pteropus medius. The sequence goes on from NW_024349797.1 coordinate 13,651,555, forward strand.
ACAGGCAGGAAGAAGTCAGCAAGCAAACGCAGGGCCTGTTTCTCCAGAAACCCCCCTGATGCTCCGGCCTCCGGTGGCTTCCCGGTGCCTCTGGTCCATCACTTCCATTTATTTTTCCTCCTTTTCATCTCTTTTCCCTTTGTGTCTGCCCCGTCCTGAATCGCAACTCAGTCCACTGAGGCATGCAGGTTACTCCACTTAAAGCAAACTAAGGGGAGAGTAACCCACACATTCAGCACCCCACCAACCCTGGGGCAGCCATCTTGCTACCAAATACAACTCCACTAAACTAAAAAAAAAACTCCACCAATTTCTCCTCATTTTCATCTCTCTTCCAACTGACAGCAAGCATAAGGAACATGTTTTTTGTGCCACTTGCTTTCCGCTGCCTCTCGACTGCTCAGACAACTATTTCGCCCATGAGCTTGAACCCCACGCATGCTGGACACGTTCTTGGAGTCTTAATTAAGGGCTGGTTCTAGGCACATGGGTCAACAAGAAGAACCGAGACCTCGCCCGCTAGGACCCCACAGCCTACCGAAGGGCACAACCTGTGACAGAAGTTACGGTACAGTGTGGTAAGTGCTGTGATGCAGATATGAACAGACTGTGACGAGGGTGTGCCAGACACGTGGCCTTCCTAAGTAACGCACACCCTTCCACATGAGGCAGCAAACTCCAGGGGGCGGGAGGCAGCTCACCGAGAACCTTGACTACTCTCTGAGTTTTCCCCTGGTCTTGGGGGTTTTCTCAGTTCAATTATTGTTCAGTCACCAGGCCGAGCCCAAGACGTACAGCATGATAGGGGCACACTGCTTTCATGACTGAAAAGCTAAGGCAGAAACAAGGGGGCGCATCTGAATTTCCATGTATAAAATAGAAAGAAAAAGGGTAAATACAATGCTTGCACCTAAAGAGATTATCACAGCACTTGGCATAAAATACGAGTTAGCTCTTGTTGTTGGTACACCGATGCTGGCGGCGGTAATAATCAGGAACGCAGGAGGACCCAGACCCAGGATCCTGGAGTCCCCAGAGTTCGTGGGCAGACAGCTGCATAACACCAGCCCCTCCTCTCAGTGGCTCTCACCATCCCAGACTCAGACGCGACTCTCTGCGGGAGAGGAAACCGAGTCCTGGGCCAGCAGCGCAAGCCCGTCTCTAGCAACGAGTGCTGTGATCCTGTCCCCAGTATGTTTTGCTGTCCACCAACACCCGCTCCGACCCTAAGCTGCTTGCGGGCAGAGAACACGGCGTCTTACATGGTACAAAAGAACCAGGGCTGGGCACATGCTTAACAAATACAATCGGGAAATTTCTAATCCGGAAGGGGCTCTTGGAGAGGGTTACGTTCAACTTTTTCATTTAAAAATACAATTCTTTACTGATTTCTAAATACAAAAAAAAAAAAATGCTTAAAGTGTTAATGGCCCAGTCCTATTGCCTATAGAGATTAGTCCCATGTAAACGTTAAAAAATAACACAAAACTGATGGATGCACCCTTGCTGGTTTTTGTAAAAAGACAAAATCGTATAGGAAAAAGTTACCTTTTACCTGTCTAAAAAGTTACCTTTTCTCCTACCTTGAAACCCCAGTCTTCCCTACTTTCTTCTTGTGTATCCCGCCAAAAACAATTATGAAAATGTGAACACATATGCATATATATACCCATAGACATGACTTAATTTTTTTACATAAATAAGATCCCATTTTCCTGCAACTTGTTTCTTTTCACTTAAGAAGGTGTATAGTCTGCATGACTGTGTCCCCTCCAAATTCGTATATTGAAATTCTAACCCCCAAGGTCATAGTGCGAGGAAGTGGTACCTTTGGGGTGTGATCAGGTTATGAGGGTGGAGCCTTCAGGAATGAAATTATTGCCCTTGCCAAAATGGCCCCAGAGAACTCCCTAGCCCCTTCCACCACGTGAAGACACAACGACAACTCCGTGACCTGGAAGAGGGTCCTCACTGGATCATGCTGGCACATTGATCTTGAACTTCCAGCCTCCAGTGCTGTGAGAAATATATTACTGATGCGTATGAGCCATCCGGTCTGTAGTATTTTGCCATAGCTGCCCAAACAGATTAAGGTAGAAGGCAATGGACAAAGTTCTGAAAACACAACGCTTGCTTTGTACTCCCACTGCCATGATACTTTCTAATTATATTTTGATCTTGAGCAGGCTATTTAATCTCACTGTGCCTTAGCTTTTTCATCTGTAAAAATGGGACTGAGTTAATACATGTAAGCTTCTTAGATTGTAGATGGCATTCAAAAGTACATATTATTATTACTTATTTCCACTATATCTTTGTACCCATTCTACATCATTCTATTGAAATGTTGCCCAGTGTGCCAAAGACATAGATACTTGTGTGCCAATGGCATACACTTACCCAATTCCCTGGTGATGGGTATTGAGGTTATATCCAGTTTTCTGCTATGGCTATTATAAACAACATCAAGATACTGTCATTCGCCAGGTTCTGACACTTTGGTGGACAGACCCATAGGCTACGTTCCTAAGGGTGGACTTGCTGGGTCGGCGCATATAACTTTGGTAGACATCGCCAAATGCCCTCCCAAGAAACTCCGCCAGTGTACCTGCCATGAAAACTGAGCCTCTCTCCAGAAATGAACATTCTTAATTTTTTTTAATATTTGCCAGTCAGACAAGTGACTAATGTTGTTTTGGTTTGAGCCTCTTTAAATTACGAGGGAGGCTGCGAACTGTTTAATTTACAGATGAGAAAAATAGAGACCCAAAAGTCCCCTAACTGGCTTTAGGTCTAACCCTGCGCTAGTTATAGAGATGAGCATGGGCCACCTGTCGTGTCAGGACCACCCGAGGGTGCAGTGACCCCCGGACGCAGGAGGGGAGTCTGACCACTGGCAGCCAATCTTCTCCCTCTTCCCCAAGCAGGGAACACCCGGGCTGAGTAGGCAGGTGGGGCTCTCTGCTGCCTCGGTTAGGGTGACCGTCTCCGTCAGCACCAGCAATCCCGAGGCATGTGATACCCCCCTGCCACCTGGAAGGAGTCACAGCCTCATCCTGGCCCAGGAAGCAGGGTTGCCAGGTTTCTCTGACTGGAAGGTGGCTGACGGCAGCCAAAAGACAGAGGAAGCCTCACCTCCAAGCTGCCTGAGGTGCCAAGGGTTTTTTCCCTCCTGTTCACGTCATCTCAAAAGTTTCTTCTGCTTGAGAGCAAAGTGTTTCATGTTGTCACATTCCTCTTTCTCCTTCTCTGTGGAACTAGACTTTTTTAACCGGAAAAGAAAGCCACTTGGAGTAGAGAAAAAAGATCTCCTTTGACTACCTTCTGCACGCCCCGCCCTGCCCCGCCTCCCACAGGCATGAACAGAGCAGGTAGGGGTGTGAGCACCTGGTCTAGGCGAGGGGGCTCAGATTCTGCTTCTTGCTAGAACTGGGACCTTGAGTACCTTCCTTTAAGCCTCGCTGTCCTTGCTTGAATGATGGAAATGACACGGATGCCTGCTTTGCCTAACACACAGGATTGTTTTCGGCAGAGTAGATGGTGTGTGCATGACAGCGATTTGAAAACTGTGACATGCCATCCAAATGGAGGACCTTGGTGAATGTCCGTGAGCTGGTTGCCCCTGGCTTCCGGGCTGGAGCTTTTTCTTTTATGAAGCTGCCGGCCTCAGTCTCCAGGGTGGGACCTGCCCCTGCTCTAAGGTATTCCTGGAGCCACCTCCCACCCAAGCTTACGAGAACTAGGCTTATCATCATGACACAGACGGAGGTTTCATCTTGATTGTGCAAAAAAAAAAAAAATATTTCATAAGCGTCTATTTATATCACAGCTAAACTAGATGTTCAACAAAGAGAACTCTAGTAACTTCATATTCGTTTGGCAGATTCAAGAAGCACAGTTCCACTTTACTAGATTTTCTCAGCCAACTAGATACTCATCACATATTAGAATTAAAAAATAGAGCGGCCATTTTTAAAGGAATCATTCTACAATTACTACATATTTTTCTACTACTTTCTTTAAAAAAAAAAAAAGTTAAATACAGGTCAACCTTTTTCCTCATCTCACTGCCACCACCATAAACACTGATTATCCAACTAAGTCTAGAATCATAAGAACCTGTTCTACCACTCACGGCGTTGAGACTTTAGGCAAATAATTTAACCTCTTTGTGCCTCAGTTTTCTCATCTATAAAAGTAAAGAGAATCAGAAACCAAGTTCATCAGGAGTATGGCTACATGAAGAACACAGAACCAGCAAGGATCTGCTTAAAGCTGAGTGCATGGATTTAGAGAAAGCTATTTTGCCCTCTGAGATATGTTTTGTTTCTTCCTAACTCTTGGCTATATTCCAGATAGCTGAATTTGCTGGCTAAGTGAGGCTCTCTTGTTGGATATAAATTCCTTTGGGGGCCTTGAAGGACATAATTGAGGCTCTGATGGAACTTGCTACACCAACGACCCAAGCCAAGGGTTCTGGTGTAAGCAGGGAGCCTTTCAGCAAGCACCCTGGAGCAGCCGGAGAGGGACAAACAGAAGATGCAGAAACATGGGAGGCAAAGAGAACAGGAACTCCCCTGAGTGAGGGACAGCGTCCCTACCATTAGCATTACACAAAGGCCAATGCCCCAACCAACCAACCAACCAACCAGATGCCCACTGAAAAAATTGAAATCTAAAGGGTGACCTCAAACACTGGGACAGTCTGCAATGAACACCCAAGAAGAAGAAACCAAGAAATTGTGGCCATTCCAGCATGTCTGTGTCGGAGGAGCTCAGAGGTGGCATTGGGTTGCCTGGGAAAGAGACGGTGGGGGCCTCCACATGACGTTGCACCTGCATCACAAGCACGCTAACTACTCGTCTGAGTGGCTTATAATTGTGTGTAAGATGGAGAGTATGGGGTGGACAGTACCGAAGAGATAAGACAACCTTACTTCAGGTGACTGGTCCATTTTTCAGAAAGACGTAAAGAATTTTCTCATGAATTCTACTCGCTTGCTTCAGCTGAGCTAGGTTAGAGTTCTAGCTCTAACACTGAAGGTGCATACTGTAGACATCATAGAGCTACTTATAAATATTTCAGCTCTCTCTTCTTCAAGTACACAGTTGCATTACATTTTCCCACCTACTGGAAGTTAGGTGTGTCCATGTGACTAGTCTTGGCCAATACAGTGTGAGTGGACGTGACACATGTCACGACTGGACCGCTTTCCGCTTTCAGAGCCAGCACGTGCTTCACCGTTTTCTCCTTCCCCTCAGCCACGGTAATGGAGACTCAGCCTCCATGTGAGAATGAGAACAAGGATGACATGGAGCAGAGTCCCCAGCCAGCCTCAGGAGATACACAGAGTGAGTAAGAAAGAAACCTTCATTGTTTTATGCCCCCGAGTTTTGGGGGCTATCTGTTACCCGAAACCTAGCCTACCCTGAGTAACAAATATGTGCCACTTAACCACTGGCACGTGACTTTCTTTTCTTAATTGGTAACTGATGGCCAAGTGTTTCACTGTACAAAAACAGATTGTGAGCCTGTGGAGTTCACGGTGCTAGGAAGTCTACTGCTTATTACAAATGTAGACACAATTTTTAAATTATGAGAAATCAAACTCCTTTCCAGAAGGTAAAATTTAAAACTAAGCTCTCAAACAAGACCCATAACCCTTTCCTGAGCCCCATTGAACATGGTCCCAGCTGTAAGGACCAGACATCCACACCTGCTCCAAATGCGTTGTTCACTAGCCGGGGAGGAGATCGTTTCAGCAGACTCCAATTTCTGATGTGGAAGATTTCCTCCACTACACTCTTGATCAACACATGCTCATCCTTCCCGATGTCGGGCTGGTCTGGCCAAATGGGAATTCCTTCGTCGGCTTTATTTTCCCTGTTGAATCCAGAGTTTTAAAAAGCAGTTCCTTGAACATCATTATGGGTTGACAGCAACCAGAGTCAGGTCCAACCCCATTTCTCATTCTACCAAAGGCATATCTTAATTCATCATTTTATTTAGTATATAAAATACGACTTAGGGCAAAATTTGCAGCACTCTCCTACACTAGAAAAATCCACAAACTAAGTGTTTCTGCAGCAAGATGTACCAAAACATATGTCTTACTCAGCCGCAATGCAGACTAGGAATGTGAGCTAAGCTGTGATGGATAAAACCTTCCCATTTCTAAAGAACAGGCCCCACAGACACAGATTCTGTTTACACGTAGCCACTGCTGGCAATCATTTTGGGTCAGATTTATTGTTTCAGTCATCATTACCTTTTAACTTACAAATCAGTACCAATCTAGTCATTTTAGTGTCCAAAATAACTATACCGTAATGGAATTTCTTAGGTTGTTAAAATAACCAGAGCAGAGTCACTGCTGGTGAATCAACAAAATGCTTGGAAATAAATAGGAGGGGGAAAAGTACAGCTAACTAATGCGATGTCAAGGCCAAAGGACCTGCCTGCCATCCATATTCTTGTCCCAAGCCTTATAATTTATACATAAATTCTGGCCCCCCAAGGAATGCAGGGCCAATCTTTAAGTACCTTGATATGTGTCTCGTAAAACCACCTGAATGTAATAGTCAATTAAATTATTAATGAAAGAACTATACAAATAAAAACATCATGCTCTTTTATATAGTAATAATTATTAGCATAAGCAATGCAAATTGAATGAGAATTATTGGGACAGTTCTATGATAAGCTAACAATCTCCTGCAATCAGACCAAACATCTCTGCTCAAGCCGTTTAATAAAATAAATAGCAGCATGCTGACACTTTTGTTCAGTTAAGCACATATATCTCCAGAGGTTATTCATGTGTCCTTGGTAGAAGAGCTAAAAAAAGAAATGGAGACTGAATGATATAAAAATGGAACTAGTTACAACGGTGGTAAAATAGATATTTCCACATCTTGACACAACAATGAAGCCTATAAACTGTCCTAGAATCGAATGACATTATTTATTTATTTATATATGCACATGCATATACATACAGACACATATATTTACATACACATATTACATATATACAGAGAGAGAAAATGGATTCTTGTAATTAAGTATAACCTTTCATTTATATTCATGTGAGGGATAAAGTTAAATGCCATCATAACAATAGGTCATCAGTATTTAGAAGCATTTATCAAGCATCTAACTACCTACCACACAGCCACACACCACTCCATAAAAGAACAGGGCTCTTCCTTGTTTACCTTAGAGGACCCCTATGGAACACTCTAGAAATCACATAGTCCTTAATCAGAACTCAGCGTTGCCCAATTCTCTATTAGTTCTCCCAGGACTGATTCAGGAGAGAAGGCGGTCCTTCGCCAGATCAAACTAATCACAGAGAAAGTCTGTTAAACTCTAATTGGTGAGTAATTTCGACTTTCCATTTGCTACTACAACCAATTTCCTGCCACTTTTTGTTAACTTGGAAAAATATGTCTTACGTGTGAGGTAATGATATCCTCTGGTATTCAAGGGAAAAGTCAAAGGCAGTCAATTCTCTTCAGCGTCCAGCAAGAATAGAGTGATGCTGAAGGGGGCGCTTGACCTACTTGCTATCAGATGCGTTCATCTCACGAACACACACACCTGCTACTAGTCTCGTGTCAGTTAAAAGCCCAACTGCTCAGAGGCCATTTGACCGGGCTTGGGATGATATTATGCCCTTGACAAAAGCACCTTCCCCACCTTCATCATGAGCTGTCATATTAACAGGGCCAATGTGGATGCCATTCTCTTTCAAGGGGTATCAACTTCGAAACAGTCCTTCCTCTTCAGACTCCCCGGGAGATGCCCCAGCTCCGGGTCCCGACTCTTCCTCTGAGTCACCCCTATCCTGTTAGTCCAGAAAGCTCTCACCTGTGCTGCCTTGCTACCACCGCCGATGGAACTCCGAGCTCTTAGCGCAGTTAAAAGACTCAGTTCCTGGTTAATGCCAGCGTATCCACGTAAGAGTTCGTACGCACGCACGCAGCAGAGTGAGAGTAAAATACATGTGGACACATAAATCCATCCACTACAGGGAAACAGTTGGCACAAAGCAGCACGTTCCGTGGGGAGTAAGTAACAGCTCACCCTCTGCCTTCGCAGGGGCTGGCTCTGCAAGATTTCTGCCAGGAGACAAATGTGGGGCTGTGTATTCTTAACCCAGAATGCTATAGACAGAGAGGCCTACTCGTCTTCTCAAACGCGTTTTTTTTTTCCTCCTCCTTAAATCAGGAAGAAAGTCCTACTTGCTGGTAAGTCTCTAACACGTACTAATCTCCTTTTTAATAGGAGGACCTCCAGTAAACAACAGCAGAAGCCAGGAAGGAAGACAGAGAGGGAGGTGAGACTCTACGCTGAGGAGAAGGGGCAAGAGAACCCACTCAAGCGAGTTCCCAGATCGTGACTTTGCACTGCAATAAAATTTCAAAAATAGTTTCGGGGACAAGCGTGGGTTGCCAACTTTTTCTTTTGCCAAGTAAGTATACTGAACTCACTAGCTTGTGCTTATTCTTCTCTTTGCCTTGGACTTGGGGAAAAGGTCATGTTTGAACGCTTATTTGTTCATATTTGTCTGTCCTCCTGCCCCCCACCAACCAGCCCTCGGTCGTAAACTCAATCAGGGCACCTCAGAATTCCCTCTGCCTTCCCCACAGGAGGCCCCTTGAAATAGACCCGACTGCATCCAGAATCTGAGAATTATTACTTATTTTCTCATTTTACTTGAGAATGTTTCACATTTTCTTATCTTCCTTCAGAGAATTTCTGTGAAACACCTTCTCTAAGGTGACATAACTATATAGCTGTCTCTGGAAAAAAAAAACCAACACATTTTACATCAGATTCATTTCAACCCTCGATAAGAAAGTAGTAGATATGCTTCTCATGGAAATGAATTCTAACAAAAGGGTGTATTCACACTTTCAGCCTAGGAGCCTGACCTACAATGGCCAAGAACACGTGTGCAAAGAATGTGAATGCCTTCTTTTGCAGGCAGAAGGAGCAAATGACTAAAGACTTTCTATCCATTCATCTTGACCATTAACCTACTCCATAACTAGCCAAGACAATTGTTCTGAAGGAAACCAGTTTGCAGACTCTGGACCGGAACTAGGACTTTCGAGTACAAGTAAGGATTTAGACCAGCTTAATTTCTAAATTCTTGGAAGACAAAGACCATGTATACTAAAGTGGCCTGCACAGTGCCTATTTGCCATGAGTGAAAGTCTCCCTTATGCCTTGAGACGAGAACTCCATATCTGGCCTCTCTATCCCTTGCAAACAGCTTGCAAAGGGCCTTTGACATCAAGAGCTGTGTGTTGAATGGAAAAACGAATGAATTCTCATAGTTCCCTTATTATTTTTTGGTACATAGAAAACAACAAATTTAGAAATCTTTTAGGTTAATTCTCATTTAAATAAAAAATGGATTTTAATATCATTTCCCATTATCAGTCAGGACCATATATTCTTAAGTAATAATAATTATAATCATTTTAAGAGCTGCCATAAAATGAGTATATACTATCTGCCAAGCACTATGCTAAGTATTTTATGAGAATTATTTAATTTCATTCTTATACCATCTCTATAAGCTAAAAAGCATCACCTCCATTTTCAGATGGAGAAATGGGGGCTCAGACACCTGACATTATTATCTAGGAATCCGCAGCTCAGAAATAACACTCAAAGTCATTCCTGTAGGAAGAAGAAGGACTGGAATCCAAAAGTGTGGCTGATACTCTAACACCCACTGCCTCTCCCTAGGGATTTTGGGCCATTTCACCAAAACCAGTCCTGCCGTAGGCCACAGCTTCTATGGTGTGTGCACTTTATATGGTTTTGCTGGAAACCCAGGCCATCCCCTCAATCCTCGAGGCCAGTGTTCTTTTCATTCTGTTTTGCAGTCCTGTTCAGGCTTTATGGCCTCTCTCTCAGGAGCTCTAACTTCAGCCCTCAGGCCTTGGCCCCACCACAGCTGACAACCGAATTGCAAAGTCATTCTGTCCAATTAGATAAACCCATTTCTCTTAGGCTAGTTGATGCTGTTCCAGAATGGCTTATGATGGGCCAAAACTCTAACTGGTTTTAAATAAAGCAAGCTCTCCAGAAATCACAGATTTCTTTCATCTGCTTTAGCTTGTGATGACAATGGGACAAACATTAGCGTGGAAGCTGTCCCCTCACTCCGCCGATGTCTTGCTTTGTGACTTCTGGGGCTCTCAGTTTCCCTATATAGAGAATATAGACTCTCAACCTACCTCACAAAAATGATTGCCATGACCAAGTGAGACAGCAAAACGGCTTTGAGAAAAAATAACTGATGCCTTCCAAAACTAAGGTGTTAACATCATCATACCTCTTCCAAATGGTGCAGGTTATGGCAAATACCAGGCATTTAGAAAGCCAAAGCACAGATGCAGAAACCCTCTCTGTTACCTATATGGGGATTTCCATTTAATTAAAAAGTTTCCGGGAGACACGGAAGGCCATTATCAGAGGTTCTAACCAGACAGCCAACAGGAAAACTCTCTGTAGTCCATGAATCAGCCTCAGCCAATAAGAAAACTCTCTGAAGTCCATGAATCAGTCTTTGAGTTTTTTTGTTTTGTTTTGTTTATCAACGTTTTGGCCCCGTTGATGATTCAAGCATAACTTCCTTGGTATTAAAGTAACTGGGAACTGAGATGAATTGCCCAGTTTTTAATTACATTTGGCCTCTTTGTAGCCCGTGTTGTAAACACCGTGTCTATCAGGGCACTGTGAGAACAGGTGATCTGTCATTGGCTATTCTGAAAGAGCGTTGGTGTCTGAGCAGTTTATGATCACTAAGATAAAGGGTTCTAGCCTTCTAAGAACCTAACACACACATTCTTTGTCTGGCTTTTTAAATGGCTTAAATGATGAGAACATCACAGGAAAACAAACTGAATTGAGTTTGTTGACTATTTCACACCCTCTAACCTGTCCAGCTGTCTCTGCCTCTGGAGGCATCAGACTCCATTTTGAACATGAATCTCTTTCTTTCTTTCTGGAGCCTCTCATTTTCTCCACTGTATTCATTCAGAGGGAAAAAAAAAAGACCTCATAAATGTCATTTCATATTCCAAGCAATTTGCTATAGGCAACTACACCATTACTTTGTACAAATAAATTTACATAAATCATTATTAGAATGTTTTATCTTAGCAACATTATTTGGTTCCCAGAGCACAAATTAAATGCATGCTTAAAGCAGAATATTTTAAATTTATTCCTATATTGTTTATGAGACAGGATTAGAAATTTCCATCTAATTTTTCTTTCGTAATGGAATTCCTTTGGTTTTCTTTGTACATGGAGAAGCCACATATATAATTTTCTGGGGTTTCTTGAAGCAAGCAATGCAATAGATGACTCTGCCACATCTGGTTCATTTTTCAGAGACCGTTCCCTTTGATTCCATGGCTTTGGTTTCGAACACTGATTAAGAAGGCCAGGAACCGGGGAAACTAAAACCATCTTGTGAGTGGATGGGTTTTTGTTTGATATTATTCTGCAAGCAAACTGGGCTTTGGTTGTGGTCCGGCTTTTTATTTTTATTTTATTTTTTAAATAAACGAATTTGTAAATAAACTTCCTGAAAACAGAGCTAGTTTCTCCTGGCTGTTTGTGTTGGGAAGGTGCCTGTCTGGATCGACTGCAGAGCACATGGCAAGTCTCCACTGGCTAGTTCTACTCCACCCTAGATTTCAAAATAAAGTCTTTTCTCCCTATGGAAAACACAGTGCCCAGTTTTAAAACAAGCTGCACACGTCAACGTCAGGGTAGTGGGGACAGAAAGGGATTGATGGGAAGTCAGGAGACACACTCGCCAGCCCTGATCCTGCTACTTGCTGGTTCTGGAGATTCACGAAGTGAACCCAAGGCTCTTTTTCTTGTTGGGTCATAAAGGGCCTGTAACTTTCTACCAGCCTGTGGTCTGGGAACAGATTCCCAAGCCAGTGTCAGGGAAGTGGAGCCCCACGTGGTCCAGAGCTCGATCCTTGTAAAGGATGAGTGAGGCAGCCCCATCGGGCACCTAAGAGGACAGCGTCAGACAGACCGAGGCTCAAGGCAAAGCACCGTCACTTGACAGCTGTGTGATCATGAACGCGCCAACCTTTCCTGCATCTGCTACCTCGCCTTGAAATGAGATTACTTGTACCTACCTCACTTTTTTTTTTTTTTTTTTTTGGAGATTAAATGAAGTAATGCAGGCAAAAGTTGAGAACAGTGTCTGACTCTTAGAAAAAGCTCAATAAATAGTAGGTCAGAGTAATCTCAAAGGATGACCAGTGGGGTCAAGCTGGGGTGGTCACCTCATTTATTGTCTACGCCCAGATATTTCTGGGCGTGAAAGGGAGGATGGCGTGATAATTATGTTGGGTCATGTGGGGAATGCTAGGACGGTCCCAGGCATACCGGGGCGTTTGCGACTACCCTGACTCCAGCCCATCACCATTCAACATCTAAGAAACCCAGTAACAATTACATCTTACATCTTTTATAGCTCGCTATACCTTTTACAGCTCTTTCATACATCTTATTTGTACCTTTATGAAAGGTACAAATGTGAAAAAATGTGGGGCTGAGTTAATTACCCTTTAATAATGAACAAACAAAAGCACAGGAAAAGTATGAGCTTTCCCGCAGTGACACAGTATCGAGGGAGCAGTGGGGACCCCACGCATTCCTCTCGTTCTCCCTACTCCCCAGACTCTGACGGCGAGACAGGGTCATGTGACTAATTCTGGCCAATGGCCTGTGGATGTCTAAGGCACTGAAGAAGGAATGTGTGTTCTCAACTTTTTTTCCCCCGTATGTTGCAGCAACCAGGAAGCCACATTTTGAGATGTAGGTGTCACAAGATGGAGGAGGGTTGGACACTCAAAGCACTGGACATAGGACAGCCACGCCGGTACAATCCAACTCTGGGTGAATGAGAAATAAACCAGGACGCGAGCTTGCTAAGGTAGGTGGAGTCTGCCAGGGCCGGCCTGCCAGGCCGAGCTTGCAGGGGCCGGGGGGAGAGAGTGTAGACGAGAGTAAATAACCAGGTAGACAGGCAGAGGCCAGGCATGGACAGGTCCAAAGAAGCAGAAAAAGCCAGCAAGGTGGCAGCCAAACAAGAGCTGAGGCAACAACGACCGCTGTCGCTGAAGGCAGCTGCCGGCCACCGCCCCTCGGTCACAGGGCAGGCGGGGTTTCCCCAGGAAGCCGTAAGGAACCCGGGCTCGGAAGGGAAGTCCGGCTCTGGCTGTGTCAGAGGATCGGCGCTCTCTGAGCCCCGTCTGATCCTGATAGCCAGGGCCTCGCCGCCCGGGCTCACTCCCACCTTCCCACCCAGGCACCGAGCTCCTGTCCCCTCCCCGTGGCCTAAAGATCCGCAGCGACAAAGCCCTCCCTCTCCCATGAATTCTTCCCTAATTATTTCAATCCCACTGCTGAGAGCCTCTCAGTTCCCTGAACCGGAGAGCCGCCATCCGTGCCCATGCCCAGCCCACGCTGCACCTCCACCTGGCACTTCCTCATGACTGAGTCCCGGGTCTCTGGCTGAGCTGCGAGCTCCGTGAGCAGCTCCATGTCTCCTCCACTTTATCCTCATCTGTCCGAGAACACATAACCAGACTGAATAAATACTTACAGACCTCAATGAAAAGGTACAAAGATGAGAAATATTAATATAACTCGAGTAAAACATGGTGTTACGGGAAAGAAAATGATTTAGAGGAACTACGGTAGAGGCTAGTTTCTACACAGAAAATTCCCAGCAACGTTCTGTTGCTTTGTGTGTCTATGACACACACCAAAACTTTAAAGGAAGATGTGATTCAATGTTTTCATTATCTTAATGCCTAAATTGGATTGATCACATTGTCAGTCAGATCAGCTGCATAAATTGATCATTAAGAAGATTGAGAGGAAGAGGGGGAGTATACCAATTGATGGAGAAACGATCAATTTGGCATTTGCATTTAAATATAGCTTTGGCATTTCATTTATTCGGTGCAATCTGTGTGAGGTGTAAGCGGGTCGGGGAAGGCAGAGCTTGGTTACCTGAGTCAGAATGGGTCCAGGAAACCGAGGTCAGCATCGCTCCAGTCACAGAAAGGACAAAGAAGCCTCCATCATCACAAGAATGCCGGTCTCATAGGAGATGATGCTTCTAGTGGCTGGCGGAGAGGAGCAAAAGGAAGACAAGATTAGAGCGGAGGAGGAGAGAGGACCCTCTCAACTACAATGGATGTCATCTCTGGCCTGACTCTAAAAGACGACACACTTCACTTTAAAAGTCAATTGCAACAGTACCTCTTTATTTCTTGGAAAGTTACTGAAGCACTGGGTCTTTCATGATGGAGTGTTCTTGAAACTGTCTCATGGGACATAAAAGGACCCAGAAATTTGAAAATACATGCCATAGACATTGCAAGATTATTTTATTTTACTACAACTGCTTTGAGACATTTGTGAGATCAATTGATTGTACTATAGTTGCCACTGAAACACTTGTCTATATAAAGGAAAAACATCGGCGCACCAACAAGCATTCAAGGCCAGTGTTCTACCATGTGGACCATCCTCAATCCACTGGGTAGACCAGGTACCCAGGTTGCAAAGTCAATAACTATTCTGTTGTAAAATAAAATTACTCTGGCTCTACTCCTGAGGGAAACATCCCATCAAGCTAAAGCTCACTAACTGGGCTACAGGTTTTTCAGCCACACTTAACCAATAATGTTACAAAAAAGGAAAGTTAGTACATGAGATAGACTGCATAATAATTTGATGGAAGACACATCAGTAGACTCTCTAATAAAAAGAATAGTATTACCGTATAAGCGTTAGTGTGAGAATGTTAGGAAATAAATTCACTAAATCAGCGGTTCTCAAAAGGCAGTCCCCTGGAACAGCAGCATCAACGTCATCTGAGAGTTTGTTGGAAATGCAAATTCTTGGCCCCCACCCAAGACCCACTGAATCTGAATATTTGGAGGTAGGGTCCAGCAATCTGTTTTAATAAGCCCTTCAAATGATTCTGATATACTTTAGATCGTTAATTTATCCACCCATCCGAAGACATTTAATCTGTTGTAAAACAGAATTATCCTACTCATGTTAGACTTCAATTAAGGGCTAAGTATTGAGCTGGGGATTAGAGGGAAGAAGGAAGGGGTCGGAGAGAGATGATGATGAAATCACCACCTTTGAGAAATGTATTTTCTACTGTGTGAGATAAGACATGTATATAGGCAACTCGAATACAGACAGATTGTGTTATTTTCTCTAACAAACAGAGGGTTTCAGAGGAGACATTTGTTTCTGGTGGGGGTTGGGGGCCGGACAGGTAAGCAAAAGCACCAAGAGAATAACGGTACCAGTGGACCTTGAGATTGAGACAGGATTTTGACTGGTAGGAATAGGCGGTAGCTAAAGCAAAGGCCCAGGGGTGAGAAAGCATGAAGGCTATTCCGGCGCATGGAGTATCCAGGTCTGGCTGATGTCAAAGACACTTGAAGGTGACCCGGGTGAGACAAGGTCACTCCCAAGCACAAACAGGTAAATGCTAGGGGCCTTGTGGATTCTCTTTCATGTGTGAAGACCACCCAGCAGCATTTGTTACTTATGTTTAGAAGCCGATGTCGGATAAACTAGATTTAAAGATTTCTAAATCCAGTTTGCTTTTCTGTACTTTTCGGACTGCATTTTCTGGAGGGGAGCATCTCGGCTGCTTCAAGTTTTAACTGCTGAAGGTTTGCCCAGGAGGAAGACACAAAAGGACATTTTAAAGTAGGCATGAATCGGGATGTCACAGTAGCCTCGGGCCATTCTGCAAAGGGGCAAAATCTTACCACTCCTAAAAAGCCCCTGAGGGCATCTATGGTTTTAGCTTCATGAAATGACTGAGGTGGGCAGTGGTGTGCCTTAGTCACAGGAAAAATTTTAAAGGGGGTTGGGGAAACGCGTGGAGGTGATCAAAGGTACAAACTTCTAGTTATAAAATAAATAAGTCCTGGGGATGTAACGTACATCACGGTGAATACAGTTAAAAATACTGTATTGCACATTTAAAAGTTGCTAAGAGAGGAGATCCTAAAAGTTCTCATCACAAGAAAAACAATTTATTTGTAACTATGTAAGGTGATGAATGTTAACTTATTGTGGTGAGCATTTCGCAATGTATACAAACATCGAATCATTACACTGTACACCAGAAACTAATATAATGTTATATGCCAATTATACTGCAATTAAAAAAACTTAAAACATGTAGAAACAAGTTAAACTGATACTGAGCTCCTCCGAGTAGAGAAAAAAATGCTTTGCATGATCAAGAAGGCATGGCTTTTGATTTTAGAAAACTGACATAAGTATAATGCTTTATTTCCTGATGTTTCTGGACGAATAGAATGATGAGATACTGAAAATGTTGTTTGATATCTGATGGAAAAGAAGCTGGATTCGGTATTGGCGATATCTGGTCGCTCGCCCCAGCTCTGCCACTTAGCCATCCGAGTCATATGGGCACTAAACCTCAGTTTTTTTATCAATCAAGAAATAGAGGAGCTGACTTGCCCTGTCTTCTTCGAAATTTGAATAAGAAAATAGACATGAAAATTATAAAGTGCAATACTGTGCAGAGGTATAGAATTATCCTAGTCATTGAAACAACTGGGTACTAATTAACACTTGTTACTGTATTGGCCTTTGAAAATATAAAAGTAAAATGTTTCTTATGGCCTTGACACTCCTTTTAAATATTTGCAGATAACCGCGGTTCTGGAAAAAAAAAGCTTGGCATCAACCAAACCCATGAAACATTTCACAGTATATCTTTTACTTGTGATTTTTTTGTTTTGTTTTGTTTTAAATTTATCCTCCTGACCACGATAGAGCATCCAGTTATCTTTCAGCAACTCCTGGTGAGCACAACTCAGTCTTCAGCAACACAGACACATACGATGGTGATAATTTATCATCTCGGCAGTAGTTTTGTCCCAGATGGACCATTTACTAATTTATTTCCATATGTAACTGGCAGAGAGATTAATCAGGCTTCCAACTTGGAAACCTGAATTGTGCTTTATTCCCTTAACAAGCTAACTCTGGACAAGAGGATGTACACGTTTATATAGAAAACCGAGAGTTCCTCTTTAAAAGCCTGTTGGCCTCAGGCGCAGGCCTTTGAAAACACACACACACACACACACACACACACACACACACACACACACACACAGGCTTGCTCATTCTGTCAGTTTGGAGGGCTGGTTCTTTCTTTAGACACTCATGGACTTCCCATAGGAGCTGGGTCTAATATAACTGCAGGCACACATAAGCCCAGAAACGTAACACCAAATCAGGTCCAGTTGCAGCCCCAACCCCCTCCCTCTGTGCAAGCTCCGGTCTCATATTTCTGAAACTGAAGAGATCTTTTTGCCACAGTGCTGCACCCAGCTGGCCCAGCTGTGTGGTGCCCAGGCACTGGAAAGTATGTGCTTTCTTTTTTCCACTCTTTTTAAGGGTCTGAACTTGACTGAATTCAGCAGCTGCCATATTCTCAGCGAGGCGATGGCTAATGAATTGTTAGCTTTGCTCCCAGTTCCCCTGAGCTCAACTCTCAGTCCACTTTTGTTTTTAATTCTACCCCGATGATACCAGCTTTTGGCAAAGAGAGTAACGGGATTGTTGTCGGAGGACAGTGTTTACACACAGAAGGCCAGCCCATCCCAACCCGGGCAGGGAGCACGAGCTGACCGGTAATGTCTTAAGTGGAACCCAAAGCCTCTGTCACAAAGGCTCAGTCGGCAGGGCCTTGTGGAGATACTGCGGGCTGCACCCACACCCCTGGGTCACTAACCACCCACGTGGCTCTGGCAAAGCCACTTCGTTCAGGTTCACAATCCTCTCTTTAGCAGTGTGAGGAGTTCAGTTCCGTAAGGCTCCTTCTGGCTCTAAAATCTTGTGATGTTATGAATATGAAAAAAAAATTAACTATTCCCTTGGTCTCTGTGTTTAGATGGTGCCAGACAGCCAGGAATTTGGAAGACTATGGAAGCGGCTGAAGTGACCCGAATGCTTGGTGACACACAGTGCCTTAGGGATCTCAGCATCCAACAGGCTCCCTTTAAGCAGAGGACACAGCATTTGAAGATTGTGGATTGTGTAACAATCGAGTTCGAGAAATACAACAGTTTGAAGTACTGTTCTAGGCATGGCAAAAGCGAGTGAATGTAAGTCACGGCCCTTGGTCTTTAATTCACTTACATCTCGGTTAAGGAGAAAGACAACTAATCTTCATACAGTGAAAATAAGTGCTATAATTGAAGACGAAGAAGCTATTATGGGAACATGGAGGAATCGTCCCATTGAGGGTGAGAGGGGAAGCTCTGGAAGGTTTTACGGGGGAACTAGAATGGAAGCTAGGCCTTGCAAAGCAACGATGCGAGTCAAGGCATCCATCTGGGCAGAGGCAGCAGCAAGAGCAAAGGCCTAGAAGCTTCCGGGCATGGCCAGGACACAGTATTTAGTCCCCTAGGGCAGTCACAGGATGCTGAAGGGAAAGAGGGCCCAGTGAGGGGAAAGGCTGGGAAGGGAGGGGTGGCGGAGAGCCCCGGGCGCCAGCTTGTGGGCCGGCTTCTGCCCTGTGACCACCGAGAGCCTTCAGAACTTACTGGGCAGCGGAGCCTCGGGAAGTGGGTTCTGGCAATGCTATTACCATTTAAGACGAGTAATAAGATCAGTCTGTACCTTCATTTTTCTCTCATTCATTCCATGCTGCCACTATTTGGGAATCCCTCAAATTTATTATTTTTTCCAAATCAATTTCCTGGCCCTTCAAATGGAAGCAACTGAGTTTCCTACAAGCACTGCCAGGATTTAAATTCAAATGACTGCTTTGGCCTGGGGCTTGACATTTAGGTGTGTTTTTCTATTCTTACGAAAGAGTTAAAATAACATGGCATAGACTGGTGGGGTTTGTTGTTGGGGTTTTATTTATTTATTTTTTTTTTACACTGGAAAAATATTTCTGGGTGATGAAAAAACAAATACAAATATCTCGACTGTTAGAAGGGCCTGTTCTAGCAGTCCCAAACAAACGGTGAACTACTCATCCAAAGTAGTTCATTGAAACTTTTTAGACTCCCGGTTTCAGAACCCAAGGTTAATAAGCTCGAGGTTTCCAGAGCCCCTCAAATAATAATAATAGCAGAATATGATGTAAACCCTCACACCAATGGCATTCGGTTCCTCTGCCTTGGGCGGCCAAGCACAGGTGGCTTCCTGCAGCTGTCACAGAGAGATGCTGCTCACCATGATACACGGGGCCCTTGCCAGGCAAGCCAGGGCATGGGGGAGGGGTCTGCAAGTCTGTCCTCCCCAGGGCCCCAGAGACGGCTGGTGTCTCGAAACTACACAGGGACGAGCATGGGAGTAGGCAGGGAGCCTCCTCTGAGAAAGGAGCTGCCCTTGGGTATGAGCCACCATAAAAAAAAAAAAAAAAAATTCCCTGTAGAAGACACAAACTTCCCCTCCCACCTCTAGGTGGCTCAGACCACAGATGGGCACAAATGGGAAGCTTCAACAGTAGTTTCATTTTGGATCACCTTATTTAGAAAGGCAAATCATATCTATCCACTGAGGTAGAACATTCTAGGGTTCAAGTCCCTGATTTAGAATGCAAAATCTGTCCCAGCCCTCCATAGACCCAAGGGTTCAGGAAGCTCCCGACGCACCCCCACCCATAGGTGTTGTGTTAACATTTAATCCGATAATTACTGTGAAAAACAACAGGCAGTAAGAGCTGTAGATAGTTTCCCATGTATATAAAAAACAGTCTCATACACTACAAAAGAGTTGCGTGTATCATGCCACTTTTCCTAAAAGTCCACTTATGGTCAGAAAAGGAATCCTGCTCAAATAAACAGATAAGCTTAAATTACAATGCCATTTTACATTCTCTTCACTGATACAAGCATAATAAACCTATAAGGTAAATGCAGACTTAAACTGAATAATGGGCATACATAAAAATATTTTGACATTAAAAACTCAGTATAAATTGAACTACGGCGTACTTGAAAGCTCCTGCAATCATAACGTGCACATTGAAATCCATTAACCTAATACCTAGGCTGCTATTCAAAAGCAGAGGTCTAGCGTGTAAATAAATACCCATTTGAACACTTCTCCTCCTAAATTACTGTACAATTTGATTGCAAAGTCACACACTTACAAAGTCTATCATCTTTACTTGGTTGCTCTCTAACCAACACTCAAGTCTTATCGGGCTACAATGTGGCAGCATAATATAAACACAGAGACCAGCAAATGGTACCAAAAAGTAGCAGCAAATGTCAAAGACAAGCCAGGGTCATCCCGCGAAGAGAGATATTTACATAAGCATTCAGAAAAGACAATGGAGCTCCAATTCTCTTTAACTGCACATCCAATCAACCTCTCTGCTTCTCACCTGATCGTTTTTTATATAAAAGCAATCTCTACGATGATACGTTCAAAGACCTTAGTTGCCATAAAGTCAGCAGCAGTTAAAGATTCTGTTGCACATTAGATTTGCTTTAAGACTCAGCTATTTTCAACCAAAGCTTTCATCCCTCACCCATCACTACCCCCTCCAAAAAATCAGCTTCACTGACAATATCCTTCTTAAATATGTCATCTGCCAAGGCCATTTTCTTACCTTTGTAACTCACTCACATTTGTTTCATTTGATGATATTTACCCAAGCAAGGACAATTGTTTGACTGGAATCTTGCAACTTTCAACTTTGCCCAGATTTTGCTGTCGTGAGGAAGGGGAATGCCGAATCCCCCCAATTCATCACTCAGCTGAATCAGAGCTATATTTTAAATTCTTTTACACTTACTTAATATAGTGCGTGCTGCCTGTCCACTGATGCGATATCAGAAACCTGCAAGCTACTATTTCTGCAACTGTGTCACTGTAGATAGTCTGAAACATGTACGTAGCTGTTGCCATGGAAACAAACACAGCTAGGGTAGAGTGCCACGCTGTGTTAATTCCTTCACCCATGAACCCCAGGGGAATGCTAACATTCATCTTCTTTCTCCTTTAGTCTCACACTGCTTTAATATTTTTTAGCATTATCAAATGATGTACTAAATACATATGGTACACCTGAAAATACGAATGGCCAAAATGAGCTGCGTGCCAACCTAGCCTGCTCAGTATCTGCTTAAGGTCGTGCAGCTATGAAACAGATCTTTTCACTAACTTCTCCTGGGAGAAATAGAGAACTTTGTCTCTTTCTTTTAAAACGGTGTGGGTAGGACAAAAAAGGTGAGCATCTGGTCTCACCTAAGAACAGTTACGGCAGAACTGCACCGGAATAAAGATGCCATCAGTATTGTGCCTAATCAGTTCTGTGAAAGGCGGAGGGAGGTTTTGCAAACTTTCTGAGGTAGATCCAAGCTAAGAGTTGTTTTCTCTTCCAACTAGAACTGCATTAGCAGGCTGTAAATCCAATCGTTTTAATTAGGCGAAAGCATAAACCTCAACAAGGGCTTCATCTGTCCCCGCTTCGTCTCTGCTCCCAAGCCCATGGAAGAAGGTATTAGAATTAGTGAATGAGAAACGAGATGGAAATCTGCCACCATTCAGAAAGAAATGTGATTTCCCTGGAATCCAAACATTCTTTTATTTGCTGCAAGTTCAAATCTCTGCCCTTGTCAAGTGTTTGGACTGGTGGAGAAAAGTCAAATTCTTTCAATACACCTAAAAGCCAAAATGTGTAGATATTGGTGCATTGGGCCATCTTGCTATTATTCAAACTGGTGGTGCGCCACTTTAAATAATGGGGCTGCTCAACAAAGTTGACAAAAGTAAGCTGTTCGAAATCTTAATTACATCCTATCCCTTGGGCTAGTTAATAATATTCAATCTAAATGAAAATGGCCACACTTTAGATTTGCATACTGATGTGTTTCACTTGAATATAATTTTCACACTAAACAATCAATTGTAGGCTTTAAAAGTGCAGATCTGTGACTCTGAACTGGCATGTTCTAAAGAAACCATTACTTTATTTGTGGGAATTATGGCGAAATTGGCCTATAAAAGCTATGAAAATTTTTCCTATTATTTTCTAAATTGAATCATCCTTCTCTACATACTATAATAATAATCATCAACTCATCCCTAAGAGAAAGCAGAAGAAAAAATAGATATACAAACCTTACTGGTGAAAGAGATAAATCACTTTTTAAAAGCAATCTCAAGACGACGTTGGGGTCCAGGATAAAGGCTAGTCTTCAAGTATGAGCAGGGCAGGTAGAGATTACTCTTTAACTGTGACCAGTACTTACAAAACTAAAGGAACAGAGCCCCAGCAATAAAAATAGTCATTCCCTACATTGCACTTCTGTACATGTGCATTTCTGTATCTACGTTTGTCAAATATTACCAGGCATTTTCAGGTCAGCCCATTTGACTATCACAAGATTATACTATGAATTAGTTTGAGAAATATCAACCATCTCATCTAGCAGTGGAGAGCACTGAGGTTCCGAAAATCAGTGACTGGCCCAAGGTCAGACATGAAGTGGCAGAACCCTGACTCTGTTCTAATGTTCTTTGCATGTGTCACGCTGCCTCCCGGCGGCTCACAAATGCAGCTGGTTGTAAATGACTTACGATACCTACAGTAACAATACTTATAAAAGGACAGATATGAGTATCAGATTATTTGGTGCAGATATTAATTATGGCTGTTGTTAAGCTAATGCTCCTCTCTATCCTGGCTTACCCACTCTCACCTCCCAAGTGTGGGAGGAAAAGACCCAGCCCTAAATCCTAATGCCATTCCTCAGAGACAGCCCTGCAGGGGGAGAGTGGTTGGAGGCTCCTTAGGCTTTGGAAGTGAAAGGGGCTTCAGGAGCAGCAAGCAACAGCAAAAAACAGTACTTAGCTTCCTGTGACGGTCGCGCATGCGTGTGTGTGTGTGTGTCTATTCTACTGGTAAGGTATCTCTGGAAAACTCTGAGTAATACACTTCTCTAAGGAATTAAGCCATTCTAGACTTGCAGCGACCAGATAATTGAGAGAATGGAATTCATTGTGATTTAGGTTATTCACAACCTCCTACCCACATTACCCTCAATATCAAGAATTAACTGAATTTGTTCATGCTACATTTTGGTGAAAGAGGACTTCCCAGGAGGGGATGTTTCCAGACTACTGAGTGCATCCCAGGTTAACCTGGCGGTATTTGTGAAGCAGCAGAAGGCATCCCAAGGTGCAGTGTTCTGGGGGGATTTCCGAACGGGGGTGCGGGTACTGGGTGCCTTCAAACAAATGCTTCAACTCAAGAGTCCACGATTTGGTCCCTCTTGGTAAAAAGCTTTCTAAAACGGACCATATAAGAAAACAGCAAATTGGGCCAAGTACAGAGCACGTGATTTGGCCCATTATGCATTCCACGACTTGGCTGACATGACGTACGCTATGACACAGGTGCTCTCAAAGCCACAGAAGCACAAGCAGGAGAAGGAATGTCGCCCACGCAGGGACAGGCCCCACGCTACTATGATTTTCTAAGCCTTTTGTTTACATTTTAATTTTCTCTGGCCCCCGCTTGGCCCTCCCTGGCTGTCCGGGTATCAGCTGGCCTTCCTGCCACGCAAGGTGGCCTGGCTCTGGATGTTTCTTCCGTTTGGATTCACATCTAATACGCCAGGGGCTGGGAAACCAAATAAGAGAGTCAATTAGAATTTGGTCTAAAATAAGATGAATACAGACCTGAGAGAGTGTCCCTGAGCACAAAAGTGTCAACTTTTGGATGCCACTGACTCTAGGTCAATTAGCCTAAAGCCAGTCACCTAATGAGCAATTTGCCTATAATTTAAAACCTTTTTGAGTGTTTTTACATGGGAATGGCCTTTGCTTCTTTTTTTTTGACATCTCTTTGGCATTATAAGCTTTATAAATCGAGTCTTCTAAGGGCACACCCAGCTTATTTTTCAACTTAAGTTTTTGTTTAATTTTAATTTTTAAATTCAACAATTTTTTTGTGATAAAGGCAATGAGTGCAAAAACACTCAAAATGGAATTGAACTTCTGGTTTGCTGATTATTAGGCCAATTGATGTGGATCACTGGTTTTAAAGAAATGTTTACTTCTAATTTTCATTTTTTTAGGATGCAAAAACTGTCCAAGGAAATTTGAAATTCAGTCAGACTGGACGCACAAACTGCCTTTCACAGGCTACCCAGACCTCTTTTTCTTCTTATTGTATAAGCTCTGCACAGTCGAGTTTCCAGCCTCCACTGAAGGGAAAGAATTTTGTATGGCCCGGCTTTGTTTTTTTTCCACTGTGAAACTAATTTACGGGCACTACTGAACGAAGTCCAGCTTGTCGTGTCTCACCCAAAGTAGTGCTCACCTTCCCATTCATCCCAGGAGCCCCTGTCATATGTTTTGAATGTTCGTGTGTTGTATGTCAACATAGATGGCATAAGAGGCAACCATGATCTTTTCCATCAAAGCATTGCACAGACTGCAGAAGTCTGAGAATTAGTCACCTGACAACCCAATTCTTAATGCACGGGGGGGCTGGGGGGAAGCTCAAGGTCAAAGTATATCCAGCATGACCACAACTAATGGCACCGGCCCCATTCAAAAGGAGAGGCCAAGTGCCATGCAGCATTGTTCCAAATGCCCTTTGGGAGGGAAAGCGAAGACCAGACCTGCGGTTAAGGCCAAAAACCAAGTTGACTTGTGCGATTAGGGACAAGCTAGTGGCATGCTCCTATCAGGGCTGCAAAGTGAGACAGGAAAGGATTGGAGACGGTCCCTGTACATTCCCACCCTCCCCAATTATCAACCTGAGGCTCTCACACAGACACTGTCCCTCTGGGAGCCCCTAAGCCACTTAACCACTCTGCAGAAAGCAAGCATTCCAACCAGCATGGTACCCTGGCCTGGAGCGGCGAACATGCTGGCCGGCGAGCGAGGGTCTTTTTCCTGCTGCAGCCGTTCTGCTCTTTGTCAGGCAGGTGTGTGGAGTTATGGGGCCCGTTGTCGGAGAAGAGGGATTAACCAGGAAGGCTTCGCTCCTATGATGCACACGTGGACACTTGGTCAGGGCTTGGGAAGAAAATTCTC
Organism: Pteropus medius; assembly: GCF_902729225.1. Taxonomy (NCBI): domain Eukaryota; kingdom Metazoa; phylum Chordata; class Mammalia; order Chiroptera; family Pteropodidae; genus Pteropus; species Pteropus medius. Next base: position 13,676,717 of record NW_024349797.1, read on the forward strand.
CTGAGAATGAAAACTTCATTCTGAAACCATCACTGGGAGATTTGCTTTAAATGTCTCCAGCTGGGGACAGAGCAGCTGGCTGTCCTCAGTGTGTATGAACTTCCTCTATTTCTCTATGGAAGATAATCAATGCACTCAATTCATGTGCCCTCAAAGGAGTTATGTTCACTCCAGGACTGGACACAAACCATTGGGAAAGTTGTAAAAAAATTTTTTTGCTTTGTACCTGAGGATACGGTGAATTGCATTAATGCGTTTTACTCAATGCTCCCTAAACTTAATAAAAGGGAAGTTTTTACTACCATAAGTCACTAGTAATGTACATAATGAGAATAAACTATTTCTATTAGAACATTTTTGGGTCTGTTTTAAAAAGAGATCAAATAACCGACTTAAGTAAAAATATGGTTGGTTGTTTACTTCTCACAAAACAGCCCAAGATGGTAGGCAGTCTGGGGTGGGGCAGCTGGTACCCTGAAGGCAGAGAACCAGGGTTTTTCTCTCTTGTACTGTTATCTCCTAGTGCAGGGGTCCCCAACCCCTGGGCCATGAACTGGTATCAGTCCGTGGCCTGTTAGGAACCAGGCCGCACAGCAGGATGTGAGTGGGGGGGTGAGCAAGCGAAGCTTCTTCCGTATCTGCAGCCGCTCCCCAGCGTTAGCATCACCGCCTCAGCTCCACCTCAGGTCATCGGGTATTAGATTCTCAGAGGAGCACTGGTCCCCACTGCCAAAAAGGTTAGGGACTGCTGTCTTAGTGTGTTTCCCACATTTGTATGGTTTTTAGTAGCTCACTACCACCCTGTCCCTGTCATTATCAGAAACAAGGAAGAAAGAGAACATGAAGGGCTTGCTCTTTTGTTCTGAAGGTAAATTCCACCCAACCACGCTCATCCATCAGCCGGAACTTAGTCACTTAGCAAATGGGGCAGATAGTGTCCAGCTAAAGCTCCAGGGTTCTACTATGAAAAGGAAAAAGCAGAGAACAGATTCTGGTGGACAACTGCAGTGTTTAAAAAATACTAAATATATTTATGGATGCAGAGATTTATCCTAAAAGTTCACAAACAAGCATGGGAATGTTAAATACCAAATTCAAGATGGTCGTTACACGAGGACACAGGGAGGATGAGCCCTGGGTTGAGGAATGGGATATACAGGGGACAGCAACCGTATCTGCAGTGTTTTATTTTAAAAAATATTTGAAGCAAATATGGCAAAATGTTGAGGTCTGCAAAATTTGGGTAATGGGTACACAGCTTTTTCTGTATTAGAAATAAATCATCATAACATACACAAAATTTAGCATTATCTCAATGACCGAAAGGCAGCTCAACTCATAATTAAACTGTATATCACCGATTCTAAAATGCACATTTTTCACTGAAATGAGTGCATCTAATTACAATATTAGGCAGCATTTTTCCTTAGTGGTACATAAAATAATGTTATACTTTGCAATTAATGGTAACAGATTTGGATATGTACAATGTATAAATTATATTTCAAGTGGAGCACGGAGCATTTTCATATGCTTGAGAGTAGGCGGAAAAGGTCTCCACAAGTGGGCACCCCAAAGCTCGTGAAGCTCTTAGAGCCCCATAGCTGGGTTCCCTCTGTTGGGTGGTTTTTCTGATTTCTGGGAAAACATTCTTTTCACTGATAGAGCCTCTTACCGAGGTCATGTGAAAACACACGTTGGGACTAATTTTCTCTGCAACTGAGGAAAATCTAGCTGATAAAAGCCCTCCTTTATTAGTTCTTAAGTACTTAAGAACTCTCACCTGGTAGGAGACGAAAGCCTAAATGGCACCTACAAACAAAACTCAACCCACTTGGGAAGAAAATAAGAGTCAGATAATTATTGGACCAAATTTTGGGCCGGCTGAGAGGACACAGAAGACACAGACATCTGAAGACAGCAAAGACTCCTCCATCCACCCAAAGTTAAGCCATGTTCCTAACCAGCAGAGGTGACAGAGTAAGACCACCGTGACCCACTTCCGTTTAATGTCCGATATGTGCCATTATCTTGCAGAAAATTAGCTAAGAATACATCAGCAACATTGTTCCCTCAATATTATCAAGATGCAAGTGAACCAAAATAGGAAAAAAAAAACATCCATACAGCTGGTTTACATAAATGCAGAAAAATAAATCACCATTATTTTTGAAAAATTTATGAAAGTTTTCTTCCTTTCTCACGTTCCATTCGTATACAGTTGGCATTTTCAAAATCCAAACCTGATGTGGATTTGGAATTCAATAAAGCACATTGGAAGACATCTGAGTGAAAAAATAAAAGTTCTTGCCATATGCTACTGGTGAATGAATTTGAATATTTGAAAGGTAATCTAGAAATGAGAATGTTTCCAATTCTCCTTACCAACAACAGCAATTCATAGCAACCACACGTTTTATAGATCAAGCCACTTCACCATCTGAGAGACAATGGTGGGACAGACGGAATCGGGGGCTGGCATTCTGCTGCAGCCTGGCTAGTTACAAGTGTGTGATTTTCACTAGGTCACGACCACTCTGAAGCTCGAAGCTCTGCTTGGTCCCTGATGAGAGCACAATAGTGATTTTTGCCTCACTGGGCATATGAACACATAAAGGAGTTTCTGAATTTTTCACCTTTGGTTAACAATTGGATGAAAAACCAGAAGACCATTCACAATGGCTACTTCCAAAAGACACATGAGATACAGTGAAATAGGCTCTAACATCAAGCCCATCAGATTTTCTCCTTGCTTCTTTCTATTTGTCTACATAGCCAGAAAGGAAATGACCCAAGGCCAAGCCAACAGAAGGGACTCTCCTTTGCTCTCACGCTTGTCTGCACCCCTGGCGAGGATGGCAGGAGCCCCTGTCCCCCAGCGGGGAGGGTTTCCTGACAGTGCCCAGCTAGCATTGCTCATCCTGTCCCTGGGCCAGGCCTCTAACTGGGTCATTCAGTCAGGGAATATACAAGCCAAGTGGTCATGTGCATTGCTAATCCACTCATGTGCATTCAGGGGACACCAACCCACAAAAGACTGAAATCTGTGGCATTATGCTAGCTTACTTCCCAAACCACATGTCAGAAATGCAAGCCACGTGTTCGCAGGATGGCTACCATGCCACAAGGTGGTCCAAACAATGAATATTTCAATTCCTATGCATTTGGAAATGAGAAGTGGTTGGCAAAGCCTGTGACGGAAGTGAGCAAACTTTCACCAACTTGTTGATGAGCTGAGAGAACGAAACGATAGCATTTCTTCTGGATCTGTCCTGGCAGCAATTCACAATAGATTAATCCTTCAATCTGCCCATTTTATGAAGACTGGTGTTCTTCCCAGCGGCACTAGAGAGGGTAAGAGCAAGGCAAAGAGCCACAGCTCTGTGAGGGAAACGCTGGAGTGTCTGTCAACCTGGTCCAGTCCCAGTGTCTCTACTCCGCTCCCCCCCACCCCAAGACCTTAACCCTAATTGAAGTCTCAGGTCTGGGGTATACCCCTGAGGAGCAGCTTCGCATCGCTCGGGAGCGACCTTCTCCGTGGCATAAACTTCCTGTAAGATGACACATCACAATGTTACTAGACCAAACCCTCTCCAGCAGCAACCATGGCCCACAAGACCAGCTGTTACCACTTGTCCAAACCCAACGAGCAGTTCTTGAGACCTGGCATCCAGAGCTCCTGGATCCAATCCCCACTCACACCAGGAGCTTCCGAACCAGGCAGGAACTTGTCACGAAGCCCTTTCTTCTTTGACAAGCCTTTATATATCCTGGAGACCCAGGACAATTTTCATCTGGGCACTGAAACAATATCAGATGGAACAGCAAAGGGCTGGAAAAGACGTGCAACCTGTGACTTAGCCCCCGATGTGGTTTCCGCCTGGCTGAGTTGTCCTGGTCCACTCTTATCTCTGCAGCCTGAACCTGATGAGACACAGGCGTGACCAAGGGCGTTTGGGTGGTGGTGGTTAATGCTGTGTTGTGTGTTCGCTCGCTTTAACTGGTAGGTTGTCTAAAATCACACAGCTAGTGAAAAACTGTGTCTGAAACTATCTGCCTTACACGGCAAGGACAGCAGCTAATTAAGTAGTTGGTCAAGTGAGCTCAGAAGGCGCAATAGCAAAGATCTGAAAATACCCGACCCCGGCTAGCGTTGGGCTGATCTGCCACTCTAAGGTGGGAAGGTAAGACGCAGGGCAATCGCCACTATCGAGTTGCCCCACCAATGGAAAATAGCAGTGACAAATGAAGGCTGCTTTCTACTACGGTCCTTAGCGAGCCAGGAAACACTTGAGAAATCTGAGAATTTGACCACATCCAGAAACCAATGTTCAATAAAAACTCCCTAGTTGAGAAAGTGCTTTGCTGAAAAGGTCTTTCTATTTGATTGCAAGCCGTACATCAGCTTGCCTTAACTTTATTGTAAGGAGAAATCCAAAATCTATTCTGAAAGAGATCAACCCTAACTTTATTTAGGTCATTCTGCTGACATACACAAATAATGGAAAGTGTGACTAATTCAGAAACGGCCAAGAAAGGTCAATGCCTAGTTTGTTTCTTAACCCGCAATAATCTGTAAGTAACATTAAAAGGCATTTACCACTATCTACTGTCAATGCTGTGGTCATTAAATGAACAAAAGTAGGGAGAGGATTTCACACTCGTTAAAAGAAAAGATATGACTAAAGCCTGGAAATCACACATTTAAGAACAGCTCTCAAAAGCATTTGTATAATGCTCAATAACCTGCCTGTGAAGTAGAAATTATTATAACCACATTTTATCAAAAAAGCAGCCCGATATCCAGGCATGTGAAGTGATTTGCCCAAAGTTCCTCAGAAGTGAATCATTGTTGAGCCAAAATCAGGTGATCAGGGCTCCAGGCTGCAGACCCAGGGCACCGAGCTGTGTGCCCTGTCTCGGGAGGGCAGGCCCGGGACCCGATGCGCAGGGCGAGCGTGGGCGGGCCCACACAATGCGGGACGGATGCTCATCTCGAGAAGCAACATTCCCACGCACCCTCGAAGGCACCCGGCCTTCCTGCATCACTAGGCCCATAAGGGACCTGGCAAAAAGCGATGCGAACTTTGGTCTATAGATCGGCCGCCACGTCTGCTCGAAGCGTGCTGCCACTCTTCCCATCACAGTATAGACTTTGTACCTTTGTAACATTCTGCTAAGAGGAAAGAGAGACAGCCTAGTGGAGATGCTCTGGGCAGACTCCCGTGCGTGAGCAGATACATGGCAAAAAATAGAACAACTGCTATCGACTGGCCCTTTTAAGGACAGCTGACCCTTGAACGACATGGGGTTGAATTGCGTGGGTCCACTTACAAGCAGATTTTTTTCAATAAATGCCATAAATGTATTTTCTCTTCCTTGTAACTTTTATAGTAACATTTTTCTCTAGCTTACTTTAGTGAAATAATACAGAAAATAATACACATAACATACGAAATATGTGTTCATTGTTTATGTCACCAGGAAGGCTTCTGGTGGAGAGTTGGCTATTGTTGGTAGTTAAGTTTTGGGAAAGTCAAAAAATTATACTTGAATTTTTGACTGAGGGGGGTCAGCGCCCCTAACACCCGCATTGTTCGAGGGTCAGCTGTATGTGTCATATCACGTCCCTGGAAAACCCTGCTGCTAGCTTTCAGATCATCTGACATCCAACCACCAAGACGGCTCTGAGCCATCTCACCTTCCCTCCCTCCCTCTGCTCCACTCACCCTGGCCGCCTTGCTGTTCCTGGACCAGAATGGACTCCCTTCAGGACCTCGCAGTAGCTGTCCGTCTCCTCTACCTGCAGAATTCTCCCTCTTGATATCTACCTGCCATTGCCCCTCACCTCCTTCGGTGGGGAAAATCTCCTCTCACCATCGTCTGGTTTGTCTACAGTCATAGCCCCCAGCTGCACACCTCCTACAGGTCCTTCCCTGCTCCATCCTTGTCCACGGCATATATTACTATGTGCAAATCATTCATATTATTTATTGTGCTCATTGTCCATCTCCCCACTAGTCTATCAGTCCCAAGAGGTCGAGGTTTCTTTGTTTTGTTTTGCTCACTGCCACATCTATTCCAGTGCGTGGTACATAATGGGCAGAATAAAGAAAGAATTGAATTTTTAATGAAATTTTTAAAGTGCCAATGATCATCTTCAAGGACTTCAGTGATCATCGTCTGCTTACATCTAATACGAATGCTATTTTTCAATCTAAAAAAAGGTACTTCTTTGAGATTTCAAAGGAATTGGCTGTTACAGATTGTAGGAGCTATTTTTATCTTGTCATGCAAGCACGGGCTTCCTAGGGAAAGGCATTCCCCACGTTTTCCAGCTCTCATTCACCGCTCAGCCCGGATTCCTCCTCCGTCCCCCTCACAGGACCCGCAAAGACAAGAGGCGGATCAAACTTGGCAGGCAAACCTCCCCAGAAGAGGGACCTCGCACTCCTCCGCCAAACGGGGATGATCTGAGAGAAGGTGGAGAGCAAGATGGGGAATTCCTCACTGTGCATGTTAAGACCCTGAGGCTCAGAGAAGTGACTTGAGCAGGGGCTCACGGGCCTCTGGTGCTAAGACTGAGACTCAAGCCCACGCCTCCCAACTCCCAATACTTTATTTGTACTCTGCTTCTCTTTGTAAAGAGAATCTGGGATCTGGTTTGAGAATGGTTTCAGCTCTAAGACTCAGGACAGGGATCCCAAATAAATCTCATGACATCCATAGAGCCAGAGAAAATCAAATCTTCCTGGGAGTCAGTCCCGCATATGCACGAAAGGCAGCTAGAGCTAAGCAGAGACAGCTGTGTGTCCAGTGTTAAGTCCACGACCCACGCTGCCCTCTGACCTGGCCGTGCAGCTCACCAATGCCCACCTCCAAGCATGCAGGAGACCAGTGAGAGTGTGGGGAGCTTTGCCTTAACTCCCAGAAAATCCATGATCACAGAGTCACCATTATGTTCAGAATGGCAGGGTGTTACTGGAGTTGGGCGACAGCAACTCTGAACTTGCAGATTGTAATAAGTGACCAAGTTCACTCTCTGTCGCAAAAGCTATTTCTGCTCCCATTCCATCCCAAAAGTGCAGAGTTCGCCAGAGCAGGCCTGGGGGTAAATCATTAGTGTCCAGAGGGTTCCTCAACTCCCATTCAACGCCCCGCCCCCGGGAGGTGGGGGGCAGGATTTTCAGAAGCCCTGCTCAGTTTATATTTCAGATTATAACTCGGATTCCCTCGGAGCTCAGCTCGCATTGAAGTTTAGAGGTCACCCCTAAAGACGATGGACTTAAACTGATCCAGACTTAATGAGGTTTTGCAGTTCAGACATGAACAATACAGACTCTCTGGAGGAAAAAAAGAACATTATGCTGCTTTCTCAGAATGGCACACCCATTTTCAGTCATCTGCCTACCACTTAGAGCACACAATTGTATCTGCACCCCTCCACGGCAGAGCAGTTAGCCATCTGTGGGGGCGGGGCATGACCAGCGGCTGGGGAACTCGAGAAGACTTTTCTTCCACTCTCATATGTTCCGTACCTGGGACCTGTGCCTTGAACTGACAAAACACAGTTTAACAGGAGAAAAAAACATACAAATTTTATTTGATATCAATATTTTTAGACGGTACAGGGAGCCTCAAGAGAAAGAACTGAAAATCTCCCAAGAGCGGTTAGACCAGCGGAGGTTTGTATACCATTTTAACAAAGAGTGATAAATTGTGGAGATGTGACAAACAAAAAAAGGGGGGGTGGAGGTGGGGGTGGGGTTGTAGGAAAGTAACTAGAAAATATGTGGGAGAAACTAACGGAAGATAAGGGTTATCCCAGGAAGGTTTCCTTGTACGGACTCTTAACGCTTCCATCCCCCGTCCCCAGTGATGAGAACGTTCTCGTCCTGGTACAGGCAGATCAGCTTTCTCACAGGACGTGGATGCCCTGCTTTCAAGTAGAGAGCAGGAGGGCAGAGAGCCCTTCCTGCATCTGCTGTTTCTCAACTGCCTTCAGCTCAGGTAATCAATACGCCGAAGTGGCACGCATTGGAATGGTTTGTTCTGATCCCCTTCGGGACTGAAGCGAGGGCTGTCGGGTGGCGTCTTGTCCAGTGACAAGACTGAAATGTAAGAAACAAACTAGGCAGCCACGGCTTCCCAAAACTACCTCCCAAATGCAGCTTCCACAGGGTCCAGTGCTGTTTCCAATAAGACTATTTTTGAGTTAGGAGTTTTTTAAATGTCAAAACCCTATTCACTGTGACACAGCTTGTAACAGTCTCTTTTTCTTTTTCTTACACACACACACACACACCCCTCTCCTACACTTAGAGAAGTTTCCAGATGAACGAGAAGGAAGGGGACATTGCTCTATCTCTGCTTCTTCTTCCGGAATGCACGTGGCTAACGTGGCAGGGTCGCTGGAGAACCAGGGAATGATGCTGATAATGGAAGATAACAACGAGACAAGCCAGATGGAAGAGAAAATGCTAGAAAAAGAAGGAAGTGGTGAGCGAGGAAGAGCAGCATGGAGAATGGGGAGCTGTCCCGTTGCTGGGGAACCAAGCTCTCCAGTCCCGTCGTCACCCGGGGGCCAGAGCTGGCTGGAATAATGGAGCAACATTCTGCTCCTCCTCCAGCTTTGCTGCTGCAGGTCTCACAGGGAGCCCATAATTGTAAATGGAATTGCCCTTGGCCTCAGCATCGATTAGACTTGAGACCTTAGTGTCTGCCCATATGAGCTCAAGGCTGTCCTCACTTTCTCCCTGGGGCCAACCTCTGTGCAAATCGCGTGTCAAGACAACAGCAGTGCTGCCTCAATAAAGTGCAATTAAATTACCAAAGAAGGTTCCTTATGACACAGTCTTAGAGCTAGAGTCTTAGACCTTAGAAATGGACGTTTTCTACTATAACCAGACTTTATTAACATAGAAACTGAGGCCCAAAGAGGTTGGTCAAGGTCACATAAGTTGTTAGGAGCAGAGCCGTCACCAGGACGGCCCTCTTTCTGCTACCCACACTGCCTAGCACAACTACATTTAAATTTAGTTCATCACACATTCGGCTTGCGCTTTCGAGGAATTTTCTAGTCCCCACTCCATCTGTGCATCTTGCCATTCTACTAGCTCTGCTTTACTCAGTGCTTCCCATGGATCTATCCGTCGCACTCTCCTTAAAAGGAGAGGGGTCCAAGAGTTTAAATTGATCGCCACCTGTTTGTCATTTCAACAGCACAGAGATGGCGAAAACAGTCACGCTGAGTGCGTTCCCCACTCCTCCAAAAGGCCAGTCCTAGGTTGACAACCCGCTTGGGGCAAGAGCAGAAAATAACTGCTCCCGAGGTTTACAGCCACCAAAAATACGGTCGCCATTGTCAACTTACGGCATACGCTGTCATTTAGAAAGGTGTTTGGTTTTCCTTTTCAGAAGTACTTCAAAGACAGCGAAGACACCAAGCGATTTGTGCATGTAACCGGTAAGATAACACGCGGAAGAAAAGGTCAAAGGCTCGGTCTGCGGACAGCCCAGCCACGAACGCCGAGGGGCACGGCTGCAGCAGGAGCCATTCCTGCAGCACTGGGGGACCCCAGGGGCATTTTAGGGGCCATAATTGTGACAGCGTGGCTGCCTCTGGGACCCTGGAGCAGGTGTGCACCTCCTCTCCCCCAGCGCCTCGGTCAACGGCCACACCACTTGAAATGGCTGCAGGGTTTTTTAAATGCTGCCGAGTGTGAAAGAAAACCCCAGCGTCCAAATCGTCCAAATTAAGCATGCAAATCGTTACAGAACAGTAGTTGATTTCATCCTCGAGCTGTGCATCTTGGAGAAGCGGAGTACACAGCACTATTGTTTGTGAGGCACAGAGGGCATTTGATCTGTGTGCAGACACGGCACGTACAGAGACGGCCCTCTGTGCAGATGATGCCTCGGGGACTTAGAAAAACGGGATAGGGCTAAAGTTTCTCGTCTCGCTGTGCTCTCTGTTGCTTTAAGCTTTTATGCCCTTACATAGGAAGTGGAAGCTTCCACTCTTCTAAGGTATAGAAATAAATAAGCAAATAAAATTTCAAAGACGAACACACACCGAGTATTCTACACACAATAACTTGTCCTTCTGCTGCGACATAGTGGACTTCTGGGATTAAAATGCCACCTAGGACTCGGGAAAATAATGAAACATAGTGGCCTCCTAGTGCATGTGAAGCTCTGTGCTAGGCACTGAGTGTTAGGCTTCCGGGAGCTCTGTAGAGCAGACACCCTGCAGAAGAACACGCTGGCCAACAGTTCCTGGTCTTAGTCGCAGTTATGACTGGCTGCCCTTGACCTGTCCACGGAGCTTCACCGGCCTTCCTCCACACTCTCCCGGGCACTGACTTCATCACTTGACCTCCTGTTGGTGCGGCTTCTCTAGGATCAGTCACATTTGGTTGTCTTCCTGGCCACCACCAAGGCTTTCCTGAAACATGACTACAGTTCTCAGACTCTGCTCTTCCTGCTCCCCTGAGAACCAGGACCCTTACCTTGCACCCACCCAAAAGGAGAAGTGCTCCCCATTCTGCAGGCAGGGCGTGACTCTAATGACGTAAAAGATGAAAGAAACAGATGCTGTATCCCAAGCCTTCCAGAAACTTACAATCTCGGTAGGAATACAAACATAAGCACATAAGATGGCACGTGTCAAGGAGTGACAGAGAGGAGCGCAGAAGAGAAAAATTCAAAGATCGGCCCAGGAAAGCACCAGAAGGGAGATGACCTTGCATGAGTGGATTGTAGACAGATGCTGGGCATTTCAGAGAGGAGGAAAGCATTCATTCATTCATTCGTATACATTCACACGTTCATACGTTCATTCGTTCGTTCATTCAACAAACATGATTTCACATGTACCCTGTGTAATAAGGTAAAGTGTACTTCAGCTAATACAGAGATAAATACGCCCACAAGCTTACAGGTGGTGTGCACACTGGCATCTATAATGCTTAGATGACTGTGACGAGGGTGAGGGCCGAAGAGCAAGTGCAGAAGCCTCTGCTTTCTTTGGAAACTGTCTCCTTCTCCTTTCAACTCCCCTCCCCACTAGCGAAATCAGCAGGGATAAGTTGGGGCGTTAAATAAATGAGTCAAAGATGGTCCTGTATACTGGCCCCTAGGTTGTTTATTTCTTCACTGCAGTCTGAAAACTGTTAGCTCAAACGCCTGCTGGCACTAAACTCAAGTTTTTACACCTCTAATTATTTTTAAAATAGCCCAAACAAGCAGATTTTTAGCCATTGAGATCTAGCCTGCTTTGCATACCCCGGGAAACAACACCCAGCATCTGCTAGCCATTGATAAGATAGAGCCTTGTGGTTGTAAGACCCTCGGCCACTGCCCTTTGGAGGAGTTTGCTAACCTAGAGACTTCCCCACATGCTGCTGATTGACATCACCTAGACGCCGGTAACCCCTCTCCAATCGCCCTCTCCCCTGGAGCTCCCTTACCCTCCTCACTTCCTTAGCACCTATCCTCAATTCTTCCAATGCAGTTTCTGAACAGACTCCTCCCCTGCGGGTTTCTCCCAGCCTCCGCCCCATGCCAACCTGCCAACGTAGTGCCCAATAAAGCTTGTGTGTGCTACTGCCACCTTGTGGTCATATCTTTCCCTTGATCAATCCCAAATCACTATACACCGCGCCCTGCCCCCACATGAAGCTGCCATGTTTATAATCACAGGACCTTGCCTTCCTGGCCTAGACTGATTGGAGGAGGTGTATGTATCTACCCAAGCCAGGCCAATCAGATTATCTTCCTCAGAAACACAGAATCAGGATTTAGAGAATGGAAAACAGCAAGGTAGATACCCAAGTCCCCTCATAATATATTCTGCCCTACTCCAAGAAAAAGGGAGTCTCTGTTACTTGTAATAAAATCATGTTAAATAATTCAAAAACATAAATAAAAAGGCTCAGCGTAGGGAGAGATGACCTTCAGCCACTGGTAGTTAGGGAGAGCTTCAAGTTAAAAAAAAAAAAAAGACAGGCATTGGAATTAAGACTTAAAGAATTAGTTCTTCACAAGCACTCACCCAGACATGTGAATGAGCATGGTTCCTGCTCAAAGGGAAGGTGGGCCAAGACGGAGGAAATGGTGAAGCCGGAAGGGGGAAGGGAGGGGCTGAAGTCAGTCAGACACGGGCTGAAGTCAGACACGGGCTGAGCCCAACTGTGCACACCTGTGGGTGCTCAGGCTGCAAGCCAAAGAATACCTGAAGGAAAACCAAGCTTCTCATTTCTCTGAAGTTCTGAGATGTTTCTACTACATACTGAGAATAAAATCTTAAGAGTGGAGCTAAGGTGACAATCTTCCATTCATTCTGCCTCCCTCACCTTCAAGGAAGCTAGAAAACTACAGAGAAAAGGCTGTGGAAAGAAATGCAAGGACAGCTGGCTTCCAGAACTGCTGACCTATCATCATCTGTGAATGTGGAGACCACCATCACAGACATTGGAGGGCTGCTGAAGTTCTCGAAGCAAGGCAGAAACTGTGAATGTGGTGCTTTAGGAAGTTTTGGGCAAAGGTATTAAAGATGGTTTGGAGGAGGGAATCTCAGAGCCAGAAGGTCAGGTGTGAAGAGATATAGCCTGTTGTGTGATGATGAGGCCAGTGGGAATGGGGAGACTAGAACCCAAGTCCCTCAGGGAAAAAAAGACGTCAACACTGGAACTGACTGGGGTTGGAGGAGGAATGCCTGCCCTGAAGGGGCGAAGCCAAGGGAGACTTAACTACCTAGAACCAGGGATAAAACTTTAAAAGTTAAGGAAAGAGAACGATTTTCCTTCTGGTAACAGCAGAATAGTTTCTAATAGACTAAACCTCTTGCAGATAACAACTACCAACGTTAGATTTAAAAACAAACAAATGAGCAAAAAAAACAACGAAAATACTTCCCGAAGGTAGTGCGGAGCACAAAAATAGCAAAACTGTAGAGGAGTCTACACCTGACAGAAGGGAAAGGCAGTGGGTGAACTTTTTGTTTTTCGGGACTTTTCACTAGTCAATGCCACACGAGTCACTTAAAACTTGGGCTTGAAGAACCAGAAGACAGTCTGGGGCAACTGCAGCAGCTCTGAAGTGAGAGGTAAAATCACAGAAGGAGCAAGTCTGAGAGGTAAGACCTAAATTTTGTACAAAAACTCTACCCAAATCTGTGGCTATCCATGTGTAGGGAAGATTACAAGCAGAAAAGCTAAGGCTGAACAAAATGAAAAGAAATTTAGCTGCTGCCCACTGCAAGAAAGATGGAGGTTGAAATTAGAGTTGACTCAAGATAACTGCCTGATGAAACAAAACAAATTAACATTTTTCAAGAATAACAGAATCCAGAGTCTCTACAATGTAGCGTTCACAACATCTAGGTTACAATCCAAAATGTCTAGACATATGAAGAAACAAAAAAATATAACTTTTCTTAAGAGAATGTTAAAAAGCAATAAAAAGACTGACCCCAAGATGACTCAGATGTTGGAATTAACAAACAAGGATTTTAAAACCCTATTACAACTATGCATATCATATTTTATTACAAAAAAATGCATGACATAAACAAAATACGCTCATAATGAATAAAAAACAAATAGATCCAAATGAAAAATAAAAGTCTGAAATTTTAAAATCTCCTGAATGAGCTTAAGGACAGAACGGAAATAAGAGAAGAGAGTCTATGAACTTGAAGGCAATACAGACTTACTCAGTCTATAAAACAGAGAAATAAAAACTGGAAAAAATTAGAACCTTGGGACCTATAAGGCAGGCTGGCTATCTATCTATCTATCTATCTATCTATCTATCTATCTATCCATGTATAGCAATTAAAGTCTGAGAAGAAGAAGACAGAAGGACAGGAGAGAAAGAATGAGGCACAAAAATTATTTGAAGATATAATGCTCCAAATTTCCCAAATTTGGTTAAAGACATAAATTTTCATATTCAAAATCAGTTAACACCAAGTAAGATACATATAAAGAAAATCATGTCTGAGTACATTATAGCCAATCCTTTTGGGGGAAAGGAGGAAAAAAGCAGAATACAAAGTGAATTCACCCAGAGGGGTGAGAAACACATTAGGTACAGAAGACTAAAGATAAAAATGACAGCAGATTTCTCATCCGAAACAATGCAAGTCAGAAGACAGTGGAGCCTCATCTTTAAAATGCTGAAAGGAAAAAAAACCTGTCAAATTAGAATTTTACACTCAGTGAAAATAACTTAAAAACAAAGTGAAATATTTTTTCAGATATACAAAAGCTAAAAGAATTCATCACGAGCAGACCTGCACTGTATGAAACGTCAAAAGAAATTCAGGTAGAGGCAAAGTAATATCCGATAGAAACCTGGATACACACAAAAGAATGAAAAGCATCATAAATGATAACTGTGTAGGTTAATATAAAGCACGTTTTCTTATTATTTAAATCTCTTTAAAAGAAAATCTATTTAAAGCAAAAATAATAACAATGAATGATAGGGTTTATAACAAACATAAAAGTAAAACATCTAACAACAACAGCACAAAGGCCAGGAGGAAAGAAATAGCAATGTGGAGTTTTAGGATTCTTACACTATATATTAATTAGTATAATATCACTTGAAGGTAGATTGTGATAAGTTAAAGGTATATACTACAAATGCTAAAGCAATAACTAAAGTAATAAAGAAATAAAGTTATTAAGTAAGCAGGAGATAAAAAAGAATCCAAGAAGAATACTCAATCCAAAAGTAGGCAGAAAAGAGTAATAAAGAACAGACTGGATGTATGAAAAACAAATAACAAAGTGGTCAATTTAAACCCAACCAAGTCAGCAATCAAATTATATATAAGTAGTCTAAATATCCCAATTAAAAGACAGATTGTCAGATGAGGAAAAACAAGACCAAATCACATGTTGCTTTCAAGAAGCCCACTTTAAATATAAACTCACAAAATAAGAGGGTGGAAGAAGATATACCACACTAACATTAATCTAAGAAAGCTGGAATGGCTCTATTAATATCAGACAGAGTAGATTTCAAATCAAGGAAATTTACCCTGCTAAAGAGTAATATTTATAAAAGGATTCAAGTCATACAAATATGTTCTCTGATCATAATGAAATTAAATTAGAAATCAATAATAGAATATTTGGAAAATTTCCAAATAACTAAAAAAAGTACATCTCTAAATAATCCAAGAGTCAAAGAAAAAATCTAAAGGGACATTAAAAAGTATTTTGAACTGAATGAAAATAAAAACACATCATATTACAAATTCACAGGCAATGCTAAAGCAGACTTAGAGGAAAATTTAAAACATTAAATGCGTATATTAAAAAAAAAGGTCTCAAATTAGTAACTTTAGTGTCTTCAAACTTAAGAAACTATAAAAGGAAGAACAAATGAAACCCAAAGCAAACAGAAGAAAAGAAATAGAATTAAAAAATTAAAAATCAATTAAACAGAAAACAAAAAATAGGAAAAAAAATTATGAAACCAAAAGCTGGTTCTCTGAGGTCAATGAAACTGATAAATCTCTAATCAGTATTATCAGGAAAAAAGGAGACATAAACTAAATTACCAATATCAGGTACGAAAAAAGTGATATGACTATAATCTATAGATATTAGAAAGTATAATAAATGGACATTATGAACAACTTTATATCAATAAATTCAATAATTTAAATTATTGACAAATCCCTGAAAAATACAAACTAACATAGATCAATAAAAAGGTAGAGAAATTGAATTTGCAGGTAAAAATCTTCCCACAAACAAGGCACCAAGCCCATATAGTCTCAGTGCTGAATTCTACCAAACATCTAAGGAAAAAAAACTATACAAATTCTATACAAACACTTCCAAGAAATTGAAGAGAGAATGCTTCCCACTTTATCCTGTGAGCCCAGGATCACTCCAATACCAAAACCGGACAAAGATATACAGCAAGTCCTCAAATAACATCATTTCATTCAATGTCATTTTGTTATAATGTTGAGGACAAAAAAAAATCCATTCCAGCCAGGGCCACTGTCTGGGTGGAGTCTGCAGGTCCTCCCCATGACTGCATGAGTTTTCTCTGGGTACTCCGGTTCCCTCTCACATCCCAGAGATGTGCTCATAAGGTGAACTGCCAGGTCTGAATTGTCTCGGTCTCAGTGAGTGTGGGGGGTGTGTGTGAGTGCACCCGACCATGGAAGGGTGTCCTGTTCAGGGTGGGTTCCCACCTTGCATCCTGAGCTGCCAGGACAGGCTCCACCCACTCACAAACCTGAACTAGAATCGGCCTCTTGGAAAATAATTATCTGATTTCTTTGTATTCTTCTCTCTTAAATATACATATAGCTCACATGTATTTCAATGTTTAATACTAGAAGTGTTTGGGGTCTTTAGAAGTTTGGTGATATTTGTCAGAACAAAAAATTGCTATAAGAATTTAACTCTTGTTTATATCGATTGCCCATGGTAAAATTGGTTTTGTTATACATTGCTTCGCTTAAAGTTAGAGTTTCCAAAAACCTATTGATGGCAAGTGAGGACTTACTGTACAAGCAAAGAAAACTAAAGACCAAACCCTTTGGGAACATACATGCAAAAATTAACAAAACAGTTTAACAAATCAAATCCAATAATAAATGTAAAAAGTTAACATATGACAAAATGGGGTCTATTCCAGGAATACAGAGTTAATTTAACACTAGAAAAATCAATATAATTCACCATAGTAACAACTAAAGAGAAAAGTCAGGTGATCATCTCAGAAGACAGAGAAAAAGCATTTGACAAAATCCAACATCTATCCTTGGTATACTCTATCAGCAAACCAGGAATAGAAAGGAGCATTCTTTATTTGATAAAGCACATCTACTAAAAACAAACAAACAAACATATAGCCACTTAAAGGTGGAAGACTGAACACTTTTCTCCTACGATCAGGACCAAGGCAAGCTTTTCTGTTCTCACCACTTCTATTAAACATTGAATTGGAGGTTTGAGCCAGAACCAGAAGGGAAGGAAAAAAAAAAGACAATCTACAAAACAGATTCTAGAACTAATAAGTGAGTTCAGCAAGGTTGCGGAACACAACGTCAATATACTAAAAGCAGTTGTATTTTTGTATCTTGGCAAACACCAATTAAAATACAAAATATAATTTATAATAACATAAAAATATTGAAATACCGAGGAATAAATCTGATAAAAGATGTGTAAGACTCATATTCTAAGAACTACAAAGCATTACTGAGAGAAATTAAAGACATAAATAAATGGACACATATACCATGTTCATGGATTAAAAGACTCAATACCATTAAGATATTAATTCTCTTAGAATTGATCTAAAATTTAATATAATCCCAGTCGAAATCCCAGCAGGCCTTTCTGTAGCAGTTGCCAAGCTGAATAACAATTCATACATAAATACAAAGGACTTCAAATTGTCAAAACAACTTTCAAACAAGAATAAATTTGGAGAAATTTTGCTACATGATCCTAAGACTTACTATAAATCTACAACAATAAAGATGGTATGGTACTGGCATTAAGACAGACAAACAGATCAATGGAATAAAATAGAGTCCAGAAATAGACTCAGACATATTTGGCCAATAAATTTTAAACAAGGCTACAAAAGTAATTTAGTAAGAAAGGACGTTTTTTCAACTAATGGTTCTGGAACTATTTGAAATCCATATATTAAAAAATGAATTTTAATACATACCTTGTACTATATATATAAATCAACTCAAAATGGACCACAGATATAAATGTAAAACTATAAAACTTTCAGAGAAAAACATAAGAAAAAAGTCTTTGAGATCTCATGTTAGACAAATACCTCTTAGATATAACACCAAAAGTGTAATCCACAAAAGAAAAATTTTATAAATTGGACTTCAAAATTCAGAATGTCTGCTCTTCAAAAGACATGATTAAGAAGATGAAAATATAGGTCACAGATTGTGATAAAACATTCGTATATCTCATATCTGACAAAGAACTTATATCAAGAATATGTTATTTAAAAAAATCTCAAAACTCAATTAGTAAATAATCAAACCAATAACATAATGGGAAAAAAGTATCAACAGAGACTTCACTATAAAGATATATTAATGGCAAATAAGAACATGAGAAGATGTTCAACATCATTAGTAAGTAGGGAAATGCAAATTAAATCTATAATGAGATGCTACCCCTACATACCTGGCTAAAATTTTTAAAGGATCACGCCAAGTTTTGGCAAGGATGGGAAGCAACCGTAGCTCTCAGACACTGCTGGTGGGAATGTAAAATGGTACAAATGATTTGAGAAGCGTTTGGTAGTTTCTTTAAAATTAAACACACCTATCCAGCCATTCCAGGCATAAGCATTTACCCAAGAGAAACGAAAGCACATGATCCCACATACATTTGTACACAAATGTTCACAGCAGCTCTACTTCTGAGAGCCTTAAACTAGAAACAGCTCAAATGCCCATCAAAAGGTGAATGCAAAAACTAATTAATTGTATGTAACAATAGAATATCACGTCAGCAATAAAGAAGATTGAAGAGTTAATAATGTACTCTACGTATGTATCTTACACGTGGATGAATCTTAAAATAATTATGCTGAATGACAGAAGCTAGACACACTCTCTCAAAAAGTATATACTATATGATTCCATTTACATAAAATTCTAGCTAGTGCAAAGTAATTTATGGGGAAAGAAGGCAGATTTGTGGTCACTTGCAAGGGTGGGGAGGAATAAAAGGAGAATGAATAAGTTTTTGCAGGTAATGGATATCTTCATTATCCGGATTGTTAGGTTGGGTTTACAGGTGTATACATATGTCAAAACTGAACATTCTGCATACTTTGAAAATAGGCAGTGTATTAAATATCAATTATACCTCAATAAAGGTTATCTTTTAAAAAAAGATTACCTGATATATATGCTTCTTAATGTTTTCCACCAACGTGCCCCTATAAAATAAAAGGAATAAAACCCAGGGTCTGGAGATATAAGCCATGGCAGCCAGCCACAAAAGCCAACTTTAAGTCTCACGCTATATCTTAAAAATTCATACACGTTATTTCCTAGTCTCTAAACAATCTGTGTTTGTTTTAATATACACTTAATGTTTTCAATATGAATTACTAGTTAGATCGTATAACATTTCCCCTTCCCCCCCAATTCTTCAGGTTCAATAGATACCACGGGAGGATGTGCCTTATTTTCCTTGTGGTGTTGCTTACCCTGGCACACAAGGAAGAGGACTATAAAAATTTTTTAGCAGCACAACTGCCACGTCTAGACGCTTTTACTATCTTTCTGTTGTGTTCGTCGCCCTTCCCCCAAATCCTCTTTTTTGTACTTGTAATTTCTGGGAAACGGGGCAGAAAATATAGTTGCCAGTGTTAGATACTCCTTTCCTCTTTTAAGCAACACCTGTGAATTCCAAATGTTTAACATTTAATCGATTTGAAAGAAAAAAAATATAGTAGACTCTTCATTCATTCAGGAAGGGGCACTTTTGGTTTTGATTAACTGAATAGTCTAGATATCCCAGAAAATCTTTTTCTGTTGTTGTTGACTTTCCACTGGATTAGACAATGCCTCAGGATTATAATTATGAACTTCAGATTTCACTATGCAGCCCTGAGGCTGTGGAGAAAGGCGGGGGAGAATCCGCTGCGGCTTGACCCTCTGGACAAATCTCGCAGGTCTACGGACATGTCGGTCTGCTACTGTTTCCTGGTACTTACTAACAACACGCCATTGAATGAATCTCGAGTATTTGAGCTTGCTTTTTTCTGACAAACCATTTGTAATTTTATGATGCTTTTTACATAAGTAGTTTTAAATAAATGCACATGTCACTTTCTCTAGAATTAATGAAATCATTTAAAATTACTTTTTAGAATAGTACAGAATTGAACTCATCTAAGCCAGTTCAACAGTGGCCAGGTTGACCTCGGCTTGCCAGAGAAGATGATGTCATAGAGAGGAGGTAAGTCCCTAAGTTCTAATTTCTTGAGGACTTTCTCTTTCCCCTTACACTTCAGTGCTTGAGAAATGTCAGTGCTATCATCAGAGCATTTATGAGGTTGCAAGTAGCTTAAAGCAGGGCTTCTCAGACTTTAATGTGCATACAGATCACATGGGATCTTGTTAAAATGCAAATCTGGATTCAACAGGTCAGGACTGGAGCCTAAGATTCTGCATTTCTGACAAGCTCCAGCAAAGTACAATATATATGCTGCCGGCTCTAGAAAACACTTAGCAAGGGCTTAACGTGCAGTGGTTCTGAATGTGCCGTAGCTGGATCAGCGGCACCAGCAACACCTGGGAGTATGAGCGGGGAACGCAAGTTCTTAAGCCCCACCCCAGACCTTCCAAATCAGACACTCTGGTGGTAGAGCCCAGCGGTCTGTGTGTTAATAAGCCTTCCAGAAGATTCTGATGCCTGCTGATATCCGAGAACCACTGGCTTAGAGGATGAGGAATAACTGACTGCAACTCGTGAAAAACAGCTCCATTTCAAAAGGTCTGCAGTTCTAAGAGAAAGCCATGGAAACTTCAAGAAGAAACCTGGTAATAGAGGGCTATTTTAAACCAGAATATGTTTAAGTCTTCCAAGAGAAATGATCAGTTCTAACACTTTTTAAAGAAAATACAATGTGAAAAACACAAACATAAAAGCTTTTTTGTTGACAAGGTACAATCCATACACCACCAGCATAATCACGGGCTCCATTTTCCCATGTTTATAATAAACATGTCACAATCGTATTTTCTAAAACTCTCTTCTTTTTCCAAACTCTATGCTTAAATTACAACACATAAAACTACAGCTATTCTTAAACTTTACGAACCTTAAATAATATGTGAGAACATCACAAAACGATCAGGAAAATACAACACAGCTACTGATTTATACTGACAAAACAAAAACCTATCAGTTGGGCAAACAATATAATTAGAAGATCTTATTTATAATGATGTTGACAGATTGATTTTACCCCAATATTTCCACTGATAACCCAATGAGGATGAGGTCAGCCAGATGATTATTTTGAATAATTCTGCCACTTACCTAGAGATTTTTTTAAAATCACTATCGTAGGCTCCAGATAAAAGAAACCTAGCTATACGCGTTAAGTAACAAAGACTCGAGAGACAGATTGAATCACAGGGAAAGGTAGGCAGCTGACATACCATAATTCAATAAAAACAGAAAAATATTAATGAAGAAAACTAAATTTTTATACTCAGGCTCCCCTGAAGGTCATGAGAATGGAAAAGATATAAAAATTAGTATCTATAAAAAGGACAGTCGAGAACATAAATAGGCATCGATCACAGCGAGTGGCTTGGGGCCACATGAACTCAAAGCTGAACAATTGTGATCGTGCTCATGCTTCATTCATCTCATGCAGAGAGCAGCTACACACATCCGTCTTCTCCATCCACGCCTTATTCTCTCCCTGCTGCACTAAGAAAAGCATTCACACCAGCAGATGCCTCTCAACGTGGGACCCAGGGACTGGTATCATCCGCCTCACCCGGAAATGCTGTTCGTGGGAGATGCAGCCTCTCTTGGGTCCCTCCCTGGGCCTGTTGAATCAGAATCTGTATTTGAACATCTCTAGGAGATCTGTGGGCATTCTGTTTGAGAGACACTGCTCCAGCCTCGGATCCAACGGGACACCCCCCATGGCTGTCTGTGGTTGGTGCTGATATGAAGACACCCCCTCTCAGTCACCCTGTGCTAACATATTGGTTTGGGAGGGTGTTCCTTGTAAGGACGTAAATGTCCTTTATCAAACTATGTCTGATTTTGGAATAGAAATTCGAAGGGACAGTATTACGCTTGTTTTACAGGCTGAGAAAAACCAGTCTTATAAAATTTAAGTGAATTATTGAAGGTCAAAGCTTATCATTAGCAAAATACTAACAGAAAGCCATGCTCCTTCTTATTTAGGTTACACCATACTATCTGGTGTTCCCTGGAGATCCCAGAAAGGAAAGAGAAAAGCTCCCACTTAAGCTGGGCCATGTGATTCTGACCATCTGACCCATAATAAAGAATGTCGCTGTAGCTCCATTTCTTCTCTTTTTAACAGCAGCAAATTCAAATTAAGACTCATTCCCCAAGACCCCTGCTCAGTTGCTCCTCACTTATCTTCCCATTATTTGGAATTTTGCCTGCATCTGGATTTTTTTCTTTCTCCTTTTTTCCTATCATGGAGTTCAGAGAGAATATACCTCAGCTTCCTCTGTGATGGGGAAAAAAAAAAATCTCAGGACTCATTTTCAAAGGAACACTAAAATTTTACTTTTTTTAGCCCTTAAACAGAGGAATCTGTCAAACTGAAGACTTAATCCAGAGCTCTCTGAATCTGGCTTTGAAGAATTCTGCACTGGAGTTAGGGCAGAGGCTTCCAAACCAAGTCCCTATAGCAAACTGCCCTAGCTGCAGAGAACACAGGAAGAGAAAAATTAGTCACCTTCTAGGCTAGCGTTTCTCAAACTCTGCTGTACATCAAAATTTTCTAGGTAGCTTTTAAAAAGCCCCATGCCCAGGCCATACCCCAGACCAATTAAGTTAGAATCTCTGGATGTAGAACCAGGCATCGTAGTATTTCAAACTCTCCAGGTGATTCCCATACACATCTGAGTTTGAGAACCTCTGAGCCAGGCAGTGACATCCATTACCTCACACCGATGCCATGAGGTCAGTCCTGTGCACAGCCCACACCCCTCGTGTTTACTCCATTCTTCCTTCATGCCGGAGGGCAGAGTCTTGGGGTCTTGGGGGCTATAATTCCACCCACATTCCAGAACCTCCTCTTCTAAAACAGCTGCTTCAATTGAGGGTATATATATTTCTTGCAATGCTCTTCCATTTAATAAAGAAATTCTTTCTCATTCCCTTAATAGTCCTTCCCATTAAAGCATAAGCCACGAACAGCGGATGAATTATACTTAAGCAGTGAGTATAAAGGACAGCTGTTTTATCTCAATAGAGCATTTTCTCTTTATGATTCCATTATTTTACTCGGGCACGACACGCCTAATGCTTTAAGTAAGGTACAGCCTTTTTTTTTTTTTTTTTTTTTTAAGTTGAGGTGAAATTTCAGCTGGAAATCGACTCTAAAAGATCTTCGGAAAACGGTTCGTATATTTATTTTTTTATGAGCAGCTGAAGGCTGATCAAAACATTCCTCCCAAGCCACAAAACGTGCAACCCTGGCAATTTTTCAGGGCTATTTTTGGTCACACTGAACACGGGTCGAGACATGGAACAACATTTTATTTTAATTATTCTTCTCGAACCGTCTGAATCTTCAAGCAGCAATACTTAGAGACACCGACTCACGGTTAGTGGGTAACGCAGCTTTTTTTTCACCCTGCAATGACCTAGTACAGAGAAAACATACTGAATAAACTTTTTACCAAAGAGGAGCACGCTATTAACTTGTCCTTGAATTACAACTGCCTGTGCATGAACTTCTAGAATATTTTCCAGACTGTCCTTTCAACAAGCAGAGCTCACTGAGTTTGCCAGACTCACTTCCTCACCTTTGTCTGTGCTGTTCCTTGGCGACAACTCTTGACGGCCTATCCTATTCGAGGTCCTCCTTTCGCTCCAGTCCATCTCCTTACATCCTCTTTGGTTTTGCTTTTACCTGTTCGTAATAGGGATCTTCAAAGGAGCTCCCCAAAATGAAGGAGTCAGAGTCACAATTGATTTTCTGTTAACACTGGAAGGAAGATTTATGTCTGTGCTCATAGAAAGATACATGATTTGTAATACCCAGTTAGTACAAAAGAATTAAAGTCCCATATTCTACTCCATAAATTTGGTTCTATTTAATAATAAAAGACCACATTATTAAAGACGAAGATTAAACAGTCGTAAATAATAGTTTAGTGCTGATCTTGAGTCTTTCCAATACATCAATACTCTTTGCTAAGGTCACTGAAGGCAAAACACAGCCACCAGACAAGCTGTTTCAGGTGAGAAATGAGGGGCAGATGAGAAACTTGCCAGCATCTTAACAGCACTGCATGATGATGAAGGGCACAGGGCTCCAGAATCTGGCAGACTTGAGTTCAAATCCTGGCTGTGCCACTAGTATCAGCCATGTGTCCCCAGGTCACACATTCAGTCTCTGTGACCATTCCTATCCCTAAAACACAAATAATGGCAATAATTTAAGCCTTCATAGGGCCATGAGGATTAGTGCTTAGAAAGTAGCGACTGCATGTTGGCTATCCTTACTGCATTTTAAAGAGAGAAATGCAACCCAAACAAACCCATGAGGCAAGAAGAGTAGGTATCACTTCTGTCCACTTTACCGATGAGAAAAGTGAGGCTCGTAGAGATGACATAAATTCATCCTCCACATATTTCTTTCTAGAATGCAGAAGTGATTGTGCTGTTCCCCGTTTAAAGCTCTTAAAGTGAGTCCTGTCCTGAGGAAATTACAGAGGCATAAAGTCCAAAGTCCTCACCCTGGTATACTCCCTCGATGAGAATTTATATATACATATATCCCCGCCCCCACCACAAAAAAAAAGAAAAAACAAACTCAACCTCAAATCATTTCTGCCACAAAGCCTTTCTGCAGTGCCACAGACCACGCTCCTTCTTCTCGCTCTGGGCTCCCACTCTACCTGCACACACTTCTAACAAAGCACCCAGGGCGTTTTTCTGAGCACACTGGTTTATGTGTCTGAATCCACACTCTAAACAGGAAGCTCCTTAAGAACAAGGACAATGTCCTATTCATCTTTGTAATCCTAGCATCTAGCCTATCACCAGACAACCTGGTAGATATTCCGTAAAATGCTTGACGAATGAATGAATGAACTGTCCAAAGCCATCCAACAAGTACCTGGCAAGGCCGAAGCAGACTCCGTATCTTCCAACTTCCTATTGGGTCATCTTTCGCTGGGACAACACTGCCTTTGCCCATATGTGAATGACAGCTCTGAAAAGACTTGTGGTTCAACCTCTGTATCCAGAATGGACTTGCCATTACTTTAGGCCACGTATTAAAACAAACAAACAAAGACAATAACAACAAAACTGTGTGCATCGATTTCTGTATCTGCAAAAGAAGGCTCATGATACTGGACTTTAGAATACAGGGGAGGTAGGGGAGGAACAGAAAAACCAGTTAGATAATATTGACAAGTTCCTTCTTGAAAAGCGCCTTAATCTAAAACTGTCACAGTAGTAAATATATTTAGGTAACAATAATAATACCAAATGCCACAGTTTACTGCAATCCTTTCTTCTGAGGCTTTCAATTGGAACTGAAAACACGATTACTAATTAAATTAGACAACAGGAGGTATCATTTTCCAAATGGAACCCTAGTGATATAAATGAGTTACTGCAGCTTCTCAAATTTCTCACTGTCACCCAAAGAGAGGGTTATTCACTTGGCTAGAGTCAACTCAGAAAAACAGATCCATATCCTCCATTTGTTCTTTTATCTGAAATGCGGTTCCTCTATGTGTTTTCTAAGTGGTTACCGAGCCCTATAAGACCACAAAGATGTCACAGCCCAGTTCCTCCCCTCAAGGAGCTTAACGTACAGGGGTGGGTGGAGGAGAGCACAGATGGTGAGAAACCTATAGTCATGACTCAGGCAAAAAAAAAAAATAAAGTCTGAAGGCAGGAGATAAAGAGCAGGGGCCTCACATTTCTCATCTTGGAGGAATGTGGGTAAAAAGGAAAAGCAGAGTTTTACGGTGGAACGGGTGAAGGAGGAGACTGTGATCTTTAGGGGGCCTGAGAACATTCCATTTTCTTTTTTCTTAAATTCAATTGTAGAGTGGAATGCATGAAACTCTTGACTCATCTGTTAATTAAAGACTTTTCCAGATTGTGCTTTTAAAGGTATTAGAAGGTGGTAAAAATTGCTCTATGGTCAAATGGAAATTTGGGAGTATTTAATAAAATAAAAATAAAACATTTTTCATTTTAAAATAAAAATACATTTTTGTTGTTGTTGTTGAAACACATCTCAGGTCTTTTAATAATGAAAAGGTGGATTCAGAATCTCCTTGAAGTAGACACACTATGCAGTTTTCACCAAATTAATGCAAGACTTTTTTGTTTGATTTTTAGAAGCATCTTGCTGGCTAGTGTTGGGGAAAATCCACATGGAAAATATTGGTCTAGTGGAAATGATATATAAATCACCTACCCTTCTTATTATAAGAACTTTGTCAAGTTTAAAAAGAAAAAAAAAAGTGTGCCTATAATGGAGAAATAAACGGGGCATTATAGTGATTGTCCATAGCAGCAGAGGGACTTCAAAATTCTACTAATATAACTTTGGGTCCTGCTCACCACTTACACTGTGTGACCTTGGTTCAAAATTGCCTAAACTTTCTCAGCCTCAGTTCCCACATCAGTCAAATGGGAATAATGACATTACTTGCCCGTAAGGGTAAGTGGGAACATTTGAATCAAATCATCCAGCAGAGCGCCTAGCACAGAGCAAACCTGCAACGGTCAGAAACAATCATGAGATAATCAAAGGTGACAGAGGGGCCCCAGAGAGAGGGTGACAGAGGTTAGTCCTCTGCAGCTGTGTCTTCTTATTCTAAAACAAAAATCCACTCACTTGATTACAAGTGAAAAACTCCACAGGCCACATGGGAAAAGAAAAAAAAAAATACGCCAAAATGGAAGAAAAGTCTAAAGAAAACTCTTCTCAAGCCAAATTTTCATGGAAATGAGTTTGATGTGAAATTACAAAAACAGTGCCCTTGGCTATTTCTACTTTTCTATGAAATCTGATGTCCAGATATCACAATGTATCAGAAAAGCAAAGAAAACACAAAAATAGCAGGATAAATACTTTTAGTTGTTTTCTTTCTTCATTCCTTCAAATTGGTGTTTGCATGATGGCGGTGGAAGGAAATGCCATACCCACCCATGGAAAATTCACAGCAGATTTCAGGATCCAGCATATTTCTGAGGAACGACATAGAGGTAGTAGCAGAGCCAGCAACAAGCGACCATGTGACACATGATAAGATCAAGACTTTGAAAACAGAGACTTCGCTTGGCCAGGTAAATTAGTTTTTACTAATGCCTTTGAAAAGACCTGCTTAATACAGACCTAAAATTAAGCAAATCCTCACACTACAGTTTCATAGTACACATTTAAAAAAAAAAAAATCTTCCATGTAAAGTTGCCCGGGACAGCAAAGCAACCAGTTAGGGGAAAAAAAAAAAAGAATGAGATCTATGACTTCAAAAATCAAATTTCACTATGATAAAGTGTCCAAAGTCTGCTGCTAACAGAAGTTTGCATAGACTATCCCTCGATGTAAGCGTATCAAATTGGGTCTCAGAAATTTTCTATAGTGATCTGGAAATAATAAGTATTTGCAAATGTGAAGGAACTGAATGAATAAGTGAACAAGTGAATGAATGGAGTAGCTGAGTCCCCGTATCTATGAGTTGGAAGAGCTCTAAGACACCGACCAACCTGGATTTTGGTTTGTACACTACGTCATAGGAAGCTCACTACCTCTCCACTGTGATGCAACATAATGTACCACGACGAATCCCTTCCAGAGGTTTCAATTTCTCCAACTCATCTTCTGTGAGTGGTAAAGATGCAGGTGTTCCCAAGAGTGAAGTACTTTAGCAGATGATACTTTGTCACCAACATTCTCATGTTCACCTTATATGTTAGCTAAGTACTTCTCATCACATGTAATTTCCCTATCTCATCATCGACTGTGGGGTTCTCCCACCCTGAAAAGTAACTTCATGAAGGTAAAGACCTTGCCTTTCCTCAGCACCTAGCCCACTACCTGCACAGCCATGGTAGGTGTGCCTTAAATCACAGTCCCCAACCCCTGCCGAGGACTGGTACTGGGCTGCACAGCAGGAGGTGAGTGGTGGGCTGGAGAGCAAAGCTTCATCCATATTTGCAGCCGCTCCCCAGCACTGGCATCACCACCTCAGCTCCGCCTCAGATCATCAGGCATTAGATTCTCATAGGATCATCGATCTCTGGTGCCAAAACGGTTGGGGATCGCTGCATTATACATTTGTTGGATATATGGTTAGAATCGGACTGTGGAAGTAGATGCTTTTCTTTCCTTACTTCATTTCAAACATTGTTTTGGTGGTACTGTCATCAGGAGTCACCTGGCCAGTCTCAAGATATGTGTGCATCCCTGGATCAACGTTTACACCTCTTCTTTGCAAAACTGAGCACGTGAACTATGCCCTCAAAGGTGCCCTGTGTTAGTAATATTCTAAGATTACTTGGGGAAATATAAATCCAAGTACTTGAGTTATCACAATTAATAAAGTTTAGAATGGTCAGAACAATTAAATGCATTATCGAATTAGTCACGGTGTTTTCAAGTTAGCTCACTGCTCTGCCAACTCACAAATTGTACTTTTCTGCAGTTGGCCTTTGGAAAGAGTGGACCGATGAGATGGCTAATGTCCACTCACTAAAAAGGGAGCCATCCTCCCTCTCCTCTCCTATGCAGAGAATTCCTGCAGCCTATTTGCAAGATTTCTAATTGGAGATGCAAGTGTCATTTAATTAAGTGGTTCTTGGCAATTGTGATTTTTCCTGCCACCAATGGGTTAACGCGCTGAGATCTTCTTTTGTTTTACAAAGGGGCAAGAAAACACATTGAGCTGATACAGTCCATTATTAAAATTGCATTTCAGCAAAGGCAAATAACTCCAGCCACCTGACCTGGGCTTAGCCATCATCTTCCCTTGCTACAACCTAAGGCTATTACATTAAGAGCATGAGCAAAGCAATCGAGCTGACAGTAACACAAACTCCCCTGGTAGATGGAAACCATCAATCCTGTTGGTGAAGTATTTAGCTACAAAAAGACAAAAGACATTCCTTGATTGAAGGATAAGAGGAAGGAATTCACAGGCACTTTTCAATCAGAGCTGGATCGCATATACTTGAAGAAAAAACAGTTTCAACCGCCAGATGATAAATTTGCTTCCAGAAAGCATGAGAGCCGACAAGTACACCCCAGCGAAGACTTAGGACAAAGTTAGGGGTGAATGAAGTCATTCTTATCTGTTCCACGTTCACCTTGGCTGCTCATGGTCCCCACCCACTCCCTGCAATGTAGGTTCTCCAGAAATGAAGTCAAGCAGGCACAAGACTGACCTCTTTAGCTTCAGCAGTGTTAAGTAATATTACTAAGCTCGAAGTCTTGATTTAGATGTCAGTGAAATTAGCAGGAGTGTTTAGAAGCCAGAGATACGGTGCTGGGTTATTAAAAAAAAAAACAAAATGAAAACCAGAAACTCAGACGATTCTTTTCAGCCGAACTTCGGCTCTGGTTGTCTGGGCCAGAGTGCTAGTGGTAACGAATTCCACCTCGACTAAAAAGGGAACCAGTGGCAGGAAATCTATTCCTCCGGCAAGGTTGCCGGGCAACGAGCAAGCTTTTGGCATGTGGCTGACGTCTCCAGGCAGCCTAGACTACACAAAGTAAGCTCCTCCATCACTTATAACTAACTTGATTTTGATGGATTAAACCCGAACCAAAACATACTGTAACTCACTCGCTTCCGAATTCAGGAATCGAGGCGAGAAAGAGAATATGCCAACGGCCGGCTAAAGACTAACTTATCGGGAAAAGTAGAATTCACTAAAGTTCACTCTCCCGTGTGATGGATCTCTTGCATCGTCTAGTAGCCACGTGATTTTGTTTCAACAAGAACATCCAAAAGCAATGGGTAAAAATAGCATCCAAGAGTACTTGGGGAAAATATTAGTGTTATAAAGATGGAGCCTCGAGGTAATGAGGAGTTCTGGATTCAAATACATCTCTGTGTCTGGTATTGGTGAAGGTGTTCGCACCTTCTTCAGCAAACATCTGAGCACTGCAGTCAGTAATCAACAAGGGCTCATTAAGGGCTCAGAGGTTTCAACCTGTGTGCTGAAAAAGCCTTTGGGCCAGGCCTTATTTAGAATATTTACTATTCGGGCATAAGGTAAAACGGTTTCTTCTCACCAACCAAGTTCTTCTGCAAAAGGTAAATTTGGCATTGACTGTTTGTTTATGAAACCACCTCCAAGATATATCAACTGAGCTGACCAGACTCCCCAAATGGTTGGCGTTAAAGGCTTAAGGGCCATGCTTGTCCTTTCTCAGAATCCTGGTATGAAGCTGGCCTACCTGCCAGGGCTCTGAATGACATAAAATACACTCACGCTTGATCTCGAACTTTTCCTTCTTTTAGAAAAACATCCTCCACAGCATTCATAATGTATCGGCTCCTTCGGTTAGAGCCTCTTCAGAACACTGAACACACTTGCATCGACAGATGCAATCCTCGTCACATGCAATCCTACATTCGTGACCATTAGTGGGCACAGGGCTGCTGTAGGAGACACGGAGGGCAGATGTACCCAGACCAAGCAGACCAGCAAATTTCACCCACACCTCTCCAAGGAGCGTCGGGTGAAATCAAATTGTGCCCATCGGCTCCTTCTAATGCGGAGAATGCATATACGACTTCAAGTGAAGCACTTTCATGCTCCAGCCATGGCATGTCCCATTTGTGGCCTTGTCAGCTCCTGGTCCATTATGGATCCATTATGCCTGTAGTCAGTTTCCATGTTTCTTGCAACACATTAAAATGCACTGCAGGAGCTAAAAGCAGCCTCCTCTGTAACCATTATGATGATAAAATGCAACTTGATGGAAATTGATATATTATTATTGCTCTGTAACAAGACATATGCCCTCAGGAAACAAAGACTTGTTAGTTTTAATACGAAAAAGAGGCTTAATGGGTATCCCCATGAGCTTGTAGAGGTGGCTGAGCAGGTGCATGGTACTGTCACTCTCCACAAGTCTAACACTTGCCCACTCTTTAAGGTCTAGTCCCCACGCCACTCCAGAAATCCTCTGCTAAGTCCTTCTTCCCCCGACGAAACTCTCCCTGTTACTGTAGCTTTGCCCCTGCACGGAACCTTTCTACTTTATACCCATCCTTTGCAGATAACTACCCTCTCTCCTACAGGTGTATGTTCCCCAAGTGCAGGCTCAGGGCCTTATTCAGTTCATGTGAGATGACTTTGTTTTTCAGTGGAAGAGAACAAAATGGCATGTACATATAACCCCCTAAAATTAAAAATTTAGTTTATGGATAATCTGGGATACCTGGTCAAACCATCGGAGCTATGTCAAAGACAGAAGAGTCTGCGGTACCCATATGAAGTCAGCCGACTGGCTCCATCTTCCTACCGGGGTCCACGTTGCTCCCTGTAGTTAACGTAGTAAACAGTGGCTTTGCAGAGCAATCAGTAAGTAGAGGCCATGAAAAAATGAGGAGTAAATGATATTTTTCCTAATGGTTTTCTTTCTTTAAAAAAAAGTAATACAAATGTATTGTATAACCTTGGTCTTTTTCATATATACACACATATTTATACAAACAAATTTTCTCTTTACCCGATGAGTTTGCAAGGTTGCATCTTTCAAGTTTATTAATAACAGCAACTCACTAGTTCCCAATTCAGAACTCATCACTGTTTGTAATTAATTATTTTTTGCTTCTTAGTTTGTCTCTCCACAAAGGATTGTGAGCACTCTAAGGTTAGAAACCATTTTATCCTGAGCCCTATCAGCACCAAACATGACTACAGGACGCACCAAGTAAATATGTGTTGAATGATCAAAGCCTGAATTAATTAATCAATTGATTAATTAATGCCTAACTGAAGCTCTAGCTTGTTTTCAAAATAAGACCACCAATTTAGCAACTGGGCTGCTGATCTCGCCATGGATTTTGCTTCAGAGAAACTCTGGCAAACTAGAACACTGAATTCAGCTCACACCCTCCTACAGGGGAATCTTAGGGAGCCTGCTAGCGACCCTTGGAGAACAAGCAGGAGCCGGAAGGAGGGGCTGGCGACCGGAAAAGACTTTATCATCTTGTTCCAAGAGGACACTCAAATCAGACACATCTACATTCAGATGTTCTCCTGAGACACTTGGGTTGAAGTCAAAATATATATTTGTTTTTACATATAAGTTTGGGACCACAAACACTCCTATTCACTTCCAGTAAAAACCCTTTTTTTCACTTACCAGCCCTGTCCCTCGCCTCCCCTCCTCCTCTCTCTCTCCCTCTCTCTCTCCCTCTCTCTCTCCCTCTCTCCCTTAATCCCTGCCCCACATTTGCTCATATTTCCTCATACTGCACTTCAGATAATTATATTATTCTCCACATGTACATTTCTGTTTGTCAGAATACATGTTTTAATTTTTTATCCAGAAGAAAACATCATAAATATATGCATGCATGCAAATCGGCTATACATATGGCTCTGTGCATATCATCACAGTATTATGTTTATTTATTCTTGCTAATATATCAGGGTAACAGACATGGAAAAATCAAAGCAGTAGATCATCTTTAAAATTATTCATATTTGACTCTAGGACACTAACAGTTTAAACACTAGACTTCCCTTCTATTCTTAATTCTGTTTAGCTTAAGCTATTACGACTAATTTATGTTTCAAAGGCAAACACTAACTGATCATATGGGATAATATATGTAAAAGTAACTCTATAATTACAGCCTAAAGTAAATGTAAGTTATTACCATAATAATTATGGTATTTCTCTTCAATTTATGTGTACGTCTATATGTCTACGTATTACATAATATATGTAGCCTAACACAATAGTTTTCAAATACCTGTTCACAAACCACATTGCTTTTATTCTGAAATTAAATTCTTACTGATGTTTTTTGGATTGTTCAAAGGCCATTGTTTTACGAAATTATCATGATAACAGTGATAATTTTTAAAGCCCTTAGCTGCAAAAAAAAAAAAAGGGAAAGAAAATTTTATTTTGAAATTTTACAAATCCATAGAACCTAAGTCTGAAAAAAGCTAATCCAGGAAACAAAACACCCACGTTTCCACAGTCTGCTTGGGGAGATAAAGTAAGGTTCCCTTTTACCGTTAGTTACCCCAATCCCAGCAACCTCTGGTACATCCTGAGGGCCCGCTTCCGAGCTGAGCTCGCCCTGGTCCCCGGCACTTGGCACCTGTTTAGAAGACACCTCTAATCTTAAACTAGTCCTAGGTGGGGGTGGGGAGCTGAGGGAGGCATTGAATCTCATTTATTACAGGCAAAGAGACTTCAAAGTCTCCATCTGATGGCTCAAACATCCATAACAGAATTGGTATTTCTTTTTAGAGTTAAGGCATGGTCAAGTCACAGGCTCGCTTGCATGGTCCAGTTTTCATCTTGGAGGCTAGACAGGCTCTGTGTCCTTTGATCTGGTTACAAACAGGCCTGTATTAAGCTATCTCCAGTCTGCCTGAGGGCATCAGTCTGGAATGCAAGAATGGGAGCTTCAGCCTGTGAGGTTCCCAAATCTTCATTTATGTTACATTTTTTTCCAGCAGGCCGGCTAAGGCTCCTTCAGTGGAAGGCAACAACGTGATGCCTGCGAACTGTAGTAATGCACAGCGGCATCGTAAAGCAGGACTAGGGAGTTCTGTCTCCATCCTCAGCACCAGGAATTCAGGTGAAGGACAGGGGAACTATAAGCAAGCACCAGAACCCTAGATTACACTTCCATTAAGCAACTCACAGGCATTTAACAAGCGCCCAGGAGTTCCAAGCACTGTGCTCTAAAGATGCAAAAAAGGAACCACCATCTTTGGTCATCAAAGCATCCATGGTCCACTGCCCACCACCTCAAGGACTCCATTCCTCCTATTTTGAGACCTTATGCTCCTAGACTTGACAGTGCAGGCCTTCATTTTCAAAATAAAAACGTATAAAAAACTTGTGATGGCTGGAAGATATTCTATGTGAAATAACGTGCAGTCACCAGTAAACATTTCCAGCAGCACAGCCAGTATTTCCCTATTTCCTGGACGATTTACTGAAAATCTTCCACCCCTTCTTTCGTAGGCTGAGGGTGTCTGCTGTGCCAAATTACCTGCTGGTGACAGAGAGAAACCAATGTATTCTGCATTGCCCAGGGATAAAACTGAAAAAAGAGAGAGAGAGGTGTCCTTGACAAACAGTAGACTCTGAACTAAACCAGTGTGACCTGTCACCAAGAGACTTTTAATGGTGGATGATCAGAGATGGTGAGAAAGCAGCCTGATTGTTTTTTCCCAGCTTATACCACATCGTCCATTAAAAAAAAAACAAAAACAAAAACTAAGAATACCCAAGTTCTTGGGTGACCGCTTCATGCAAACATGGAAATGGTGCCACAGAGACCACCGTTTCTTCGACTCCTCCAGATGGAAAAGGGACTGCTTTTAATGCCATGCTTACTGGACAGCCACCATCCAAAGCACAACGCCATCACTGTAAGGCAGAGAGAGAATATATTCTGTGGGGTAGAGACGTGTACACGCCAGCCTCAACACTCAGGCAATAATAGTCTCCTTCTCGTGGGAGTGGTGGGCCGTGCACACGAATATTTCTGGCTGGCCTTAAAAGAAAAAAACTCTTTGAGAGAGCAGCGACCTTAAACATCTTATCAGCCTTTGAAGTTATGCACAACGACATCCTTTGGTTTCTCGCCCGGGGCAGAGGTTTAAGCTTTAAGACTCCATTTACTTACCAAGAATTGTGGAAATATTTTCACTGCAGCGCCAGGCAAAAGAGCCAAATTTTTCAAATGGCAAATGAAAGAATGGCGAAGTGGGGAAAACATCCTTTACATGGGCACTCCATCGGGCTAAGTGGATCAAGAGCTGCAGGCCTAACTTGTCGGGGTGAATCTCCTTTATTTTTAGTCTTCTACACTATTCGGATCAGTTTTGTGGGACTTATAGCAAAGTCACAAAGCAGAGGTAGGTTCTGATGCTTCGACCTTCCCTGGTCTTATCAACACCACGACATTGCTGTAACCCATCTCGCCCGCCTCACAAAAGGGCGTCCCCCCAGCTCCCTCCAATGGCGCCTCTCAAGTAGGAGTCTAAGGTGCTGATATCATTCTTCTATGGAGCGGGGGGCGGGCGATGAGGGGGGCCTAATGCCCACTCTCCCTTAGTGCCTCCACACAGGTCTTCTCTAGGGCACCCAGACTGGTGTTTATTCCCTACGGTGGGACCTGTCTTGTCTGGTTGACCACTCCATCCCTGCATGCTGTGTGAGCAGTGCTGGGTACACAAGTACTCCCGACACGCTTACAGAACAAAGGCCTGGCTACCCCCACTTCCAACATTTTCTCTTCCCCTTCTGCCAGCTATC
The DNA here is from genome assembly GCF_902729225.1 of Pteropus medius. NCBI lineage: Eukaryota > Metazoa > Chordata > Mammalia > Chiroptera > Pteropodidae > Pteropus > Pteropus medius. The sequence goes on from NW_024349797.1 coordinate 13,711,995, forward strand.
TACCTGTTTTGGGGTACATTCTATTTTTAGGGCCTCATCCATGATTCGATCTCGGACATCAGAACTTTCTCTTGCCAGAGCAGTTTAATTTATTTTCGTTTCAAATTCATGTCATGATAAAAGTTATTAGGCAAGACCCCAAAAAGCTGGGAACCCAGGAATTCTGGGAACCTAGTAAAAGTTGCCTAAGAAAAAGTAATAATATAATATACCATCACTTTCATGATTTGATGATCTGCGTAAAACTAATTCCTGAATTGGAGCCAAACACTTAAAGGAAAACAGAAGGAAATCTGTTGCCTAGAGATTTATCTTTCTTCTTCAAAGAACTTAGAGTTGCTTCTATAGTACATGATGTTAGGATAGGCCTTGGGCCAATCATTGTAAGAGCATCTGAAAAATCACTCAGAATTGTGCGCTCAGTTGTTTTGTGAAGGATATAACTATTTGTTTGCTTAAGTGACGCGGTAAGGATTGTTGGAAGAGTTCCGTGAAAATATTAGCTAAATTCAGGTCCCTACCAGCAAATAGAGCATGCAATTCACCTATGTGTCACAATCACGCAGATCATCTCTGACTTATAGGTATGAGTAATGTATAAACAAACTGAACCCCATCAAACAAACAAGTGACTTTAGTTCACAATAGAAAAGTAAACATGACCCTTGGCTGAAGTTAGCCTTTAACTCTAAACTGTCTTATACACACAATAAAACAAGCTCGTACGGGGGCCTGGCGGGTGTCTCCACGTGGGCTGCGGTAAATTTTCCTAATTGAAGGTGATGCTGAGTCAACACGAAGGGGCTCCTGGCACACGTTGGTGGAGGACCTTTTCACCCGAAACTCATCAAGAGACCCCGCCTCATGGAGGGGGCTCCATTTGGCCTTCACAGCAAAGAGGTCGCACAGTTCCCCATAATTACACAAAGGGAATGATTTGGTAAGGAAGGACTATAAAGTAGTGCTTGTGGGGTTAATCGAGGTAAAAAGACAAGCCTAATTAAAGGAGCCCTCTGCTTAAACAAGATGGGAGTTGAAAAAGAGGGAAATAAAGAAAGCAAAACTCAGGAGGTACAATCCCCAAATACGCAACTTGTAATTTCGAATAAAGCTGGAGGATGACAGAACTTGAGTCACTTAACAAAATATTCGATACCCATTTAGGATCCACAGCCCCCGAGCAGCCATCTAATTGCTCCCGAGATCAATTACCCTGGTGGCAGACCCCAAGGGTGCTCTCCAGCCCGTTCCACTGCTGGTTGGGAAGTCAGAGAAAATGAATATCCAGGTTAGGTTTGAAGCTCACGACTTTTCAAGGGTTACTCAGATCTCAGAAATAAGGATTGGGAGGTCAAGGGGAAAGCACAGGCATGACTGTCTGGCTCTTTAGAATGGTGAAAATAAAATCTCATTTTTTTTGCACCTATAAAGGGTCAGCAAGTTAGTTTTCCAAATATTCAGAGAAAAATATTTTACTCTATGAAAGTCAAACAAATGAACAAACAAAAACCCATTGA
>NW_024349797.1:13713770-13714620 GCF_902729225.1 Pteropus medius
AAACAGCAAATACACTACCAAAGGAAAAAAACAAAACAAAACACAACAAAAGAAAGAAAACAATTATCTAAATCTGGCGTATCCTTTCAGATATAATCTATATAAATACTAGCATTTTTCCCTTCGTGAAAACAAAACAAAACAATGGTTTTTATAAACTGTTCCACCTTTTCATTTTCCACTTTAACACGTCTTCCAGATCACTCTGCATCAGTACATATAGAGCTGCCTTATTTTGTACAAGTGCAAGCACATCTGTAGGGTACATTTAGGAAGAAGAATCGCTTGCCCCAAAATATTAGCATTTTCTACTTCGATTACCATTACCAACGTGCTTTTCCTAGAGGCTATATCAATTTATACTCCCATCAGCACTGAGTTTGCCTGTCCTCACTTTGGCTAATACAGAGTACTATCACATTCTGAACTTCACCGACCTGACAGGTAAAAATGATGTCTTAAAGTTTTAGTTTATATTTCTCTAATTAGTGCTGAGGGTAAGCATCTATTCATATGTTTAACAGCAATTTATTTCCTCTATGTCAACTGCAATGTCATATTCTAGGTGACTTTCTACCAATTCCTTTTCTTTATTAAAAGCAATCTCTCTAGTAAATAATATTCAATATCCAAATTGGTCTTTGTATAGTTCTTTATAGTTCTTTAAGCCCATTCATATATTTTTTTAATTTAATAAGTGCAAGAAGCTAGTAAGAAGGCATAAAAATAGTATTCCTATTTTCTAGCTCAGGAAGCCAAGGTTTAGACAGTTAGCAGATTTGGCCAAAGAGCTCACAGAAAGTTGTATCTAATGTTAGAATTCATGTGGTTTACCTTCTAGTCTAATGGG
>NW_024349797.1:13715075-13716315 GCF_902729225.1 Pteropus medius
TCATTTTTTTTTTTTTGACAACTGACAAGGAATGCTTCTGGGTTCAACTTATGATATTGATTCCCAAGTATTCCCTGGCCTGTCCCTGGGAATCTGGTCTCTAGTTTATCAGAAAGGGGCTTTGGGATGAAAAGTATCCGAATGATTTGGGAAAAGGGACAGGAAAGATCTTTAAAAGCTAGAACTATATTGTGCCCATATTGCAGGGCAATTGGGCAAGAGAGCCAGAGCTGTGAGCAATGGGGCAAAAACAGAAAGAGGCAAACCCAGTCAGAGCTGCCTCTGAGGACCTGGCATGCAGCCACCAGAACCTGCAGGCAGGAAAGGGCTTGGTGAGCACAGCAGGAGTTGAGTCAGCTAAGCTGTGCTGAAGGGCTCTAGAACTAAATTGCACTGGGTGTGACTTAGATCTAAAACCCGGCCATCTTCTCACCAAACTCCTGTCTTCAAGGCCAGTGTAGCCAGAAGATGCGACGAGCAACAGTTCACAAATCTGAGCTTACACTTTTAATGAAAGGTACCATTTCACCCTTCAATTTAGTTACTACATCAATCTGTTCATTTCCTTTAACAGTAGTTCCTTCCTTAGATGCACAGGAAAAACTCTCCTCCCATTTCCCACTCTCACTGAAGCATTAATATTCATCAAGTCGAAGAATCCTGGAATAGCAAGCATGTTAGGATTGTTTAGAAATTCTATCATCTAAACGAGCTCCCGTCCCATTCATAGGGTGGGTGAGAAGTGCAATGCAGCCAAACATTGGAAAGGTGGGAATCTAATCAGCTCTTGGTGGCACCACTACTGGCTTCACCCAGCCAGCCCCGAGAGCTGGCCCGGAGCCCACACTGCAGCCTGACTCTGCCTAGGTAGCTGGAGACAGGGCCTCCTGGCAAGACTTCAGCAGTACATCTGCTCACCGGGGCAGGGCAGGTGCTAAAGGCAAAGCTTCCGTGGCGAGCACGGGAAGGAGGCCTTAGACATCACACAAACATGGTCTCATGTCATGCAGGAGTTAGGAACGAAAGCCAAAACATAAGGCAAAAACCAGGTGTAGACAAAATTACTTTAAAATTAAAAATGGCTTCAAAATGGAGTAACCTGAAAAATCCACAACGTGTACCGTGCATATTGAAAACTTGCTTCTAATTCTCCAGACGATATCTATCTATCCATCCATCCATCCATCCATCCATCCATCCATCCATCCATCCATCCATCCATCATCTACCTACCTATCTA
>NW_024349797.1:13719161-13740363 GCF_902729225.1 Pteropus medius
ATATAAGATCCATCCAAGGGTGGTGGTGGGGGGGGGGTCAAAAAGTTAGAAAATTGTATCACTATCAAAAAGCACATAATTTGCAAATTTTTGTATGTGTGTGAGCAGATCGTGCCATGTACTTTTAGGCAACATATTAAAATTCTACTTCCAAGTAGTCATCTGCAAGATTTTTCTGATCCTTCTCATTTACCCACTATCACTTAACCAGCTACCCTCCACCAGACTTGGAACAGAAAGCTGCACTAGAAATTTTCCACCCACCATTTTGCAGAACTGAGCCCTCACACATACCTTCGAAGGGTTACTATGAGGACATTACACAGACCTTGATGCTGTCAAAACTACGCTCAGTTAAGCTAATAGAGGATGTTCCATTTCAAAACATGCCCATGTTATGTCCTGATGAGGAGTTATCAAAAAAAAAGGAATTGGGACCACTTTTGAATGATGACATCCGTACTACCACAGCGATTCACCTATCAAGCTAATTTAGGTTTAGAGCCAAAATCAACACTGCTGTCAGAGAGTTGATTTCTATTCATTTAAAAATTTCCAGGCTAAAGAGAGATCAGTGGGAATTTTAATGTCTTAGGAAAAAGGAGAAAAAAAAAGAGAACGTAAGTACTGCACATGGCAACAAGAATTGGAACTCTCAATTTAACCAGCAAGTGTTTACCAAGCATCCAGTATAAGGGTCCATCCTGCACAGGGAGGAGACGCCAAAACACAGCCTCTGTCCTGAAGATGATGATGATGAAGATGACCGCTAACGACTATTGAAATGACTTACTGTAAGCCAAGGAGTATCTTCTGTCTTTTACTAAATTAATTCTCATCAGGGACTATTATTAATAGGTACATTTCATAGGTGAGTAAATTGAGGCACATTAAGTAGAAATATTTGAATAGTACTTCTCATAGATGAGTTGCAAATAATTTTAATGTTCTCTCTCATTTGATTCTCCCAAGAACCACAGTGAGGCAGGCAGGACCAGAAGAGTCCCACAGCCACACGGCGGTTATGGCAGAACCACAACATCTATAAAGAGATAGCATTAAAAGGCCGTCCTGTGAGATCCAAATGAGGTACCAACAAGGAATTCTATTAAAATTCACTTAGGAGAGGATCACTTCCTGTGCAACCACTACCCCTTAGGGTAGGTTGTATTCAGAGGGGCAGAAAGGCAAGGGGACACCATTTCAGATGGCAAGGGGAGCCAGAGAGAAGTATGGAGGTAGATAAGTACGAGGTGTACTTGGAGATCAGGAAGTGAATCGGTTTGGTTTGAGGGAGGCTCAACGGGGCAATCACCAGGAGATAGCAATGGCAGGAAATGGGGAACCACTGCGGATTATGCGCAGAGCGAGGTAGGATCAAAGGAATTAAAATGGTCAGGCTTTCCAGAAGGTGAGTTTAGAGGGAAGGATCGTCAAAAAATAATGGTAAAGGAGAAAGTTAGGATAATTGTGGCTGCTGAATAAATGACAGGATAAATACTACAGAATAAATTGCTGTATATTCTAAATTACAAAGAAATGTCAAACATAAAAATAAGCAGAACCAACTCTCCAAATCGAAGGGCTTTCATGCAGACTGAAAAAGAACCCATAGAATCTCTACGAAAATGTCTACGACTCGGATCTTGTCTCTGAATTGTTTCTAACTTTATCCTTTTTTTAATGGCTAATCCTCGGGTTGCCTCACAGGCTCTCACTCCCTGCTAAAAAGTGAAAGCTACACATCATCATCATTAATAATAAATGGAAAGGACTCAGGTTCCTGCACTTGACAGGAAAAGCATAAAGACAGAACAAGCCCTGAAAGTACACTTGAAGGTGATAATGATTCATCACAGTTAAACGTCTCCAAAACCCTCCACGAAAAACCTTACCCAGCCTGGCCTGTTACGCGTCGGATTGCGTCCCCTAAAAAGATGTGCTGAAGTCCTAACTCCTGAAACCTCAGAATGTGACCTTATTTGCAAATAGGGTCTTGCAGATGCAATGAGTTAAGATGAGGTCATACTGGAATAGGGTGGGCCCTCAACCCAATACAACTGGGGTCCTTACAAGAAAAGGAGAGATACCGATAGAAACAGAGAGAACACGGTATGGCACTGGAGGCAGAGACTGGAGCTGTGCTGCCACAGCCAAGGAACACCATGAATCGCCAGCAACACCAGGAGCCGGGAGAAAGGCACAGGGCAGATCCTCCCACACAGCCTTCAGTCTGCACGGTCCCTGCCGACACCTGGATTTGTGAATTCTAATCCCCCGAACGTATGAGAGAACACATTTCTGTTGCTTTAAAGGCACTCTGTAGTACTTTCTTACAGCAGCTGTAGGACACTGATACACTAACTCCATCTCAGCTGTTGGGAGGTCGGACAGAAGGGAAAACCCAGGCTCGTTAAAGCTTGGGAGACTGGAGTTCCAGGCTCCATCTGCAAATCCTCCCAGTTAACCCCACTGGACCCAGTGTCCATGTCCTCGAAATGAAGTACTTGGGCAGGATGAGCCGTCAGTCCTCTCTTAGGTTTGAAGCTCTGTGATTCTATCACATCATAGCCAAGAAAGTCATTTGCTCTAATACCTACTGAAGGTAAGAGTACAATGGGGCTGAAAAAAAAGGAAAATGTTTTCAAATTCAAGAAACCTACAAACACCAGTAGAAGTCAAGGAGAAAGCGAAAAGAAAGAGTAATTAGTGGTGGTGGTTGCATTTACCATATGCCACATAATCATTCCATCTTCACGTCAAATCTGGCCTGCAGCCCTCATGCCATAGCGAGTTAATACAAAGAGACGCCAGGAGCTGCCAGACGCAGAAAATTAATACATGGGATGCAAGGAGGATCTTAGCAACCTACACTTCATTTTCCAAACCTGCTCATGTCAAGGTCATTTAACCCCAGAAAGACAAAACCTGCTGCGTGGCAAAGAAAGAAAAAAAGAAAGAAAGAGAACCTGGCATCGACATTGTCCCCCAGTCCTTACCCCAATAATACCACGTCCTTTCTGTCGCACATAATTCCCGGCTGGTGGGCGCTTCGGAATGACTAGAAATTAATGATTAGTGAAACAAACCCCACTAGAAAAGACCAACAAGAAATTCCTGTAACAACCTCACACGTACACTCGATTCTATTTTACCTTTCTTTCTTGAGAGTAAATTGCGGCTGTCAAATTACACCCTTTCATTACTGTCACCGACTCTTTTAAAAACGGCTAATCAGAAAAGCCTACAGAGGTATTTAATCAGATTTTTTTTTTTTCTTCAAATGACCTAATGTTTTGGTACGAAACTGCTGCCAGCTCATGCTGGGCAGAAATTTAGCACTGTCAGCATTTAATTATTATTTTATCACGGATTTCTTTACTTTCCTACAGGGAAGAAATAACTTAAAAAAAAAATTTTTTTTAAATGCAACAAACGCTTAGCTTTAAAAATTGCAAGGCACTGCCCTCGTTATTGCGCTTTGTCAAAAATGACTAATTCGGGGCATGAGACATATCACAGAGGTGCACTTCTGAAGTTAGTAAGTGGTACCGCCATCACCCAGAACACGGACAGCGTGACGTGAAATCGTGCTCATTGTGCTGGGTCTGGGGAGAGGAAATCATCCGCGACTCCTCTGTGTTTGCGTGTGACCGCAGCTCCCATGTATTCCAAACGGCGTCCCCTGCCCTAGGACACCTGAATGAAGCCCGTGGGCCGCTCTTTCTCCTCCTCGTCCCCACCGTCGTCTCTTCCCCTCGAACCACGGCTCCTTTCTCCCTGCTTTGGAGTCGAGCTCTGGGAACAGGCTGGGGATGCTTGGCGCAGGCAAGAGAGCAACAATTATTTATTGAGCATCTACTGTAAGCAAGCGATTACATTATGTGCTGCGAACGCCACGTGGTTTAAACCTAAGTAAGGAAGGGGTGCCTGGGGAAGATTCACAGGTAAGAACAAAGCTGGCTGTTTATCAGGGCGTGGTACGATGCATGAGTGGAAGTATAAGAAAGGTGACACCGGCTCCCAAGGGTGACTGTGCCGCCGACACACACTTCATTTCAAAGCAGAACCTTAAGACTCTTCTCCCAAATCTCTCCTTCTGCCAGCCCCCTAAATTTCTCCCATCTTAATAAATGCCGCCTCTTACATGTCGGCATCCCAGGACCTCCTTGGCCCTCCCCGCTTCCATCCCAATAATCCAGAAAGCTCTCCTCATCTTCACTTCAGTACTTCCCCTTATTCTATCCAGTCCAGGGCCATCACTCTCCTGGTCTCCACGATCACACTCACGCTCACCTCAGGACCATTCTACACACGACGCAAAGTGATGCTCTAAACAGAAACTCGACCATGCCATTTCCATGCCTAAAACTGGGCAATGGCTTCCACGGCATCTAGAAGAACCCCAGCCTCCTCCCTGAGCCTCCTGCCCCTGAGCCACCTACCCCTGGGCCTCATCGGGCCACCCTCTCCCTCACATTCACACTGTTCCAAGCCCCCAAACAAGCCAGGCTCCCTCCGTCAGCCTCAGGGGCTTTGCACATGCCGTGCCCTCAGCTTGCAAGCTCTTCCTTCTACCATCTGCAGAAGAAACTACTGGTGGATTTTTAAAACTCTCTGTACATGTCACCTCCTCAGAGCTGGCCCCTAGCCTCTGCGTCTTTCCTTGCTTTTCATCACAATTTGCAGTTGTTTTACTTGTTTGTTTACTTGTTAATTATATATAAATTCCTTGCTGGCCAGGGCCTCCTCTGTCCTTTTCACTGCTACAAGCCCACCCACTGACATAATGCCTGACACAAACCAGATTCAATATTTTATTAAATGAATGAATCAAGCGTTTGTTATTTATTTCCCAAGAAAGTATACATAGGAGGAAGGTCCTATATGTATTTACACATAGTTTGGGTCATGGATGATTTCGTTCTTTTTTCTTTTTTTTAATTGAGGTATAATTGACATATAACATTATATTAGTTTTGGGTGTACGACATAATGTTTGATATTTGTAGATACTATAAAATGATCGCCACAATAAGTCTAGTTAACATGCGTCGCCATACACAGTTGGAACTTCTTTCCTTCCGATGAGAACTTTTAAGATCTACTTTCTTAGCAACTTCCAAATATGCAATACAGCGTTGTTAACTAGAGTCACCACGCTGTACACTTTGGCCCTTGCTTAGATAACCTTCAAGTGGAGCTGAATATTAGTCTTTTTGTCGGTTCCCACCATCGGACCCAGATGACCCACGGACAGCAGGGAGGGCCAAAGGAATAGATGTGAGAAGTGGGTGCCAGGCCCGGAGTCACGGAAAGGGTGGAGGTGGTGAAAAGCCACGGTGATCTTGGGTGAGCAGCAGGCTAAGACAAGACTTCCCACTAAGATTCGGCCCGGCTCTGCTGTTGCTGCAGCTGCTGCTCACCTTCTATTTCTATCTCCTAGAGGAAGGGCTGCTTCCTCCATGAGGTGGCTGCGTTTTTACACTGAGCACTGTACAATGAAGCCATTTAAAAGAGATGGTTACTACAGAGGTCTGCCTACACACACAGTTAACACAGAAACCTCAAGGAAACCTTGATGTGGCCAGAAAACGTGGGTCGTGACAAATCAGTTCAACATATATTTTTGAGGCCAGACATTGCTCTAGTCAATGGAGATTTGGAGCTAAAATTAAAAAAGAAAAATAGTCCCTGCCTTGAAGAAACTTATAGATCAGAGAGGGAGGGAGTCTCCTATACAGCATCTCTATATACCTGTTCTCCGATCTATGCCCATGAAATAGCACGCTCATCAGTGACTGATAGGAATTGGGGCTGATGCTATTACAGCTAGGGACCCATGAATGTCTGCCTCTTGCCCCTCACCCTAACTCCTTCCCCTTCCCACCCAGTGAGCTATACACAGGAACAGACTCAATGGGAACCCAAGTTCAACTTGATCATGAGCTGAGCTGACACGGCACTCTGGAGAGACTTATTCACCTTGCCACACACAAGAGAGGAGACGCGTGGAGCCACACTGTACATTTGAAGGCACTGTGATCTTGCCCACCATTGCTTGAGGCCCATTTTATTTTCTATAATTTGGCACATCAGTTTCACAGTTGCTCCACCCAAGTGGCATGAAGGGCGGTTGAAGGCTGGAGCTGAAATGCATGATATTTCTTGCAGCACATCCTGTGATGAATTTCGTCTCTTTCCCATCTTACAGCCCAGGAAGTAGGCTTGGAGATGTAAGGAGACTGCCTGAGATCGCAGCCACAGGGCAGCTGAGCAGGATCTAAACCCAGGTCTTTTAATCGTAAATTCTGTTCGCTACTTTTGCATTGAGCCTAAGCATAATAGTAAAGTTACATGTATGATGTCGTAGGTATATGTAGGAAGCAGATTTTATGACAAACCCATAACCGCTGTCAGCAAAACAAAAGCAACCGTTTCTAGAAATTTCAAACTGTGGTAAGACTTCAGCTACATTGAATAGCTATCGAAAACGACCCAGAAATTTAAATGAGAAAGAAGGATCTCCGAGTAGCTAAAAAGCCCTTGCACTGGGCACTGCCCTCAAAGACTGTCCCCTTGAACTTTTGTTCAGAACCTACTGACCCTCCCTTTGAACTTAATTCTAATTAGTTGTGTTGTCTGGTTTCTTAGCCTCTAGCCAGGTAGATGTGGCAAATTAAAATGGACTCCTGGAGAAGTGATAGATTCAAAGTGAAAAAAAAAAATAAATCACAATAGAGCAGCAGTTGGCAAATTGTTCCTGTAAAGATAAAGATCAAACAGTAAATATTTTACACATCGTCGATCATACCTTCTCTGATGTGACTGTTCAACTCTACCATTGTCACCACTGTCCCTCAAAAGAAGCAAACAGATGAGAGTGGCTCTGTCCCAATAAGATTTTACTTACAAAAACAGGTGGTGGGTCGAATTTGGCCCAGAGGCTATAGTTTGCCACCCATGGAATAGAGAAAAGCTTCAAAGCCAACACAATATCTATGAAATCTTAGTAATCTGGGGCCATATCATAAAGAAATAAATAATCCTAACCTCAAAAGCCCTCGGGACAACTGTATTACAAAAGAGTATGATTCTTCATCATAAAATTATAAAATTTTAGCAATCTAAAAAAGCTTGGGAACATTATGCCCCAATTCTCCATTTTTGTAGATGAAGAAATAAATTCTCAGAGATGTTAAGAGACTTGCAAAAGGTCAAACAGCTAATTAATGATTAAACTTAAATTAGAACCGGTTTTGACTCTAAGTTTAGAACTCTTTCCATTATTTCATGTCTATTATTTTAGCCTTTCGGTAACAATGGAATGGAGGAAATGCTCATTTAATTAAAACACTACACCCTTGAGATTGTTAAGATTCTGGAATCATTAAAGTACACAGCTCCGGATATTTATAAAGATGATTTTGAATCATCAAGGCAAAGGTTAAATTAGGTTTAACGTACTCAGAGAATATAATGTCAGAAGTAGTGCTAAAAAGAAAACATTTCGAATAATTAAAAAATTAATATATGTGGAAATTCTTATTCTCCCTTGTATGTGGGAAAATGAGGTATCATTGCCAGTTAGTGTATGAAAAGCTTGCCTTCATATTTGATCAATTTAGACACGTTCATAAATTCTGACCAGTTCCAGGACAGCCCAAGAATCGCCGAGGTATTGGCAGGCCCCGAGTAATTTCTCAACCTGCTGGGCACCCATATTCATTCAATTACCTTATCTAACGAAACAACAAAAGCCATCTTCAGCCCTACCTGTCCCTTTCTCTTTTCTATCATTACTGATGTCTTCTGCTCCTTTTCTGAATTAATTAGGAAATAAAAATAGAAGCCCTGACATGTTTATAAAGATTCAGAGTGCTGGTTAAACATGAAAGAACAGAGGTTGAGAACACAGAGGTGACAAATTTTATTTCTGTGATGACAAGTTAGAGTTGTCCTGCCAGCTGGCCCTTGCAGCAGCCAGAAGCATGCACCTGTCTACAGAGCAGTCAGAAAGGGAGCGGGAGCTGGAAAAGGCTGAGGGCCCAGTGGCCTTCCATGCCATGCAAATGAGTTCTCATTGCTCGATGGCATCCCGGGGCGGGGCCTGACCTCTCCAGACGCTGGGGGAGGCAGAGAGACCACTTCCGTTTTCCTGACCACAAAGGCGGTCCTGTTCCTGCTTACAGACCCTGCCTAGAGCAGAGCTCTGGTTCCCGGAGTTCACTTTGTTCAGACTCCCACTGGGCAGGAAAAGGGCAAAGGGGGTGGGTGGGTCCCCTATGCTTCTGAGTGTATACTTTCCAGTTTGACAGACCTGCCAGAGAAAATGAGAAGCGATAAGTGATTGGGCCCCGATTAGATCAGCCACCTTGGGAAAGGTGCTGAGACAGAGATATTTCACCGAAATAAGGAGAAACCTGGGAATAGATTTCTGGCAAGCAATCCCCGAAGTAGATACGGTCTGAATTGGAAATGGATTTCATGGGCAGATAAAGTCTAATAAATGACAGGTCACTCGAAAATCATATATCATCGAGTCTCATACAGTGTCTGTGAAATTTGTTATCAATAATTGAACACCGGGAGAACCTAGCCCTTAGCAAATATTTAATTTCAAAACATATCTACTGATTTACTCAGATACAGCATACATAGTATATTAAAAATATATTACAAGAAGCCAGATGCCAATAAAGCTGCACTTAGGGAAAACCAGCTGCACTTGTTGCTTTCTGAATATTTTGTGAAAGAAGGGACTGGGCCCTCCGGCCACACAGCAAGTCCACCAGCAACTTCTAAATTGCACCGAAGGTAAAGGTTTGCAAGCGTGCGCCCCTTCACGCCGTTTAGACGTGACCTGCACTCCCATTCCTGGGCCCAGGAACAAGCGAGGTGCCACGTGTGCAAGGACTGGGGGACAAGAACCGGGGGCCCCGCCAGACACAGCACACCAGGCCCAAAGGCTAAAGGAGGAGGGGGTATCTGCCTAAAGCAAGGTCTCTAGTAGCAAAGAAGAGTCATTTTTAAGGAGATAGGAGGCCAAATTATCTCCATAGCCACAGTTTGCAATTATTGCTGATCTGAGAGCCACTCTCCCTGCAGCCCCCACCCATCACACAGTCCCCTCCAGAGAAGACCCTCACCACTTCCCGGATGAAAAGTGCCACCCCTTGCTATAGTCTGAATGTTTGTGCCCACTCCCCACGCCCCCGCCCCAGGCCTGCAAATTCACATGTTGAAATCCTAATCCCCAACGTGATGGTGTGAGGAGGTGGGGCCTTTGGGAGGTGATTAGGTCATGAGGGTGGAGCCCTCATGAATGGGATCAGCGTCTTATAAAGGAGACCTCAGATCTCTCCCTGGCCCCTTCGACCATGTGAGGACACAATGAGAAGTCTGTGACCTGGGAAAGGGCCCTCACCCACCCACGCTGGCACCTTGATCTCAAGACTTTCTCCTCCAGACTGTGAGAAATTAATTTCTGTTGTTTATAAGCCACCCGGTCGGCGATATTTCATTACAGCACCTGAACGGAGGAAGACTCCATTGAACTGAGTTAAAAATGGAGGTATGAGCTCAACAAGGACTAATCAGTTTCTCTGTAAACACTTCCCTAATGAGGTTTTAGGTCTTCCTTGGGATTGATAAAGGCCTGGAATGGATACGCTGGCAGGGAGCTAGAGACGAGAGAGAGAGAACCACCCAGTGGATGCCTCTAATCATCTTCCACTCAAAACGTTGAGGGGAAAACTGAACTAAGGGCTTGAAAAAGCTCACTGCCTGTCCCAGCTCTGCCTTTCTGAGCCTGTGGCCTCGAGGTCTGACTCTACAGTCTCGAAGAGCCCTTCCATGCTAGAGTACTGGAACATAACTTATGAACTCTCAGCAAAGGGATCTCTACCACGTCCCATCCCACTACACTGGTGTCGCAATGGGAAGCTCCTCCGACCATCTCATAGGCAGGAGGCATGAGGAGAAAAGACTGGGGAACTGTCAGGAAACCTGGCTTACCTACATGTGCGAAGGTGGCCCAGACCTCTGGGATCCTTCCCGCTCTCAAGAGACCCTTTCACAGGGTCTCTTCCCTGTGAAATCCAGAATTGTCTTGACAGCCAGAAAACTATGAATGTCTCAGTTCTGCATGTCGTGTCTTTAAGGGGGTCGGAAGGGTGTACCAGAACGCTGAAACCAAACCCCCACCCAGCCACCACCACTGTATACCAGAAGCTTCAGCAGACGAGATCAGGTAAGAAAACCAGAAAGTCCTCCAAGCCAAAGTGAGATGCTAAGAACAAACCTGCCTAAGCTGATGATGATGAGACCAACCCGGACTCAAAGTTTCTCCTTCATAAACAGCAGCTGCCATCTTCCTCATCTTCCCTGGTAAAATTCCTACCTTTCATAGTCAGTGGCCAGCCCACCAAGGACTCCCAAGAGATACTGACCCCTGAAGGTCAGAGTAAAAAATCACTCTAGTGATGACCTTGAGGGACCTTTCCATTTAGACAGGCTCACAGGTCTGCTGGTCACCAACCACTTGACCCTTCAGAGTCACGAAGTCATATGCATCAAAATGTTACAAATATCAAAATGGCCACGTGCGCCAGCATTTAGCACGCTGTAGAACAATTTAAATTGCGACAGCACGAAGGGGACTGGGACGTTTGTGTGGGGTCCACAAACTCTGGCAGAGCTGGGGACCGTGGTGGGTGGGGACAAAGGCTGGAACGAAGAGGAGTGAGGGGGCCGGACAAGCTGCTCACTCCCTACTTACGCCAAAAGCCGGTCTTCTCCAATGCTGGTGAGTTCTCTGCAAAACAAAAGCCCAGTCTGCAGTTCACTGTCAGAGCCAAGAACACACAAACCACAGAGTATGTGGAAGTCAGCACTTGGGAACCAAAGCAGCGGCCACGTTCGGGCCCCAGGATGCTGCCTGGAACAGCTCCTTTCCTCTCTCCTGGTGACCACTGATTTGCAATCCAACCCAGACCCCTAAGTCAGAGGCCATCGATGTCATCTAACAACCATTTCTTACCTTGGGCTAATAACCCCAGATCGTGTTTTGTCTGCTTTTGGAAGCACTAAGCAATGCTGTGGACATGTGATCAACTGGTCAGAGAAATAATGCAGCTCGTGATGCTGGACAGGGCTCCCGACGGCCCTCCCACCTCAACGGCAGTGTTTGTGAAACGCTTCGCTCAGCAGAAAGAGAACCTGGATGCCGCGTGTCTAACTGATCAACTCCTCGCTCCGAGCTTTGTGTACGTGGGAGAAGAATCACTTTTGCACCAGGACTCATGTTAGCAACTTCCACCCTGACACCACAGCCACTTATTTTCAGTCCGTTGCTTTTGCCTCTGATGGCTCCCAAGTTAATTTTCCAGATACCATTTTGGTCAAGTCTAGGAGCCCTGCAGGAAAAATGTTACAAATATCAAAACAGCCCTGTGTGCCAGCATTTAGCCCTTTGTAGAACAATTTAAATTTCGTGCATTTAGACCACTTCATATTAACTAATTTAGAAAATTTTGCTTTAGCAGACTTAGCGGCTGCTTTTCACTGCCAAACTAAATACTCCACTTTAAAATACACCCCTGCGTACACGTGATTTCTCCTTTTAGGCTAGGAATGTGATGTTGACATAAATGTCAAATAAAATTAATGAGAGAACGGGCTCTCAAATGGTACTCCTGTGAAGGGAATTTGTTAGACTGGGACCTTTGAGCCCAAATGTATATATAATTATACAACACTCATATGAGGAAAGAGTCTGAATGTTAAGCTTTAGCAAATTTATCACCTTTGTCAGAAATGCTGTTACCTACAAAAAAAGCAAGTTGTGAGTAAATTAAGATGAAAATACCATCAGATTAGAAGTGCATAGTCTGTCACAGCAAGGTACTGTAGAATTAGCAGGGTGGCCCATCTGCTGAGTATCAAGTCCTCCCCTTATCTAGATAGAATTCAGATCAGATGTCTGCTGCTCTGCCCGAATACTTCCTCTATTGGCTTTGCAAATGGACTTCCTCCTGCCCAACCCAGCTCCTCCCTCCACCCCTCATCCCAACTGGCCACTTAGAGCAAAAATGGCAGTTAGAGCAATAACAGGTATTTCCACTCAATAGCCAAGGCACTGCATACTAGCAGAGTGGCTGCCTCCATCCGTACACTGATATAACCACTTTGTCTTTTATTTGCAGTCTCAAAATCTTCCCCAAGTATGGCAGAATCACAGCAAATCACTCTAATCATTGAAAAGAGCTCTATTCCCAGTAAAGCAGCAAGTCTCCTCTTGTCAGAGGAACAGGCATGGAGTAAAATTTCCTGTAAACACAAGGGAAGCCTCCTTTTACCCCCATGCCAAGAAAAACGGCAAGCAGGACCCAACTGCAGGCACACCAGCATTTATGTAGGGAACCTGCAAGCGTCTGGGGGGAGCAAATGCCTCGGGGGACGAGTTTCAAAGAAAACATTTACGGTGCTGTGTTTTCTACATTTCACATTGAATCCTAAGGACTAGACACCACCAGTCACATTCCTTCTTCATACACTGATCTCAAATACAATCACATACTTTTGAAAATCCATCATGTTTTCCCTAAATAAAATTAGAAGGAATTAGAAGGCTTCGTTTCTATTTCTTTCCAGTTACTAGGAGACTTTCGTCTCCTGGAAAAGCCCCAGAAGAATAGCACGAAAAGTCCTAGGAGTGATTCCTCTAATGACAGGAGTAAATCCTAGACAAATTAAACAAAACCCACAAATTCCTTCTGATGTTCACACATCTTTAAACAGTTCACAAAAATCCATACATCGGGGCAGTCACCAAGAATCTCTAATTAATTTACAGTGAGGGAAAGAGAAAGCATTGAATACCAACTTCGCACAACTCACATTCCTGTTTACTAGGAAGTAGTCCTCACTCTGGATAATTTAAAATGTCTGTGTAGGACCCAGGGAACATTCTCCATTTCTATTCTTCTTCTCCAGGCTATCAGTTCATAATGAACAAATATGAAAATTTTTCTGAGGGGGAAATCCGACTACCAAAATAACTCCTTCATAATTCATGTGTGCAATCACAACGGTGATTAATAAAATCCTGAAACAGTTCCTAAAAGCCTAAAGCATTAATTACTCTGTTAGATGTCAGGACTCTATGAAAACCTATGACAGCAGGTTATGCAGGCAAATTAAATCATGTGAACTTAAGGCGGAAAAAGCTAAATCTTCACTTGGTGGATTTGCAGGCTGGTAAATGCGTGCTTTCCAAGAGGGGTGACCAACCCATGGCTCTTCGGGGCTCTAGATTTCAACCTTAAAAGACATATGAAAGAAGTAAAAAAAAAAATGCCATTGCAAATTAAATTAATGCTAGGATGAAAGGTAATATTATATCCCTTGAAGGAGCTAAAATAAATGGTACTATTTATATTAAGGGGAAACTAACTTTCATTGAGTGTCTACTGTGTGTCCGGCGCTAACTGGTCAACGTGATCCTTCTCTCGGCCGCTGTGACACCACACGCCCAATTCTGCTTCAACCCCCATGAAGGCTCCTTCTCGATAACGTTTTGCTAGCTCATCTCTTCTTGGTCTGACCTCTAAATCTTAGTGCTTAGGGCTCGGTCTTGGGCTCTTTTCTCTCTTCGGCCCCTCTCTCTGGACGATCTCACCCAGTCTTATAGATATAGACACCATCTATATGCCGATGACTCTCTCCCCACTTCCCACGCCCGGCTCGAGATGTAAATAACCCAGCGGCCCGACGGGCATCGCCAGCACGCATCTCAAACCTGCGCTGTCCCAAACAGAACTCCAGATCACCACCTCCCCGCCCAAGTCCTTCTCATCTCAGGAAACAACACTACCTTCCGAAATCCTAAAACGATCCTCTGCTGCTCCTTTTCCCCCACACCCTCCACTTCCGGCCCATCAGCCCTACTTCCGAAATATACCCGGACTCTTTCCACTCCCACCATTCCCTTTTACCACTCTAGTTGAAGCCCCTTCTCTCCCAGACACTGTCACACCTCTTACAAGGTCTCCCTGCTTCCATCCTCCACGTGGTAGCCAGAATGATCTTTTGAAAAAAATAAATCACAAACAAACGGAAACAAACTCAAAGATAGAGAGAACGAACTGATAGTTGGCAGAGTGGAAGGAGGTTGGCGGATGGGCAGAAAAGGGGGAGGGGATTAAGAAGTACAAACTTCCAGTTATAAAATAAGTCATAAGATGTAATGTACAGCATAGGGAATATATATAATCAATAATATCATAATAACTACATACGGTAACTGGTGGTTATGACACTTATTGTGGTGATCACCTCACAAGGTATGTGAATGCTGAGTCACTATGTGGTATGCCTAAAACTAATATAAGATTATATGTGAACTATAATAAAAGATAAATAAATCAATAAACCAGATTCGGTAACTCCTTTGTTTAAAATTCTCCAGTATTTCTATTCAGTATACCTAGTATAAAATCCATACTTCCCTTGCCTATAAGACCCAGAGTAATGGGGCCCTGTTATTTCATCTTCCAGTCACTTCAGAACTCACCGACCTTGAGCCACAATAGTCCTTCTTCCGGTCCTCAAACATGGAAGCTGGTTTCTACCCCTCTGGGCCTCTCAATGTATTGTGCCCTTTGGCCTTTTATGTAACTAGAGAACTCTCCCCTGACACCCTTGTCAAAGGGGTCTCACTATCATTCATTATCATTCTTTACCCTATATGGGTATTTTATGCCTGAGAGTATCATATATATTTATTTGTTTAACTACTTATTGTTTCCCTGCCCCTTTGATCAAATCTCCTCTCCATGACAGCTGGAACACTGAGCATCCTTCTCACGGCTATAGAGTAGATACCCAATAATATTTTCTCAATAAGTACATAAATAAGTAAATATATTTCCCTACATTTTGCTAACTTTATGAAATAGATTATTCCTATGTTGAAGAGAAGAAAAATGAGGTTTCCAGAGGTACGTCCAAGGTCATCCTGGTAACTGGAGGCAAAGCCAGAATTTGAACCTGAATCTATTTGACTCATGTGCCCATCTTTTCACACACCAGATTAGTATTTCTAACAGAGTCTAGAAAATCAATCAAGAATGGGAACTCTGCTCCTAAGATTTTCCAGAAACAAATCGCCTGGGAACTTACACTAGGCTGAGAATTTCTTCTTCCACCACAGATTCATTGCCTATAAACTGGGGGAACCAAGTGAGTTTCTCATGGAGCTTTTAGGAGAAATAATTTTCTTCTAGATTATAAAGAGTTTTGTAACCTCTCACATGATTGTTTTTTAAGACTAACCGCCCCGAATGTTTTTAACTAAAACTTGTTCTGTGCAGATACCACCATGCAAGCTCCTTGGTCAATTCT
This sequence comes from Pteropus medius, assembly GCF_902729225.1. NCBI lineage: Eukaryota > Metazoa > Chordata > Mammalia > Chiroptera > Pteropodidae > Pteropus > Pteropus medius. Next base: position 13,734,567 of record NW_024349797.1, read on the forward strand.
GAGTATCATACAAACACAGGCAAGAGTTATGGACCACATAATACCGAGAAAAGGGGATGTGACCTCATCCTCCTGGAAGATTTTGGGTAATGGAAAGGAATGGGTGATTTCTAGAAGGTTCCCCCCTCCCTGCAGTTTCCATCTGTATGATTCTTTGTACCAACACCTGATTGCCTGATCTACTCTCCAGAAGCAAGACTGCTCTCCCCCAAATATGTGTACCCTAAGGATTTTGACCTGGTTTTATTTGTAACAGGCATACATACATTCGATCCACAGTTAGTGCAAGTGAAGTGTAAGGGACATGACATTATTTTATTTCTCCTAATTAAATATGGATCTCAAGGCCTCACTTCATGAAATTTGCTTTCAATTGTGTTTTTAGGGACCTTTTCCCTTTCCTAAGGATAAAGGAACACCTTGCGGGATTATATGTGCCCAGAAAATCGTGAAAAGCTCTGTGGGCTTCAGTTCCCAGAGTCACCTCATCACCCTTTCCCTACACCTGCTCTTTTCCCTCCAAATCAATTGGGGCCCTAGGAGTCCACGGTGTGGCTCCCAGGGCCATGGCACTTGGTTATTCTCATTTCTTGTAGCATCAGGTTTTAGTATCAAATTCTGCTGACTTCTTAAAATAAGTTGGGGGCGCTTCTTTTTTCTATTATTTGAAATGGTTTGTGGAAAATATGTTATTTCTTCTTTAAATATTTAATGAATTCAACAGAAAAGCCATCTGGGTTCTTGTGGTAAGGTTTTTCATTACATATTCATATGAGTAGATATAGCGCTACTCAAAGTGTTATTTTTCTTATAAGAGTTTCGTAAGTGGTATTTTGTCCATTTCTTCTAAAATTTTATTTCATCATATGCCGTAGGGTAATTCATCATATTGCTTCTTCTATTATCTTTCAAATATAGTGATGTCCCTTGTTTCATTCCTGATATTGATTATTTGCACTTTTTTTCTTGATTAGTTTCACTAAGATTTATCAATTTTATTAGTCCTTTGCATCTATTGATTCTCTCTCTCTCTATGAAATAGAATCTGTTTCATTTCTTTCTTCTCTAATTTTTATTATTTTCTTCTTTCTACCTGTTTTAAATTTTCATTGTTCTTTTTAACTTCTTAAAATTAATGCTTAGGTTATTTTTAAGCCCTTCCTTTTTTTCTAAATGTCTCTAAGTGTGGCTTTGGTTTAATTCAACATTTGGCATGTCATATTTTCATTGCCATTAATTTCTAATTTATATCTAATTTTCATTGCCATTTCTTCTTTGACCCATGATTGCTAATTTCTAACCATATAGGGATTTTTCAGTTATATTTTTTGTTACTGAATTCTAGTTTAATGTCACTGTGATCTGAAAATATATTCTATATGATTTCAAGTCTTTGAAATTTGCTGAGTTGCTTAATGACTCAGAATATGGACAATGTTGTCAAATACTCCATGTGCTCTTGAAAAGAATGTGTATTCTATATTTGTTCAGTGCACTGTTTTATAATTTAATGGAGTTTGTTAGTTAACTTTATTTAACCCATCTATATCCTAATTGATTTTTATTGTCTGCTGGTTGTTATCAATTACTAGGAGAGATAAGTTAAAATTTCTAATATATTAATATCTGTATTTCTCCTTGTAGGTCTTACAATTGTGTATTTAATAATTGCATATGAATTTAGAAATATTATATTTTTCTGGTGAAATGAACTTTTTTTATTAGGAAATAGCTCTCTTCATCTCTAATGGTACTTTTTGCTTGTTAAATGGTCTACTTTATCTGATATTAACATAGTTATACAATCTTTCTTTTGGTTAGTGTTTGCATGGTATGTCTTTTACATCCCTTTATGTTTGGCCCTTCTGTATCTTCTTAAGTAAAGTATGTCTCTCTAAAGCAGTATATAAGTTTTTAAAAATCTAATTTGATAATTTGTGACTTTTAATAAGAGTATTTAAAAAATACTCTATTTTAAAAAATATACTTGCTGATATATTTTGGCTTAAACTACTATTTTTTATTTGTCTCACTTACTCTAGGATCCTTTTTCTTCCATTTTCCACCTTCTTTTGAATTATCTGAATATTTTTTACTACTCTATTTCCCTCTTCTCTTAGCTTATTATTTATATATCCCTTCATTGTTCTTTTAAAGATTATCCAGAGTTTAAAACATGCATCCTCTACTTATTAATGACTAATACAATTTAGTTTTTTATTACTTCCTCTACAATAGAAGGACCTTTGAACAATTTAACTTCATTAATCTCTTCAGACAATTTACCTTCATTAATCTCTTCAGACATAATTTTCACATATTTTATTCCCTGTATATTTAGGGACAATTATCATTTTATTCAGTCAATATTTATTTATATTTAATCATCAATTGTTATTTCTATTGATCTTCATTACTTCCTACACCTCTGAGCTTTGATCTGGAAAAATTTTCCTTCGGTCCAAATGATGCTTTTAAGCATTACTTTAAGTACAAATCTGCTCATAACTTTTTTAACTTGTAGTTTTTCTTCATTTTTGAGGAATATTTTAAGTATAGAATTCATGCTTAACAGTTGTTTTCTTTCGGCAATTTGAAGATGTCATTCCATTTCATTCTGACTCCTTTCGTTTGAGTAGAAGACTCAGTTGTCAGTCTTATTACTGCTCTTTTGAAGGCAAGAGGTACCTACTCTTCCATCCCTAACTACTTTCCAGCTTTTCTCTTTATTTTTAATTTCAGAATTTTTACTGTTGTTCCTAGGTGAAGTTTTTTCATACTGAACCTGCTTGGTGTCTTAGGGCTTCTTAATTTGTGTCATTTCTTAGTTTTGGAAAATTCTCAGCCATTTTTTTCTCAAATATTTTTTCTGTTCCATTTTTCTTTCTCTCCTACTGAAACTTCAATTACTGATTAATCCACCCTCTGGATTCTTGTAAATATATCTTATTTGTCAATTTTTTTCTTTGTGTTTGATCATGTCTTGTCTTTTCATATGTCTACTTATTTTCACTGGGTGATAGATACAGTACGTGAAAAACTCTAGTGATAACATGAGGCTCTGAAAGATGTATCTTCTTCTCCAGAGTATTTTTACTTTTGCTTCTGGCAGGCACTTAGGCTGGGGACACTAATATGAAAATATTTAATTTTTGGCTTCAGTCCCTGTGAGAGTTTTTTCTATTTCGGTTCATCTTGACTTCGAGTTCCAAGTAGAAGCCTTGGTTATTTACTAGGGCTTCTGTTTTTTTGGCAGGATCTGAATACAATTAGCATGTCTCCAACCACATGAATTTGCTAAAAGTTTTGCTGAGTTTCTTAGTCTCTTAGCCACTACTTTTGGAATTGACAATTATGTCAAGAAGAAGATCCAAAAGCTAGGCTTAGGGCTTTCCTCCCCCAAACCTTGGCTCTGCAATTCCTCATTGCCTTGATGGCTCTCCAATGCTTTCAAAGTAACTTTTTTTTTTTTTAATTTTAAGCAGCTTTTCTCAGCAGAAGAATTGGTCTGAACAAAGCTGATCTACTACTGCTAGACACGGGGACTACCATTGTAAGTGAGGTGACCATAATGAATTTTTGGTATTAAGGATAGAAATCAGCCCTCGCTCAGTGTGGGAAGAAACCACTCAGTAGCTCATTGTATCACCAGAGGGAGTTAACTATTCCACACAGCCTGCTAGTTCCTGGGCTCTATATTTCATTAATGTCTTTGGCTGAGACTTGGTACCTCCAAAAGAGCAGTTTTGGAAACTTTTCCAAATGACACAAATTTTTCTAAAAAGATAAGCGAGAGGTATTAGAGATGAGAATAAAGTGAACATAATTTCCAAGAGAACTGTGCACCCTCCCCTCCTTACCATCATCTATTTTATTAGAAATAAATAGATGAAGAAATAGAAAAATAAATAGGTAGTCTGCTCTCATCTGTCAGAAATTCTATATCCTGTTCCATGAATGAAACAACATAACAAGTGAAGAGCTTGTTCTGTCTTGGCTTTTGAGGGAGCTAGATTCGCCACTCAAGTCATGTTCTAGAGTGAACACCTCTGGGCTGGAGAGCTGTTCTCTGACCAATGCCAGAGCTAAACTCGAGAGATGCTCAATCAAATAAAACAATGCCAATACCTAATTATAGACTCACCACATCTTAAAATTTGCAGCCTGACCCTTCCTGGAATTTCGATAATCCTATTCAGGATACAACTCCCTATTCTTCATCTGCATATTTTAGATGGCTTGACTCAAAATAATGTTTTGTATATAAACAGCCCAACATTTTTCCAAAACACAGGCTTTATCGGCATATAAAGTAATTTGCCACATGCATTGTGTTTGCATCCGAGCAGGTGGATAATAGATTATAGTTACTAAGATGTTAGTGTATTTTCTCATCCACGATACGGTTCAGTAAGAGAAAGAAAACCACTCAAAAACAAATTATGATTCTAGCAATTTAACTCAAGTCCATATGTCATTCTCATCTACTGAGACCAATAGCAACAGAAAATAAAAAAGAAACATTGAAAAAACACTGAGCCAAGAAACAAGTAATGAGTTAACCTCAAGGAGCGAGTGATATGGAAGCCAATAACCCAAGGTCCAGTTCAGCTAAGATTATCTGTGGCTCTGGGGAATATTCAAGAGCTAAACTCCTCTGCTTTTTGATCGGCTAAATACCGGCTGGCCTGCGGGGAGGGGAGGAAAATGTTGCCCTCCTTAAGCAAGGCCTAAAACAAACACACAAAACAAAACAAAAAAAGAGTGCAAGGTCTCTACTGAAGGACTTGAGAGAGCACCAAGCCTTTTTCTTTCACGTCATACAAATAACCCAGAACCTCATCACCACTATATCGGTCACAAAGTCAACTGTAAAGGTCTTTCACCACTCAAAGCAGTTGTCTATACCCCCTCATCTAACCCCTTCTAGGGCAGGATCTTATCTGTATTGATCATCTCCCTATGCCCAGCCACTCAACAGTATCTAGCACTCTACAGACATCAACGAAGACTTCCATAACAACCGAGTGAATTCTCATGACAACCCAGAAAGACTGATTTCACCCCTGGAAGGGCTGATTTCAACTAAATTAATCCCCCATGGAAATGCCACCACTGTTTGTGAAGCTCCCTTCAAACTTCAGGGGTTTAGTTTTTTGGGTTTTTTTTCCTAAATTTTTATTTTGACCAATTCGAAATCTAAGAAGAAAAACTGAAGGAATAACACAATGTTGCAGACCATACCCTACATCCCTAAATATGTTAGCAGGCATCTCCTTAGTTAAGAGGTTTCTTTTTTCTTTTCTTTTTTTTTTTTGGAGCATATGGTAGGGGTCATTTTCAAAATTACAGCACAAAACTCACAACTTCAAGGAAGTTATTATACAGGTAGGGATTCAAACTGGGGATTTAAACTGTACAAACATAAAATGATTCAGGCTGATTAGATCCTAAACTTGGTGGCACTTATTATAAGTGAAATAGTCAGAGAAGTGTGAAATCAGGTTGGGCTAAAGTTTCAAAGAGGAAATACGTGGCAGAGAAGACTGGCTGTTCATTAAATCCGTTTCTTCTTTGTCCTAGGCTCGCGTTCAGATTACCTTGCAGTCAGATGTGGCAGTCTTACTAAGTATTAGCTAACGGAATGGGAAAAGAAACGGAATGTGCCACATCTAGGACTAGCTGGTAAAAACCTGCCACTTATGAGTCTCCACGATCTTTCTTATCTTTCTTTTCTTCCTTTCTCTTTCTTTCTCTTTCTTTCTTTTTCTTCCTTCTTTCTTTCCTTCCTCTCTCT